>NW_012104277.1:1218386-1235447 GCF_000951045.1 Mandrillus leucophaeus
CTCCATCCGGAGCATGTTAGAAGACTTCGGTGAACACAGGACCAAACTCCCTACTTCTCTTTTCTCCTTTTAAACCTCTGTAGGAATACAGACAATTTTAGAAATGAGAATATTTAGTTATGGAAAAAGTGAAGACCTTGGTGGGAAGTTTGTTTCTATAGAATGAAAAGCATGAATACTAAATTTATAAAACTTAGTAGGAATCAGAGCCAGACGCGGTGGCTCATGCCTGTAATCCCAGCACTTTGGGAGGCTGAGATGGGTGGATCACCTGAGGTTGGGAGCTCGAGACCAGCCTGACCAATATGAAGAAACCCCACCTCTACTAAAAATACAAAATTAGCTGGGCGTGGTGGCGCATGCCTGCAATCCCAGCTACTAGGGAGGCAGAGGCAAGAGAATGGCTTGAACCCAAGAGGCGGAGGTTGTGGTAAGCTGAGACTGCGTCCGTGCACTCCACCGTGGGCAACAAGAACAAAACTCCATCTCAAAAAAAAAAAAAAAAAAAAAAAATTAGTAGGAACCAGGGAAATAGAAATAGGAACAGTGTGAATTCCCTATAAACTTCCTAATCAGATGACTATAGGATTTGTAATGGAAAAGTGGAACAAAAGGATGTTTCTTAAGAATACGTGTTATTCTTCATTGAAAGTTTTTGTTTGTTTGTTTTTTGTTTTTGAGACAGGGTCTCACTCTGTCACCCAGGATGGAATGCAGTGGTGTAATCTCAGCTCACTGCAACCTCCACCTCCTGAGTTCAAGCAATTCTCCCACCTCAGCCTCCCTAGTAGCTTGGACCACAGGCGTGTGCCACCACGCCCAGCTAACATTTTTGTATTTTTAGTAGAGATGGGTTTTCACCACGTTGGCCAGGCTGGTCTCAAACTCCTGACCTCAGGTGACCCGCCTGCCTCTGCCTCACAAAGTGCTGGGGTTAAAGGGGTGAGCCTCTGTACCTGGCCGATTGGAAGTTTTAAATTATGGACCTTTTAAGTTATGGAAGATTGACAATCAGAAGACAAACAAGTAAGGAAGAGATAGGAGTTAGATGTTCAGGAGGAATACATTAAAACAACAGGTCTGGACTTTTGCTATCTCGTGATAGGCTTTGGCTTAGATTTGCAAAGCTAACATTTCAAAAGTTGTTTCATTTCCAAATAGGTATTACTTAATCTACCACTAGATGCCATTCTCACAGATAATGGTTAACTAGGTCAAAGATTGGCATGCTTTTGATTTTCTTTTTCAAATAATATTCTGCTAAAGAAGCTAAACATAATTAATTCCTAGAATTATCTCTAAATTGAAAGAATTATACACATTAGAAGAGGTTTCAAAGAATATATACTTAGTTATAATTAATTATATCCTATACTTATTCTCAAATACTATAATTATTGCTTATTCTAGTGTTATCCTGCTTACTTCATTTTGTCTAAAAATTCTTTTAGATGGAGTCTTGCTCTGTCTCCCAGGCTGGAGTGCAGTGGTGCAATCCTGGCTCACTGCAACCTCCACCTCCCAGGTTCAAGTGATTCTCTTACCTCAGCCTCCTGAGTAGCTGGGATTACAGGTGCACACCACTATGCCCAGCTAATTTTTGTATTTTTAGTAGAGATGTGGTTTTGCTATGTTGGCCAGGCTGGTTTCGAACTCCTGACCTCAGGTGACTCACCTGCCTAGGCCTCCCAAAGTGCTGAGATTGCAAGCGTGAGCCACTGTGCCCAGCCCATTTTATCCAAATCTTCAGGAGAGCAAAATTTTCCAATTTAACCAGGACTATTCATGAATTTGGTCTTCTAAGGACCCAAGCCAGAGTTCTGGGCTCTTCAACAGCTTTGTCAGGTATCAAAACCTCTCTTTTCAGCCTAGCGTTAACACACTATACTTTAACAGTGCTAGACTGGTACTGCTAAGCTTGAGTAAGCTTTAGGGAACCTTCTCAGTGCACCTGATTATGTCCCTGAGTCTCAGAGATTTTTTGCTTCCTGAGCTGAAGAAGAAATAGAAGAACACTCCTTCCTGACTGCCTTGATGGTTAATTTTATGTGCCAACTTGGCTAGGCTAAGGTGCATGGTTGTTTGGTCAAACACCAGCCTAGATGTTGCTGTGAAGGTACTTTTAAAATGTGAGTAGCATTTAAATCAGTAGACTTTGAATGAAGCAGATCATCCTCCATAATGTGAGCAGATCTCATTCAACCCATTGAAGGCCTTAGGAGCAAAGAGTGAGGTTTCCTGAAGAAGAAATTCTCTTCAAGACCACAACATAGAAACCCTGCCAGAGTTGCTGAGCGCAGTGGCTCACGCCTGTAATCCCAGCACTTTGGGAGGCCAAGGTGGGCGGATCACCTGAGGTCAGGAGTTTGAGACCAGCCTGGCCAACATCGTGAAATCCCATCTCTATCAAAAATAAAGAATTATCCAGGTGTGGTGGCGGACCCCTGTAATCCCAGCTACTCGGGAGACTGAGGCGGGAGAATTGCTTGAATTAGCGTGGTAGAAGTTGCAGTGAGCCGAGATCATGCCACTGCCCTTCAGCCTGGGCGACAGAGTGAGACCTACCTACCCACCCTACCCCCGCCAAAAACAAAACAAAAAAAAGAAACCCTGCCAGAGTTTTTAGCCTGCCCAGTCTGCCCAGTCTGCCCTATAGACTTTGGACTCAAGCCTGCAGCCTCAACTCTTACCTGAATTTTCAGTCTGCTGACCTGCTCTGCAAATTTTAGACTTGCCAGCTCCCAGAATTACACGGGTCACTTCCTGAAAATCTCTCTCTCTCTCTCTCTCTCTGTCTCTCTCTCTCTCTCTCCCTCTCCCTCTCTCTCTCTATATATACACACACACACACACACACACATACATACAATGTATGTATATATACACACACACATACATACAATGTGTAGGTAGATGGATAGATCTCCTATTGGTTCTGTTATTCTGGAGAACTGTGACTAATACAACTTTTCTAATAAGAAAGTTATTCCTCTATCTCTACTTCCCGCATTTCTTCTATTTGGAACTAGCATTTGTAATTTGCATCTAATACTTGCATTTATTTACAAGCATTTCTTCATGGGCTCATGAAGCTCTGATATATTTCTATTGTGCTGCGTCTTATTTTTATTAAAGAACCTTATCCATTTGTCTTCTTAAAAAGAGGACATTTCAAAATTACATTTAATAGAAAGTAATGTTATAGCAGAAATACAAAGTGATATCTCCATACTTTGTTACAAATTTTTTCAGATGGAGCTCTTAAAAACATTTTAAGTCTTGAGTGTATTTACTGGATAACATTCATTTCCTTTTTTAAAAAATATAGTTAACTATATTTAGTGGATTATGGGTGGAGAAGAAGGATATTTGAATATTTAAGACACAAAAGACAAGATTGATACCAAGACTGACAACACAGAACAAATGCCAGTTTACAAGAGAGAGGCAGAGATGTTAATAGTGATAAATTAAGAATCCTTTGGAACTTTTTCATAACAGGCTGGTAGTATACAGAACACATGACTACCTTAAGTTCCTTTCTCCTAATCTCTCTTGTTGCCTGCAGCCTCAAAAGTGTCCCACTGGGAGAGTGACTTTTCCAAGACTGTCATGAGTGTCTTTGTCGCTGGGACTTGTGTCTCCTAATGCTTGTGTGGCAGGTAGGTGCTTCTTTGAGTCTTGGTGATAGAAACACATAGAAATATGATTTAGTCCTTAAGGAACAAAAAGGAACCCATCCAGTTTTCAAGGGGGAGAAAAAGTTCAAAAGAATCAGAAACTTTTTTTTTTTTTTTTTTAAAGATAGAAAAGTAGACAACACGCTTCTTATCTTCAAAGAAATTCCAGAGGGGTTCATTTTAAAAAGGAGAAGACACATGCTACTATTTAAAGAAGTCCCAGAAGGACTTAAACTTGAAATTCCTGCTGTGGCAGCAGCTTTCCTCATTACCTTCATTCTTAGGCATCTTCTATGTCCCCAGAGGAGTTGAAGCCAACTCTGTTTTTCTACTCAGTACAGTGTCCAGCAGCAACTATGACAACTATGTGTGCTGCAAAGAATTTTTCCAGAGGTGGGTGTCTCCAGGGCCACAGAGTTCCCTGTCAGCACTTTATGGGGGAAGTTATTCTCTACACTTGAAAGTAGAGAAGAAAGGAAACACGTGTGAAAGTATCTGGAAGTGCATAAGTGGTGTGTGTAAAGGGGAATGTCATGTTCAGCCTTGTGTTTTTCCTTTTTTCCCACTGGAACTCGTTTGAGTCTTTGTTACCCAGTTAGTAGAAATTGTAGATCTGAGTAGAAGTTTTCTTGTTTGTCGAAAGAGCATTACCACTAGTGATTGAAAGGCTGGCATTTCCAGAGAGAAAGGTGGCAGCCGCCCTTTTGCAACTTTTAAACAGTGATGAGAATTCTGGCCCTTTGTCTTTAAGCATTATATTAAGCAGACTTTGACGTCTTTCTTTCAGCATTTCATTCAACATTACTAACCCCTTTTCCTCCTCTGGTCCCTGGGAAAACATGGACTACCATGCAAAAGCTGCTACCAAATGCTGTGGCATCTTCAATCACAGTTGCTGCCCACCACAAGCGGGCCAAATCCCTGAGCCACACCTCTGAATTGACAGATCTTCTATAGAAGCATAGATTGGGCATCCTTTGCTTATCTCCAGCTTCTCTGCATTGCACTGTTTTGCTACATACTGTGAGAATGACTCAACCTCTTGCACCCTCAAGTTCCTGGCTTTGAGCAGCTACCTTTCCTAAGTGAAAAGTGAGCATCTGAAAAGCGATCGCTTGCTTTAGAACTATGTTAAAGATGGGTTTCCCTGTGAAGAATGACTCCAAAACATGAGAGATGGTCCATCTGAATAAATCCTTCAGTGAAATAAAGACCATGATAGACATTGCTGATGCTGGTATACTTTGGACAAATGAATCTGGGGAACAGAAGAAACTACACGGTGCCAGGCGCGGTGGCTCACACCTGTAATCCCAGCACTTTGGGAGGCCGAAGAGAGGGATCACTTGAGACCAGGAGTTCGAGATCAGCCTGGCCAACATGGTGAAACCCTGTCTGCACTAAAAATGCAAAAAATGAGCCGGGCGTGGTGGCGTGTGCCTGTAGTCCTGGCTGCTCAGGAGGCGGAGGCACAAGAATCGCTTGAACCCAGGAGGTGGAGGCTGCAGTGAGCCAAAATCATGCCACTGCACTCTAGCCTAGGGTGACAGAGTGAGACTCTATGTCAAAAAACAAACAAACAAAACAAAAGAAGAAACTACACAGAGACTAGGAGTCTTTTTTAGGAGAAAGGAAATTTAGTTTACCTGTAACTAGAAATGGAGCTTAGAATTGTATTTATGGGCTAAGAGAGTGACATGTACCCAGGTACAGGAGAAACTTCAGAGCCTTGCGGACCTTTGGCCATACATACAAGCAGGTGTTCTCTCTTACAAGAGCCCCTTTCAAATCCTAGGCACATTTTAGTCATACAACTGCAAACTCAAAATTAATTTGCCTTAGTTCTAGTGGTGGTCAGGGCTGGTGGTCAAGTGGTGGATGAAGACTGCAATTTTAAATAAAATGGTTAGGGTAGGACTCACATTTAAGCAAAGACCTGAAGGAGGCAGGGGAACAACTCATGGAGATAGCTGGGGACAAGGCTTCCAGAAGAAAAGCAAGAGCAAAGGTCCGACAGTGAAAGTCTGTCTGAGATGTTCTGGGGCCAGCGAGGAGGCCTGTGAGACTGGAGTGAAGTGAGGAAGGGAGGTGGAGGAGCTGGAGCTGGAGCTGGGGTGGCAGTGGGGCCCAGGTGATGTGGAACTTCTGTAAGCAAACGGGCTTCCCCTGAGTGAGTTGGGAGGGAGAGGAGTGACATGACCTGACTTTTGTTTTAACGGGATCATTCTTGCTGCTGATGAGAACAGACTAAAAGGGAACAAGGGTAGAAGCAAAGAGATCAGGAGGAGGTGTTTTCAGTAATCCAGGGGAGAGATGACAGTAGCTGGGACCAGGATGGGAAGAACCGAGGTGGCAAGAAGTGGTAGGACTCTGAATATATTTCAAAGGTAGATGGATCTGCTGGTGGATTAGATATGAAGTGTGAGAGAAAGAGAGGAGTCACAGATGAGTCCAAGGTTGTCAGCCTGAGCCATTGGAGGGATGGAATTACCTTAACTAAACAGAGGAAGACTCAGGGAGAGGCAGGTGTTGGGAGAAACATCAGAAGTTCAGTTTGGGATGTGCCTAGCAGAGACATTGAATAGGCAGTTGAATACATGAGTGCAGACAAGTCAGGACTGGAGTTACAAGTTTGGGAGTCATATACATAGAAATGAAAGCCATAAGACTGAATGAGACTCCCAAGAAAGAAAATATAGACAGAATCCAAGAGAAAGAGCCAAAGACTGAGCCCTGGAGCACTCCAATGGTTAAAGTCAGTAGGAACCAGCCAAGGAGTTGGAGAAATAGCAGCCATTGAGGAAAGAGGAAAGCCAGGAGAGAGGGGTATTATGAAAACAAGAGGAATGTCAGGCGCGGTGGCTCTTGCCTGTAATCCCAGCACTTTGGGAGGCTGAGGCAGGCGGATCACCTGAGGTCAGGAGTTTGAGACCAGCCTGACCAACATGGAGAAACCCCATCTCTAGCAAAAATACAAAATTAACGGGGCATGGTGGTGCATGTCTGTGATCCCAGCTACTTGGGAGGCTGAGGCAGGAGAATCACTTGAACCTGGGAGGCAGAGGTTGCAGTGAGCCGAGATCACGCCATTGCACTCCAGCCTGAGTAACAAGAGTGAGACTCCGTCTCAAAAAAAAAGAAAGAAAACCAGAGGAAGAAAATGTTTTATGGGGGAAAAAAGGAGTCCACTGTTGAACATTGCTGATGAGTGAAGTAATAATGAGGGATATTTGCCTGGGATTTTGCAATGTAGGGAACATTAGTAATTGTAACAAGGGCAGTTTATTTAGAGAGGTGGGGGTAGAAGCCTGAATGAGTAGGTTCAGGAGAGAACGGGATGAGAGGAACTGCAGACAGGGAGGATAGATGACTATTTTGAAGAGTTCTTCTGCAGAGAGTGCAAGAATAGAGCAGTCGCTAGAGGTGAAAGTGAAGTCAAGAGAGGGTTTTTTTTCCCCTTTTTAAAGTGGGTACAATAATACTGCATTTGCACAGTAATGGAAATGTCTAATAGAAAAAGTGTTGATGCATCAGAGAAGCAGAGAATAGCTGGAGAAATTCTTTTCTCAGCATGTCTCACAGAACTGAAGACATTCTAACCTATGCCAAAGTTTGTTCCTATCCTGTGTACAATGAAATGCCAGCAATTCTGGTTAAGGAAATAGTTTCTGCAGGGGCAGAAGTGGAAAGAGTTTCCGAGGTCCTTTGGAAAGCCAGGTCCCTGTATCTTGGAGTCTGAGGGCAGGGTGTGTGTGGATGAAAGTGCTAACCCAAGGGCCTCAGCTTTGACTCGAAGATAAATTCTTCTGGGCATTCGCACGAAACCCACTCAAGCAACCTTTCTGTACAATATAGCTCATAAAAAGACTTCGCTAAAACAGATTTTTACCATTTGTGATTATTGGAAGAGACAATCCATTCCACTGAGAGACTTTGTGGAGATGGGCAGAAGAGGGGATCAGATTTCCGTACTGAGACGTCAGTCTGGCTGCTGAGGATTGAGGAAGCTGTGTCAATAGTTCAGGTGAGAGATGTTGGTAGCTTGGACTAGAATGGAGGTAGTGAGGATGAATTTGATTAATTTGTTCTAAGCTAAAGGTATACATTTGGCAGATTTCCTATAGATCATAATGAAATCATGGGTAGTAAAGTGAGGGAAGGATCTAGTGAAGAATGAGAAAGACATGGGGCCTTGAAAAGAGCTCTAAGGAAGCCTAAGACTTTCGAGTCCTTTAGACTCCAGGGCTTGGTAAACTTATCCAGTAAAGGATCGGATAGTAAATATTTCAGGCTTTGTAGCCAAGAATCAAAATCAAGATATTATATGGGTACTTATATAACAAAGAGGAAAGAGAAGCCATAAAGCTTTTATTGACAAAATTCAAAATATAATAAAAATTGAGGACACCCTTTTTATAATATAATTCTACCAATGAGAAAAATGAAATTTTCTTTTAAGGGAATGATAGTTTTGCTTAATTGGTGTTCAGAGTTAGTCTTCCCTATTATCAAAATAAATTGCAAATGTTCGTCTATTAATGTGATGAGGTTTTACATCTTTATATATTTCAAATGTCTTTTTACACAGACACATAATGCCAAATGCTGATATCAATTCAGGAACATATAATTTAAACTGAACATATTCATTGCTTAGAAAGGTATTCATAGAATTCTATTAGATTCTTCTTTTGACAGGCTTTTAGCATGTCATTGCCAATAAATCACTTTCTTTTTTTTTTGTTTTTGTTTTTGAGCTAGAGTGTCGCTTTGTCACCCAGACTGGAGTGCAGTGGTGCAATCTCAGCTCACTGCAACCTCTGCCTCCCAGGTTCTAGCGATTCTCCTGCCTCAGCCTCCCGAGTAGCTGGGACTACAGACATGTGCCACCATCCCCAGCTAATTTTTGTAATTTTTAGTAGAGATGATGTTTCACCGTATTGGCCAGGATGGTCTCAAACTCCTGACCTCATGATCCGCCCACCTCAGACTCCCAAAGTGTTGGGATGAGAGGCGTGAGCCACCACGCCCAGCCTACACTTTCTTTTTTTAATTTTGAAACCATTTTTTAATTATTTAAAAATTTTTTAATTAAAAATATGGAAGCTTTCATGAATTTGCATGTCATCCTTGCACAGGAGCCATGCTAATCTTCTCTGTATCGTTCCAATTTTTATACATGTGCTGCCAAAGCAAGCACCGATAAATCACTTTCCTAAACCACACAGTTAAATGTACTTTGAAATTACCTTTGTTCTTGCACTGAGTTCAGAAAAACTCTGCTGGAATGGTCATTTAAGCTCAGAAAATATATCTGTTGCAAATGGAGAATGGAGATCTTGCTTTTTGTTTTCAGTTTTGACAGCATGGGAAGTACATAAAGTAATTTCATATTACTTGTGATTGAGACATGAGTCATCTAAATGACTTTACCATAAGTTTTGAATATTAGCACTGTTTTGTCTCATAATTTTAGGTTGAATTTATTAAGAAACATTATCAAGTCTGTAGCAAAAGCTAATTCCAAAGTAATTAACAGTGGTTGCGGGCAGTTCTTCTATTTGAAAAAAACTTCACACCTAACCCCAAGCTCAAAAGATTGCAAAAAAATCTTACCATTGCTGAACCATTGACTGCTGTGTAGGGGGGCAAGTCAGGATATTCACACAATTCTTCAGTTCCCACTAAAGACTCAATATTGATTCCTTGAACAATCCACAACTGAGCAGAATCAGTAACCCATGTTGATTCACCAAGACCCAAGGAAAATCACTCCACATCATTTGTGTTAATTGATTATTGTCACTCCCATTGTCCTCAACTCAGACAGCAACCCTCCATGGCAAAGGCTAATACTAATTTTAAGCAGTTTGTTTCTTCTGGACACATTTCTTCAGCAACCAAACATGATTTAATTAACTAGCCATTAGTAAATGGATTTCCTTGATTAGTTAACAAATGAGCCAGCTGGGGTACTTATCTGCAAAAAGGTTGAAGACTTTTTTTTTTCATTTTTTTTATTTTTGTGAAGACATTTTGCTGACATGAGATATTTCATTTTAAATTTTCTATTTTTTCCTGACTCTTGCTTTCCTGTGAGTTGGAAATCTTGTGATGAGTACTTCTGGTAATGTCAGCATATATTCTTTCAGCACAACTATAATGTCGTTGTACAATGTTTTGCCGTCTAATTTAATCAGAATGATCCACACTCCACTGTGCCTTAAAAGTATGACAGTGACATTTACTTTTCTTTTCTGTTTTGACATGATGGGTATAGACTGGTAATATACATTTCTTTTCTGTTTTGACATGATGGGTATAGACTGGTAATAAAAAAATAAAACATCATCGGTACAGTGACACATGAGACACTTGAAACACTGCCAAGTGATAACTGTGTCACTGTGAAGTGTGGCGTGCCAAGTCACATTGCGAAGCAGTGACAGCACCCTATAGTGTCTCTATCACAACTACTCAATCTGCCATTGGAACACAAAAGTAGCCATGGACAATGTGCAAATGAATAAATGTGGCTGTGTTCCAAAAAAACATTATTTATGGACACTGAAATTTGAAATTCATGTCATTTTCATGCATCATGAAATATTATTTTTCTTTTCCTTTGTTTCAACTATTAGAATATGTAAAAAAAAAATTTTAGCTTGAAGGACCTGTTAAAAACAGATGGCAGGCCATAATTTGGTAAATGGAAGATTGTTTCAAGATGAAGCCTAGAAAATAGCCACTGGGCCAGGCACGGTGGCTCATGCCTGTAATCCCAGCACTTTGGGAGACTAAGGCAGCAAAATTGCTTGAACCCAGGGGGCGGAGGTGGCAGTGAGCCGGGATCAAGCCACTGCACTCTTCTCAAAAAAAAAAAAAACCGCTGCAACTCTCAGTTATTTGTTGAACTCAGAGGAAGCAGTTGGACAATGTGAGAAAAACTGCAGATGGTGAATTGAAGGTGAGAGAACGAATATGGAAAGTATAAGCCATCTTTTTGCAAAATATGGCTCTAAAATGGAGGAAAGAAATGATGTAATTTAAGAGAAGACTATTGGTTAAAATAGGTGCAACTTGATAATGAGCACTTAAATCTCCATTTCTTCTTTCTTCTTTAATAAGGAAAATAATAGCTATCTTGATGTTTCTTAGAACAGTCAAATGAGATAAAGTATGTTTTAAAGGCACCAGCATGATGCCTAGCATATAGTAGGTTCTCAAGAGTTAATTAATAAATATTCTTGTATACTTCTTATTTGCTTCGTGAAAAACAAGAGTTTATTGCTTCCCATGTAGCTTTGTTATTTAGTTCTTGAACTATTTTTTTTTAAATCAAGGTTGTATTGCCTTAGTGAGGTGCTTTGAAAGTTGTTAAATAAATCAGAAGTTAACTGATTGGTCAGGATACTATATTACAATTTTAATAATTTGGATTTTGTAACTTCCCCAACTTTCCGCCTGCTAGACTGAATTCTAATCTTTTTAGTCTGTCTTCACATGGGAACCACTTCATCCTTTCTGTCATTTTCATTGCCTTTTTAAAATCATACTAAAATTAGATAAATAATTATACAAATGAATCATACAAATCATACACTGGTTTGGTATATTAGTGGGCTTATATTTATTTTTATTACTTTTTTAATATAACTTTTTTTCTGTAAGTCATACCTAGAGTTACCACATGACCCAGAAATTCCACTCCTAGGTATATACCCCAAGATAAGTGAAAACATATGCCCATGCAGAAACCTGTATGTGAGTGTTCACAGCAGCCTTATCATAATAGCCCCAAAGTAGAAATAACCTAAATATTCAGCAACTGATGAATAGATAAATAAAATGTGTATATCTATACAGTGGAATTTCATTTGGCCATAAGAATACGTGAGGTACTGATACAGGCTACAGAATGAATAAAACTTGAAAATATTTTGCTAAGCTTTAGAAGCTCATCACAAAGACCACTTATTGAATGATTCCATTTACATGAAATGTCCAGAATAGACAAAATGATAAGGACAGGAAGTAGGTTATTGATTGCCTAGGACTTGGGGGTGAGGATTAGGGGAGAAATACCTATTGGAGTTTCACTGTGGGTCGATGCTTTATATTCTGTGTCTGATAATCTGGTATCTGGAGTCCCTGTGGATGTGTCTTTTGAATGTTGTTTTGCTAGAGGGATATTTTCTCCTCCTGCATCTGTCTGTATTTGACTGTGTGGAGGACTCTGTATTTGAGATTTTATTGTCAGAAATAATTTGAAGCCTAGATGGATGTTACATTTTTTCAAAAAAGAATTTTGCTCATTTTTTTCAGGCACTCGGGGATGCCAGCAATCAGGTATCACCGTTTTATTTTTTTGTTTGTTTTTTGAGCAGGAATGAAAGTTTATTAAACAGCTTTAGCGCAGGAATGAACAGAAAGTAAAGTACACTTGGAAGAGGGCCAAGCGGACATCTTGGAGTTCAAGTGCAATCAGGTATCATCCAATCCTAGGCTAGAGGTTTTCTGGGCTACCTGAAAAATTTGAATGGCACTGGGTAGCAGACTGCAAGGGCTGGTTTACTTCCACTTCACCTCTGGTTCCTGGGTACAGTCAGTGCCGTGTCAAGCCACAGTGGAGCCCGAAGCAAAAGAAACATCAGTAATACTGATCTTGTCTTCATTTAACATTTTGATATTTTGTTCATCATGGATTTTTTCATTAATTTTGATCTTTAAAAATAGTGCATTAATACTTATCTGGATTACTGAGGTTTTTTTTGGTCCTCCTAAATTTTGTGGACATGGTGAGTACTTCACTGACCTCACACTACTTCCAGCCTTGGTATCTGCCTTGGGATTTGTACACCCTGGGCAATTTGAAGAGAACAGTTGTGGTTCCCTCCAACGTCCTACAAAATCCCATGAAGGTTTCCTCCTTTATGATACCATTTATAATTAACTATAAGACTTCCACAGGATTGGGGGGCCAATACATCACATTCAGTAGGCTTATCAGACTACTTTTCATCCTCAAAGTAATGGGTTAATAGAAAATTGGAAGGAATAAAAGCACGTGCTCATGCCTGTAAATCCCAGCACTTTGGGAAGCTGAGGCGGGCGGATCACCTGAGGTAAAATTATTATTTTAGAAGCTAATACAACATATAATATTGATATTAACAATCAAATATATTGGGATATTGAACTAAATTCCCTTCAGCATATTATCCCTATGGAGTAGGATTGGCCTGAAGCATTATTTTGACTTCAGCAACAATAATTATAGTTTATAATCACTCAGCAGATACACACTACAAAGTACACACTGCTACAGATTAAGTAGGCAAATGACTTGCTGTAAAGTTAATTCAAATATATGAGAAAGCGTACGCTAGAATTTTTGGTTGGTTCAGCCATCTGTAGCAAAGTCCAAACCAACTGGTTATTAAAAATGTGTGGAATCTGTATATACACTTTGATAATCTATTTGGTTATATGATATTGCAAGACAAGTGGTAGCTCTCCAACTAGGAGTGATCATTTTGTCACGAGAAGGCCTTGATCACGGATCAGGAACGTAGACCACACTGTGGATTGTTTTGAGCATGACTATTTTCTGAGGCGGAAACTCCCTCCCACACACACAGGGCGGTGGTGGTGCTGGAGTTACAAGAAAGATAATTGATGTAGCAAATTCTAAAAAACGACAAAGATTAGGATCAAAGGATGTTTGTGTGGATTAGACTTGGTCAGAAGGTTCACCTCTTCTTCTGTAGCAGTGAGAGAAGTGACCCTTTATACAGGGTTGAGAAGCAAGTGCATGCAATGAGATGAAGGCCCTGATTTTTCTCTCTGGAAGCTTAGGTAGTATAGTAATCCCTTCGTCCAGAGTTTCACTTTCAGCAGTTTCAGTTACCAGTGGTCAACCATGGTCCAAAAATACTAAATAGAAAAATCCAGAAATAAATAATTCATAAGTTTTAAATTGCACGCTCTTCTGAGCTGCGTGATGAAATCTTGCAGTGGCCCACTCCACTCCCTCCACCTGAGACGTGAATCCTCCCGTCCAGCGTATCACACTGTATATACCACCCGTCCTTCAGTCGCTTAGCAGCCACCTCGTTATCAGACCACAGTCCTGGTATTCAAGTAACCTTATTTTACTGAATAATGGCTCAAATGCAAGTCTTGATGCTGGCAATTCGGACATACCAAAGAAAAGCGTAAGTGGCTTTCTTTAAGGGAAAGGTGAAAGTTCTCAACAAGAAAAGAAAAAGTTGCATGTTGAGGTTGCTGAGATCCATGGTAAGAACGAGTCTCCTCTCTGTGAAGTTGTGATAAAGGAAAAAGAAATTCATGCTAGTTTTGCTGTCACACTACACATGGCAAAAGTTATGGCCACAGTGCACTGATAAGTGCTTAGTTAAGGTGGAAAAGGCATTACTTTTTGTTTGCAAGACACGAACAGAAAACATGTTCCCAACTGACAGCCATGTGTTGCACCAGATTAACTTTATCATAGGTCTGCATGTATAAGAAAAGGCACAGTACACATAGGGTTTGGTACTACCCATAGTTTCAGGCATTCACCGGGGATCTTGGAACATATCCCCTGAGGATAAGGGAGAACTACTTACTGGAAAGGAAAGGAGAAAGAAACTTAACCAGAATAGGCAAATGTATATAAACGTATAGGGGATTGTAAACTGAAGGAACTAATGCCTGATGGTCTCTATTTCCTCTGTGAAAAATAAAACAATATGATCAGCTAAGAAAATGTAGTGAAGGTTTGAAATAGCTACTGAGGAGGACACAGAGAACTGTGTAGCAGAATTGTCGGGTAGTATTTAGGCCTGCAAATATATACCCTAATTTGCACCAATCCACACAACTGGATAGATTTCTCAAGCAGGATTCAGTCCCTGTATAGGACTAATAGGTGTTTCTGTAATGGATGTAAAAGGAACACCAGGATGTAAAAGAGTTAAAGGTGTTAGTAAGGGTATGGTTGAAACCTGTGACTCATTTCAAAGTACACAATCTATGCAGATTTTTCACAAAAAACACATTCAGCAACTTAAGAACAGAGACCCTTCCTTTCCGGGGCCTAGGATTACTCCTTATACTCAGAAGATATTCAGATATTTTTGAATGAATGAATGAATTAATAAACAAAAATCTGACTTTGCTAAGCATTGCTGAATGTAAGTATTAGGTTTACTTTTGTGATGAATATGTTAATTATTTTAGAGAATCAGAATTCTGTATCAAGAGCCACATTCCTATAATTTACTTACACTAAAATGACTAGACCAATGCCAAATTCAGTCTGGAACACAAAAGTTTATTAGAATAAAAATACACATACGGTATCAACACTAAAATTATTTCACATCGCATATAGGTTTTACCTCCATTAGTTTTTTTTAATGCTTATAAAGTCTATGCTCTAAATAATTTGCACATTTGTAAACAAATCTTAGATTACCAAAGATGCAGTGTATCTATCAGATATTGAATATCAAAACTTAAGGATGGGAACTGATAGCGAAATCCAATTACACTAAACATTCCTGTAAATTTTTGGAAAGCGAGGAAAAGATTAAAATAATTCACTTGAAATGAGGTAAGATGTATATGAAAAGGTTTTTAGTAGCATATATCACAATGTTGAGATGAGAATATTAAAAACATTCATGGAAAATTCACTTTGATGTTTTGCATAGTCTAGGTTATTTTTTAAAAAACAAAAAATTAAAAATTACCCAAATTCCTTATTAGAAAGAGACAATTACCTGGTTCTACTTAGGATCCGTGTATGTTCTAAGTCTTTCTCTCCTTTATAAAAAAAAAGAGATTATCTGATTCTATTTAGGATCTGTGTACATTCTAAGTCTTTCTCTCATTTAGAGAAAGACATTCTCAAGTCTATAGAAAAGGAAAAAAAAATTAAGATTAGGACCAACATTTCAAGCTGCCTTTTGGAAAGAAAATTAAAAACAGAGGTAGATGGTTAATTATTAGTGGCCAAGTTACTCAGGTGACTAATTTTTGTCTTGGTACACATTCACCAAAATTTTATACTTGAAGCCAAATAGTAAATAACTTTAGGAGTAGAGAGTAATACCTAGCAGAAGTTATTTTCTTTATGTCAAAGAAAAGTAATAGAAGCAAACCAGGCTTACGACCCCTGTTAAGGAGATGATTGTTTAAAGCACTACAGTTCATGCACTTTTCAAAGCAGGATAATGAACCTTGCCCCTAAGCTTCTTAGGTGTATCTGAGGCCAGCCACAAGCTCCATCAGGCCTGTTCAGTCCAAGTAGGACTGCAGGGTGCCTCGGCGCCGGACATCGCAGGTCCAGCAGTGGAAGCCTCCTCCCAGGGAATTGGCATTACGAATGTTAACTTTAATGGTAGTGATACCTGCATTGAAAGAGAGATGAGGTCAGTTAGATGGACTAACACGAAGATTCTCCTAGAGAAGGTAGGCCTACAGATTTGGAGGAATCTTGTGGTTCTAATCCTTAAGGATACCCAATCCAGAATAGTCTTTTCTCTTCCAATTTTATTTTCACCAACTATATTTCATCTGCTAATATAAAATCTTCTCCAAAAAGTCAACAGAGAACTCTGAAGTTTTGTTCTATTGACTATTCACAAGTCAACAGACTGAGCAGGTATACCTATCAAATGTTCAAGATGGTCAAGTACTAAAATCTCAAGGCCTTTTAGAATTACACGTTAACTACTTTGTCAGACTGTTTCTAATTTTACCATGTTACTTTAATAGGCAAAGCAAAATTTAGCTGACCTGAAAAGTTGACTTTACATATTCACATATAAGGAGAGTTTACTGATACAGATTAACTTCACCAGGCCACCATAAGGAAACAATGGAACACAGCTGGTGTTTTAATATCTGGGTTTGTATGGTTATACAGGTACCAAAGCAAATCCAGCAATCAGTTTAATCTGGTACCATCTGTAATAACAAGGCTATGATGTGCGGGGCCTATTTAACCAATGGTATTTAGGAAGAATCTGTTGTGTTAGACATAGTGGGGTTTTAAAAAGAAAATCTATTCTTCCTCCTCAAGAAGCTAATTATTTTGAGAGGAGGATAGGCTACAAAGTCACTAAGGGTCCATTGGTATAGCCAGGGAGAGGACGGTGGCATGAGCCATTCAGAAAGACTTTCCTAGTCGGGCATGGTGGCTCACACCCATAATCCCAACGCTATGGGAGGCAGAGGCGGGTGGATCACTTGAGGTCGGAGTTCGAGACCAGCCTGGCCGAGTCACTCTCTACTAAAAATACAAAATTAGCCAGGCATGGTGGTGCATGCCTGTAATCCCAGCTACTCAGGAGGCTGAGGCAGGAGAATC
>NW_012104277.1:1236338-1262067 GCF_000951045.1 Mandrillus leucophaeus
AAAAATACTGACTTTCTGTGAAATAATAACTTGGTGCCTCTAAAAGGAATCAAAATTGAATTAGATAAACCATTTATCAAACCTAGCATGTCATTTCTTTAGTTCTTCTCCTTTAACATTTTCATGTATGACAACATGTTTCATTTGTTGTACATACCCAGCTTTTCAAACATCTTTTGAGTTGGAACTTCATTGGCATCCACCATAACACGTTTTTCATCTAGCATTAAGACATTCATGGAAAGCCATTTGGATGACATCCAGAGTGGATGATCTAAAAACAGCAACAACTGTTAAACCATGTCTGCTATGATTTTGGTTTAAAGCAAGATTTACAAGTGAAGAATATTAAAGTGACAGCTCAATTCTTTCAGTAGTTCACTTTCCATGTGAACGCTTATTTTAATCTTAAAACAATTTATCTATAAATGGTATGAATCAATCTGTACTCATTATACATTTGAATTTCACCCTGTTTTCTTTTAAAAGTCGTATCTTGGCTGGGCATGGTATAATCCTAGCACTTTGGGAGGCTGAGGCAGGAGGATTCTTTGAGCCCAAGAGTTTGAGACTATTGCCCAGAGATGGTGTCTCACTGGGGAACACAGCAAGACACTATCTCTACAAACAAACAAACAAAAAATAACTTGCTGGGCATAGTGGCCTGCACTTACAGTCCCAGCTACTTAGAAAGCTGAATTGGAAAGATCACTTGAGCCCAGGAGTCTGAGGCTGCAGTGAGCTGTGAATGCACAACTGCACTTAAGCCTGGGCGACAGAGCAAGACACAGTCTCAAAAAAAAAAAAGTCATATCTTGCTTTATGTGATGTTGTCTTATTCTGTCTTCTCCTCATTTCATTTTCTATGGAAGAAAAAGTTGCAAACACAAGTCTCAGCCTTTTTCTGATGCTCAGAGTCCCAAGCACCACTTTATACCTTACTGAGGAAACACATTCTCTAAGCTGCTAACATCGGGCTCCTCTCTATAGGCAAAAGATCCTTGGTCACTGAAGTCATTATTTTAGTCTATCAGTGTATGAAAGTAAACATACCGTCTGGGATGATTGGTGTTGGAGGAGTAATGATAGTCCATCCTGCTTTCTTGAAAAGATCAATCTGTAAGACCGAAAAAACCCCCCAAAACTGTTAAATTAACATATACTATTATTATTCTTAGTCTCTAATAACCCTTATCATTAATAATTCTTTTTGAGAAGCTGTCTTCTCAGCTTCCAAAATAAAGAAATTAAAATTTCTAAACATTTGGGTGATTTTGTCTGAATCCTAATTAAAAATGTACATAAAATCCCCAGATTAAAGTTAAAAAGTAACAGAAATATTGAAGCTTTTAAAGACAGTCTTATACTTTTCTCTGGTTTCAGAGTCTTAAAAAACCAAAGATACTTTCCTTAGAAATTCTCATTTTAAAAATTGAAAAATTTCCTATTTAGTTACAAGAAAACAAAAATGTGACTACGTCAAACCCACAGTCCTTCTACTTCTTGTCCATCATTTTGTATCTAGGACCATGGTATAAAGACAGATGTTAGCTATGCATTCTCAAAGAACCATATTGTCCTTAGTGACCTTTTGCAACTCAGCCATCCCTGTGTTCACATACCCACTAACTATATGAATAAATGATAGTAAAATGAAATGAATAAGTAGTCATGGTCATCGGGTCTAAAAATAAAAAACAGAAATGAACAGTGACACAGCATAACAGTGGTTTTTAAAAGTTGTACTGCAATCTTGCAAATAACAGAAGATCACTCATCACCTAACTAGAAGTAGGGGGCTGTGGACAGAAAGTAGGAGGCTGCAGGTGAAAGGGATAGACCAGCTGCAGTTCAGTGGCTCTGCTTCTCCCTACCAAGCAGGGTTGGCCAAAGGGAGCCTAACCCACTGGAGAGGGAAGACAAGCACTGTCCAGTGGCATTGCCCTGCCCATGCAAGGATCATCTTGTCTAAAATTTGCTGCTGTGGAACCACTGTTGCAAGTTATGAGATAATGTCACCCTGTTTGATAAAAATACACACATATGCGCAAATCTGAGACTTTGACAACAGCAAGCAGCCAAAGTCTGATGATCCCATACTAATTATTGTGTCAACTACGTATATTTCTGCATGGCGGACATCTTGTAATAAACCATAAGGAATCCAATGTTTGATCATAATAATGTTGAGTACTGCTGAATCTGTCATTCAGAACCATTAGGAACCATGGAAGTGCTTAAAATAAAAGTGTCAATTATTTTAGTTACTAGATTCTGTTGCTTTTCCAGAGTCCTGAGAAATCTCTTACCTGGTGACATGGTCGGTCAGGGTTGGAAAGCACAGTACCAGGTCCAATGATGTTGAAGGTAGCATCAATATGCATGGGATTGGGATCTTTAAAGGAGATGATATGTACTCTGTAATCTGGAGCAAGATGCCTACGCATCCATTCAATGCCTAGGTAGTTTGTAACCTGAAAACAAAAGAAAGACATACAATCAACAAATATTTGGTTCTGTGTCTAGAAAACTAAAAATATTCAAGGTGAAAACAATTTAGGATGAAAATATTTTAATTTGGAAGTAAAGAATACAATAATATAGTGTGAAATTTCAGAGGCAGCCTGTGTTTACCTGGCTTCTCTGTGCAAAAATATCTTTTCCAGCTCGAATGAAGTCAGCAGCATCAAAGCATGGCTCAAACTCAGTTGTCACAAATTTTCCCTGAGCAGCCAATTTGTGTCTGTCTTCTACAGAGTGGATGGGATAATCCTAATTGGAACAAGAATGAACACAAACAATGCATTGGATCATGAGAAAACTATTTATAAGGCATACAGTACTAAGAAAATTAGTTTAACATCATTTTCCAAAATATTACTACTCAGTTCTAGACTAAAACATGCCTGGGAAAGAAGCGGGTCCATGATAAATAAACCAAAACAACAATAAAACAACAAACTAGCATTACAGTAATTTCCTGATACAGTAGTCCTCCTTTACCCATGATTTCACTTTCCATGGTTTCAGTTACCTGCCGTCAACTGTTGTTCCAAAACATTATTTTAAGAGAAACAGAGACCACATTCACCTAACTTTTAGTAAAGTATATTTATATAATTGTTCCATTTTCTTATTCATTATTGTTGTTAGTCTTACTGTGCCTAATTTGTAAATTCAACTTCATCATAGGTATGTATATATGTATAGGAAAAAACAAAATATATAGAGTTCAGTATCAGCATCCACTGAGAGTCTGAACGTGTCCCCTAAGGATGAGGGGGCACGATGTACTTAGAAAAAAATGGTACATGCCAGGTGAGACAGCTCATGCCTGTAATCCCAGCACTTTGGGAGGCCAAAGTGGGCAGATCACCTGAGGTCAGGAGTTCGAGACCAGCCTGACCAACGTGGTGAAATCCCGTTTCTACTAAAAATACAAAAATTAGTCAGGCATAGTGGCATGTACCTGTCATCACAGCTACCCAGGAGGCTGAGGCAGGAGAATTGCTGGAACCTGGGAGGTAGAGGCTGCAGTGAGCTGAGATCATGCCACTGCACTCCAGTCTGGGCAACAGAGCAAGGCTCTGTCTCAAAAAAAAAAAAAAAAAAAAAAGGGATACAGAGGCAGTAACTGATTCTGAGAATATTCCATGACCCGTACGGAAAGTAAACAGGATGAAGTCATTCTGTTCTTTTAGAAAAGGAATTTGGTCCCGAGCCTAACTCATACCATAAAATGAGATGCCATGTTTCCCCTGCCAAATTTGATTGGGAGTGGCCAAACTAATTCATTATTTCTGTCTTTAAACCCAGAAGCTATTTTGATTTTCAGTTTTTTTTCTATAAAAGATCAAATGGTAACTGATTTAATAAGGGACATACATTTCATTTTACTGTGAATTTGGACTGTAGACCAGGTTCTTTTTCTAGAAGAAGAAAAGTGAACTTCAGTCTAGTGACTTTTCCGGTTCCACTAATGAATAGTGGTACACCTGTAGGCAAGTTTTTCCCCCTCTAATGGAATGATACCACAGTATCATTAGGGTTGTTGTGAAAAACAAACAGGATTGAGGATGTAAATAAAGGGTTTAACCCAGGACCCAGAAGAAGGTAAGCACCAAAAAGTGTTAGCGATTATTTACTATCATAGGATCATTTACTCTTATCATATTCATCATAAAATAATCACTTTTTAAAAATAAGATGATGTTTTCTCTTTCTAAAATGCATAATATGTAAAAGGTATCAGAGAATCTCTATCTTACTCTTTGTAGATCAGTTAGAAAAGTTAGTAATAAGCTAGCCTATTATTAGGGACTCACCCGGTCATAAAGCTCATCAGCCATTGTGGGCTTAGGAGCTGTTGTCCACTTGGCGCCACGGTGGAAGTAGTCTTTGATAATTGACCTGTACGCTCGGTACTCAAAGAAGCGTGAACGCCATGCCATGGGAGCCTCGATAATCTCATTGCCCACAACTATCAGGATGTCTCGAGGCATTGCACTGTATAAACCTGTCAGACCAAAAAATTCCATGACAACTTCAGCAGTGTTAATTTCCAAGACAAAAAAGGTCTATATAGGGCTAGGCGCAGTGGTTCATGCCTGTAATCCCAGCACTTTGGGAGGCCAAGATGGGCGGATCACTTGATCCTGACCGGGCTGGTCAGGAGTTCAAGAGCTGCATGGCCAACATGGTCAAGCCCCGTCTCTACTAAAAGAATACAAAAAAAATTAGCCAGGCATGGTGGCATGTGCCTGTAATCCTAGCTACTCGGGAGACTGAGGCAGGAGAATCACTTGAACCAGGAAGCCAAGGCTGCAGTGAGCGGAGATTGTACCACTGCACTCCAGCCTGGGCAACAGAGTGAGATTCTGTCTCAAAAAAAAAAAAGTCTATATAATATGACCTCTTCTTTTGGTTAAAAAAACTAGTAAAAATACATGTGTATATGTATATATGAAAATGGCAAAAAATTTGAATAATACATACTAGATTGTTCACATGAATTCTGTGTGGTGGTAAGGAAGCCAAGAAAAAAAAGAAAAGAAAAAAAGTGAAGGAATAAAGTCTTTGTACAAAGAGATGTTGAACCACCAAGCTTTCACCATTTGTAAGCTCCTTTCTTGCTATACAGAAACAGAGCTCTTAAAGGACCATCAGCATCACAAGATAAAAACTGAGCCAAGGATCAATCTAAAACTAGAAATTAGAACAGTGACCTAAGGCACAAGAACAGTCATGCAGCAATGTCAGTTAAAAATAAAATGGAAATGTTTCTATTCCCCTTTTAATTTCTGTTCTTGAGGAAAATTAAATGAATCCACTGTTCTTATGTAAGGAAATGACTATAAAGTTTAGGAAAATTTGTTATTTCACGAAGATTCCACTAGATGGAATGGAGTTTAGAATGTATACATCTTAATCATATCAACATGGACCAAACCATTCCTAAATAAATCTTTAAAGTTTTCAAGAACTAGCAAAGCAAAGGACTCTCCAAGAAATTTTTTGGAGCTTTCCCCCGACACATTAAGAAAGACACTGAAAATTCAGACACTGGCAGTTTAGTTATCTGACATCACTTACCCGTAGACTCAAAATCAGGAGTTTTATACTTCAATGACCAGTCAATGGGGTCAGGCCTCCTCACTGTCACTCCTTCCATTTTTAAAATATTGCACATTTCTTCAATTTCAGTAACAGCCTTTTTCAAATGATCTTTGGGAAAATAATGCCCTCCATGCTTCTGGTAAAATGGCCAGTACTTTTCATATGTGTTGGCCTGGAAGTAGAAGCAAATAAACCCAATACTTACAGGAGAAAAATACAGCTCATGATAGGTTTATAGGCAGTAAACAGCTCTTTGTATAAGGTATTGGAATTGAGACTCCAACCACGCCACGTTCAGTGCTGATTCCTAGCATTGAGCACAGATGCTCTCTGGGCAGACACTCAGTATCTGTTGAATGAAGAACTCTAAAACATCTTGATGTTTTGAGGTCTTTTGCTCCTTCTGCCTGAGATCTCATGCCCAACCACTAACAGCATGTTTACCTTCAGACAGGCTTGGAATCCTCTTGGCCAGTTTTTTTTTTTTGCCACACTTTGCAGACAAAACAGGACATAGCACTTCTACCAGAGAGCCTCAATAAAACGGAACAAGAGAACACACAAACTAGCATAAGAGAATAAAAGCACTTATACTAAGCCAAAACCATGGGTTATCCATGCATCTCAGAATTCTGTCTGGAAAATAGCACCTCAAGATATTTTGTGAAGGGAAAAAAAGATATTTAGACCCTGTTAAGATCAGGAATATACTTTCAAATATGCTTTATTTATCTTTAAACCCCATCATTGGTCAGGCATAGTGGCTCAGCCTGTAATCCCAGCACTTTGGGAGGCCGAGGCGGGCAGGTAGCTTGAGGTCAGGAGTTCGAGACCAGCCTGGCCAACATGGCGAAATCCCATTTCTACTAAAAATTCAAAAATTAGCCAGGCCTGGTGGCATGTGCCTATAGTCACAGCTACTTCAGAGGCCAAGGCAGG
The DNA here is from genome assembly GCF_000951045.1 of Mandrillus leucophaeus. Classification (NCBI taxonomy): domain Eukaryota; kingdom Metazoa; phylum Chordata; class Mammalia; order Primates; family Cercopithecidae; genus Mandrillus; species Mandrillus leucophaeus. The sequence continues at coordinate 1,242,894 of NW_012104277.1, forward strand.
AGAACTGCTTGAACACAGGAGGCAGAGGTTGCAGTGAGCTGAGATCGTGCCACAGCACTCCAGCCTGGGCAACAGAGCGAGACTCTGTCTCAAAAAAAGAAAGGAAAAGAAAAGAAAAGAAAGAAGGAAGGAAGGAAAGAAAAGGAAGGAAGGAAGGAAGGAAAGAAAGGAAGGAAGGAAAAGAAAAGAAAAGAAAAGAAAAGAAAAGAAAGACAGACAACAAAAAAACCATTATTGATTTTCCCGTTCAACAGAATTAACACTTGCCAAAATTGTGTAACAGTGCAAATATGCCTTTGGTAATTCCCTGTCAAAATGCCTCACACCAACCACACCTCTCCTTTTTCTAATCCATTCAGCTCTTACATCTTTTCGAGTCTTTTTGTCATAGAAGAAAGTGATATGATAAGCAAATTCACAAATTTTTAATAACTGAAAAAAAAATTTAGAAAGTTTCCAGGGCTATATGTATTTTAGAAGACTACCAAAGAGAAAACATTTGAATGCTTTAAAATGGCTCAATCAGTTTGCTAAAAATTATTGTTGAATAGGGTAGGTGCAACAGCTCTAAAATATTGTTTTGTTTTGTTTGAGATGGCGTCTCACTCTGTTGCCCAGGCAGGAGTGCAGTGGTACTGCACCCTCAGCTCACTGCACCCTCCGCCTCCCACCAGGTTCAAATGTTTCTCCTGCCTCAGCTTCCTGAGTAGCTGGGATTACAGGTGCAGGCCACCACACCCGGCTAATTTTTTGTATTTTTAGTAGAGACAGGGTTTCACCATGTTGGCCAGGCTGGTCTTGAACTCCTGACCTCGTGATCCACCTGCCTGAGCCTCCCAAAGCGCTGGGATTACAGGTGTGAGCCACTGTGCCCGGCCAAAATATTGGTTTTCAAACATGTAAAAATCTAGACATATTCTGCATTCAGATTGTTTTCCAAATGTCTAAGTTCTCAGTCAATTTGCATAAATACATTGGGAAATGTACATGATGCATCTTCCCATTTTTCAAGCTACAGGAAGCAGAACTCCAATCAGAGAATCCAGACTCTAAGAAAAAGTCTTGAACCTTCATCAAAAGATTAGCAACGCAATGTACATTGATATATTTTAAGTTTAAAAATGTTTTAAATGTTTTAATTTAAATTTTTGTTTAAAAATGTTTAAAGCAGGTATTTTTAAAATGTTTATTTATATAATTGATGAACTGACCAACTATTAGTCCTGACCATGTCAGATATGAGGGTCTCCACCATCAATCAGATAATTAGGGTTATCAATAAGTACTAGAAAGAAGGTGTAAAACTTGGTAATGGGCTCAAGTGTGTCAGAATGTGTCTACTTTAGCTGGATATTCTCATTTGGTTTCCCAGCAATCCTATCAAAGAAACAGGGCAAGCTCTCATATGCTTATTTCACATGTAAGGAAAGAGGCTCTGGCTGGTCACATGCTTGCCAACTATCTGGACAAGCAGGACTAGAACTCAAGTTCTCTGACTGTTACTTGAAGAGTGTCCCTAATACATCATGGGACTTGCATGTTATACTGGTTTGAACACTTCTAACTAGATGTGCAAAAACTTTTAAGACTGGAATTGCTTAACAAGTTCAAACTGTCCCAATGGCTTTTACTCATCAAGACTGACCAAATGTCTAGATATTTAGCTCTTTAATGTCAAAGACAGTATCTTTTCTAGATTTTGTGTCTCTACTTCCATTTTTATCTCAGTCTGATAAATATCAAATATATGAAAGTGGACCCATCTCTTTTAGTTCAATATCCAAGTTCACATCAGTTACACTGGAACCCAGATTGGTGAATAAGGAGTAAGCCAAGAAACAGGTCTTTAGAAAAACTGAATGATGCCAGTGAAACTCGTAGAGGCTGGTAAACAAATGTCCATAGTCAAATTTGGCCTACTGCTTGTTTTTGTAAATAAAGTTTTATGGGAATGCAGGCACATTCATTTGTTTACATATTGTCTATGACTGCTTTTGCACTACAATGGCACAGCTGAGAGCTGAGTAGTTCAACAGAGACCGATGGTCTGCAAAGCCTAAATTACTTATTATCTGGTACAAAGATGAAGTTTGCTGACGCCTGGGGTCTGAATCATTAATTAGCTTTTACTAAGGTCTATAGGCAAACAGCAGGCTGAATTTCTGGCCTATGAAAAATGTTATCAGCATTAAACATTTTATAAGACCAAGCTACCCTTTCAAAAAACAAAATAAAAGCACTCCACTGTTTTCTACTCCTAGGAATTTCTGCAACAGCAACCAGAAAGAGGATAATAATGACTCTTTATATTCCTCTCAGATACACGCTGGTACTACTCATCCATTCACCACTTCCTCCTTCTCATGCCAGGCACATCTCCTACAATCCACTAGGGACAAGAAGCCTTTGAAAATTTAACACTGGGTTACAGGAGATGCAGAGTTATGCAGTCTCACTAGACTCATTCCAAAGTATCCTCCGTGACTATTTGTGCAGAGTGAAACTTGCTTTGATAAATTAAACTTTCCTGGGAGAAAAAGGTTATTTGAACAAATGTGAATTTTTCTTGTAGAGTTTATAATCTGGCAAAGGTTGGGCAAAGTACAAATGATCAGGGCACAATACATTTTACAAGAGATAGCTAGAAATTGTTTACACTTCCTTTATAACCCTGCTAAATGAGCTAGCAATCATTTACCAAGTTGTCTGCAAGATAATGAACACTATATTAGATACTTAGCATATGATGTTTATAATAATCTGTTGCAAAGGTATGTCTGCATTCCTTGAACCTTTATACTCTTTCAAAGCCTAAAACCCTTTGCAACGGTTTGCCAAGTGAATTTTTAAATACTGTCTTTGGAAGGCTAAGAAATGACAACAGAAATGTATTTATCCAGCTGTAAGCTTATATTACACTAATCTTGATTAATCTTGTATTTTATAAAAGGTCCTTTATTAAGGGCTTTACTTTTAAAAAGACAAAAGCAAAGCAAAAAACATATTTGAGGCTGGGCACGGTGGCTCACCCCTGTAATCCCAGCACTTTGGGAGGCCAAGGCGGGCAGATCACGAGGTCAGGAGATAGAGACCATCCTGGCTAACATGGTGAAACCCTGTCTCTACTAAACATACAAAAAAAAATTAGCCAGGTCTGGTGGTGGGCACCTGTAGTCCCAGCTACTCAGGAGGCTAAGGCAGGAGAATGGTGTGAACCTGGGAGGCGGAGCTTGCAGTGAGCCAAGATTGCGCCACTGCACTCCAGTCTGGGCGACAGAGCAAGACTCTGTCTCAAAAAAAAAAAAAAAAAAAAAAAATTGATAGCAAATATTTACCATATTTTGCAGAACAAAAAGTCACAGAGCTTTAAAAAATTATGCTTCCTAACAATTATGCTCCACATTCCTTTCCTTAAAATTTCTCTAGTACTTATATCTTCCAACATCTTCTGCTCTGATTGCCTATAGACAGTTTACTACATTATTTTTTTTTTATTATTCCTAAACTGATTAATATATGTCATTCTTCTTTACTACAAGGCACGGCCTTGCCTGCTAGGATCCATGCATATCTTGGATTTACTTTCTTGTCCCTCAAAACCAGGCTTAGCACATGGCATGAAACAGAAATAACCGTTATTTCCTGTCTAGAATCAAAGAGAGAAAGAGAAAGAGAGAAGAATAAACAAACAAAAAGAACCAGACAAATGAATGAAATCAACACTGCTAATGTTACTGGTATATACAACTATTATACCCCCAAAGTACCTTTGGAATGTAATTGGCAAACTGGATCCATACAACTATAATAAGTTGTTGTTTTGTTCTTTAAAATACTTAACATGTAATCTTTTACCTTTAGATTAATCCTTAATTCTGTTAGGTAGATAGCAAACCTCTTAGTATCTTCATTTTACAGTGGCCCAGAAAGCTGTGGAATCTTGTACAAGGTCAAATAACTGATTAACCGAGACTAGCTATCAAGCTTTTATCAAATACCTAATTAATCCCAGACTCCCGACTTCAGCATAGTACATTTTCCACAAGCCCATGAAATGACTAAGTCTAAAGTCATAAATCAAGTGACAAAGAACTCAAAATTATGTCTGAGAATTCTGATTCTGTAAAATCACATGATATGAAAGTCTATCATTGTAAAGACAAGTAGAAGGATAAATTATTGCTTGGATTTAAATTGTAATTCCACCCAATTAAAATGGTTAGGCGATGGGACTTTTCAAGGAAAGACTTAAGAAGACTATGCCTTTTAAAAACATGTGGATGGTGTATAAATTAATCTTCTCACCAAATTCCAAATATCAGAACCAAAGACAATTTCAGAACAATTAGAAGTTATTACTTTTTCTATTTCCCTGTCTTCCTGGTCTAACTCAGGAGTCATTTTCTTCAAGAGGACTTCTTAACTGGCCAGAACTTGGTCACTTCTCTTTCCTTAGCTTTCCTGACACTTCAACTGCCTTGTCAGTCGATTGGAATAAGATACTTGGTCTTCGTTTCTATGTGGACATCATATTTCTTCAAATAGAAAGGAAGATCTTTTACATTAATACCTCTAGAGCCCTGGTACATCGTAGGCAATATTTCTGAAGACCACGAAAATGCTGTTACAGAACTTCTTTCCTCAGTCCACTTTACAAATAAAAGTGTAAATATTCAGGAAAAATTTAAGGACATTAGAGATAGATTTGTAACCCATTATTAATAGGAGTCTAGGCTGTGTCTACAATGTGGATGGTGGTCCCTTAGATATGGGACCCTTATGCAGTACAGAACCTGAACACCAGCCCACAGAGGCCCTGGACATAAGAATATTACAGATGAAAACCACTAGGAGTTTTTGTTTGTTTGTTTGTTTTTGAGACGGAGTCTCGTTCTGTTGCCCAGGCTGGAGTGCAGTGGTGCAATCTCGGCTCACTGCCTCCTGGGTTCACGCCATTCTCCTGACTCAGCCTCCCGAGTAGCTGGGACTACAGGCGCCTGCCACCATGCCCAGCTAATTTTTGTATTTTTAGTGGAGACGGGCTTTCACCATGTTAGCTAGGATGTTCTCAATCTCCTGACCTTGTGATCCTCCCACCTCAGCCTCCCAAAGTGTTGGGATTACAAGTGTGAGCCACAGTGCCTGGCCACCACTAGGAGTTTTTAAAAAGGGAGATGTTACTTGTTGCCAGGGAAATTCTGGAACACTTTGTGAAAGGTGTCATTGAAGCTAGGTGGTAGTAGGTTTAAACTACCTAGTTTAAACAGACTAAAGGGCACAGGAAGATGGGTGGAAGAGACTTAGGTAGGGGCAAAGATGCAGGGCTTGTGAAGAAACAGTGAGTAGTCTAGTTTAGCTGCCTTATATGGTTGTCTTATAAAGTCTGCTGAAAACCAGGGTGGGATATTAGAGGAGAGAGGGACTTGACCAGAAATGAACACTGCTAATCTGCTGTACTAACAGATGAGTCAATAACTGGAATGGGGAATCCTGGAAATGCAGACAAGAGCCAGAGGGAAGGATGTTGAATACCATGAGGACTTTATCCTGAGCAATTCGGGGTGGGGGTGGGGAGGGGGTTGGCTACCAAAGTAGAGGAGGAAAAGAAGCAGGATGAGAAACATGATCACATTTGAGTTTTAAAAAATCACTTGGATTGCAGCTGCAAGGTGGTTTGGTAAGAAGAGTGAGTAGCAGTGACCAGTTAGGAGTTAACTGCAATAGTCCAGACAGCAGATGAGCGCCCAACCATTAGGAAGAGGCAAAGCAGAGGGATGAGGCAAGATTCATTTTGACAAAAGCCTTGTTAAACCTTGGAGAATGGATGTGGAGGACGCCACATAAGGAGAAATCAAAGATGATTCTTTTATGTTTTAGCTTGATTAAATAGGAATGCCAATAATTAAAAGGAAGGAATGAGAAGGGGTCCACTTTAGCAGGGTGGCTGGCAACTGAACTCCAGATGTGCCAAGTTTGAAGTCATGTGGCAATATGCCATAAGGAGTTTAACTTGTTGATCTGGAAGGAGTTCAATACAGAGATACGGACCAGAGAGGAGGTGGGAGGGGCAGCTGTGAGAATGGCTAAGAGAAGGGGGCTGAAAGTAATATTCTATTCAACCTTGGCATTACAGGCTGTGACGGAAGAAGATCTGAGGAGAAGAGAAAGAACTATTATTCCCAGAAAAGCTCTCTTAGATTCCAAGGGGAAGAGTTTCAGGAAGGAAGCAATTATCACTGGTGTCAACAGTGTCAAATACCACAGAGGTGTCAGGTAAGATAACTTAGAGTTAGTCACTGCATTGACAGGTCTGAGAGTAAACTGAAGGGAAAGCAGGCAGAGGGTAGCAGCAGCAGGTGAGGAGGGAACGCACTTTCAGACATGTGAACAGCCTTTACCTTCACCTCGATGGTGAACGGCGGAACACAGGCATTTTCTGCTCTGCCCACTATCACTTCCTCTAAGGGGTCCCATTCGTTGTAAGAAGAGACAGGGCAGTCCTTGGGCAGAGGTTCAGTGGCCTTGTCGTCAGCTGCAAAGGAGTTCCGGGAGGAAGCCGTAGCTGCCTGGGTGCTCTGGAAAGTTCGCTGCACCCATCCCGTCAAGGTTCGTCCAAGCTTCCAAGAACAAAGAAAACATTATTGTATTGCATTGCTCTATCAGTACTTGCAGAGAGAAGGAAGTGGAGATGGGGTAAAAATCCAGCATAACATTGCCACTTAAACCCCTTTAGAAGAGCGTAAACCAAGATGTTAACAATGTGTAGGTGGGTAGTGGGATTACAGATAATTTTTTTAACCCTCTTGTTTATCTACAAATTGTCTTATCTATTAATTGCTGTAACTCTTTAAAACTCCTCAGAAGACCGTGTCCCCAGCGACCATACACCCCCATCTTTATCTCAGAATGCAATTCCTGCACTCAAGCTTTAAGCAACTCTTTTGCAGATGGGTCAATCCTCCTCTCAGAAAACCACAGACAGCTGCTCTAAAACTTCCCGCCAGTCCCAGCTGAGGATGGAACCTCCTTTTCCCTCAAGTATCAAAGGTTACCAATATTAGGCATTTTATTTTATTTAATTTTATTTTATTTTATTTTATTTTATCTTTACAAATGAAAAGGTGGAAACATTTGTAAAGGACCGTATCTTTCAGAATAGCCAGCTTCAAATCAAATTTTTTTCATCTTTGACATACACTTCGCATTCTTTGGCACTTCAATTCTAAGAGTGAGCAACTGCCATCTGCTCCATTTTACAGATGGTCCACAGTACCCTAGCCAAGATCAGGATTAGCCCAGGCGTAAATTCAAACAACTAAAAAGGAGATCTAAAAACTTCAAAAGCCTTTAAAAAATGCATGGCCTATAAAATCTAGAGCAGGGAGGGTCCCTCAACCCCTGAGTAAACCTCAACCCCCCAAATCTCTATCCTGCTCTGTTAAAAGCCTTAGGAAGTGGGCAGGAGGGGAACTCGGGTGGAGGCAGAAGCAAGACGGAGAGTGGCAGCTGTTCAGGAACCAGTTGCTGGGGGGAAGCCAGAATGTCGGAGCGATTCCAGTCCTAGGAGCAAGGGTCTGCCGCCAGGGCAGCCGAAGGCGGGGAGCGCAGAAACTCTGCTTACGGGCTGCACTCGCCAGACTCCTCTCCAGACGTGGGACCGCATATTATACTTGGAGTGAATCTGGTCGCTCGCTCCCCGTCCCTGATTCCCACTTTGCTTGTCTCTTCTCCCCATCCATCCACCCCACACGCATTTTCCAGAAATCTCCCCCAACTCGATGCCCACTTAGGCTACTGAACCCCAATAACGCCACCCTTTTACTAAGAGGAGCCTCCGTCATCCCAGCCCCTTGCTCCGAGCGGGAAGCTTGGTGCAGCGCACCAAGGTCCGGTAGAGGACCGTGGGCCAGCAGGCCGCAGACGCGGAGACAGCAAGTGGACCCCAAGGGGTGGAGCCGCAACGCAAGTTCCCCCCGACCCGGGGACGCCGCCCAGCTCCTGGAGCCTGCAAAGGCTCTTGAAGCTGAGCTTCCCAGAGATACCAGAAGGGACACTCTCGTGCAATTCTGGCTGGGGAAAGCGAGGGAAGGCGGCGGCTCTGTGGAGGGAGCGAGCGGGTGCTCCACGCCACCCTCAAGACCGAGTGAGTCACGCGGCCGCCAGACGAGGCCGGTGGCGCACGCACCCGAGACCCGATGTAGTGCACCGCCTCGGCGCCGCGGCTCCCGCCGCGCAGACACCGCACCCGCAGCATCGCCCCGACCCGGCTGGTCCACGCACGGAATGTTCCTGGCCTGGGCCGCGTCGGTCCAAGCCTCCCCGAGAGCGCGCCCGGAGCGTGATGGGCGGGTGCGCTGGGCCCGCGGCCTTTTGTAGCCGCGCTCCGCCCCGGCCGCCCCCCGCGGCCCCATTGGCTGCCGGGAACAGGTGGTGGGGCCAGCAGAGCGCCCCGAATTAGGAACTGTTGGGAGGCGCCGTGGCCGCTGGCTCGAGCCTCCGACGCTTGCCCTTTTTTAGCCAGCGGGGCCACTGACGTCTTCTGTTGCACGCCCGGACCTGGACCCCGACCCGAGCGCCGCAAGAAGGCCCGCTGGAGTCTCGCGCACCTGGGCAGGACGCGACTTCCGACGACGTGACAATGGTCTATGCATATATTAAGTGAATATTTGAGCATTTAAATGTGCAGAGCGTGAGTACAGTGTTACATACGAGCACGGACCCAGTCACCTCATTTTTCGGTAAACGAAACCACCTAAAAATTAGGTGGTTTCTTAGTGCAACATCGGGTGTGAGACTGCAGAAAACTAAGTCTGGAAGTTGGGCCATTTGCTCCCCGGGGAGGTAGTGCTTTCCTTCCACTACCCCGTCGGGTGTTATTTGGAACACCTGGCATTTCACATGGTTTTTGGCCATGTGCCCCTGGCTTGAGAAACTCCGATATGAAAATCGATAAGTGTGGGTCACAAATAAGGAAGGACGGCAGTTTCGTTCCTTCCATTTCATGTTTTAAATTTTTTGTTTCAACTTGATTAGGATTGTTTTTTAGAAAAGTATTTTCCCTCACTGTGCAGTCTTAATTGCTGTGGATTTGTGCAAAGCTAGAGAACTCAGGTTAACATTTATCTCCTAGTAGGAAAGGAGGCAAGAGATTTGAGTATTTCATTTTTGTACTTACAGAGTTGTAACTATTCATTTTTGATGAGCTATCTTTTTAATTTTGGTATCTCAAGCTTGTTTTCCAGAGTTCATGGATGGAAAGCAACAGACAAGCAGATGGCATGGTAGAAAGAGCCTCCGAGAGGGAATCAGGATAACTGAGTTCCAGTCTTGACTCAGTTATAGACTACTGTGTGTCTTCTTGAATTGCAGTCTTCTTATCTGCAAAGTGAGAATAGAATTTACTGTCCCTAGCACATGGGGGGTTGCTGAGGGGCCAAAATGAGAAACTATACATGCAGAACTTGATGCGTGGCATTAGAGCCGTATGAGGCCGGGTGCAGTGGCTCACGCTTGTAATCCCAACAATTTGGGTGGCCGAGGCGGGCGGAACGCCTGAGGTCAGGAGTTTGAGACTATCCTGGCCAACATGATGAAACCCTGTCTCTACTAAAAATACAAAAACTAGGCCGGGCGTGGTGGCTCATGTTTGTAATCCCAGCACTTTGCGAGGCCGAGGTGGGCAGATCACGAGGTCAGGAGATCGAGACCATCCTGGCTAACACGGTGAAACCCTGTCTCTGCTAAAAATACAAAAAAAAAAAAAAAAAAAATTAGCCGGGCGTGGTGGCGGGCACCTGTAGTCCCAGCTACTTGGGAGGCTGAATTAGGAGAATGGCGTGAACCTGGGAGGCGGAGCTTGCAGGGAGCCGAGATCGCCCCACTGTACTCCAACCGCCTGGGCGACAGAGCTAGACTCCGTCTCAAAAAAAAAAAAATTAGCCGAGCATGGTGGTGGGTGCCTGTAATTCCAGCTACTGAGCTGAGATGGAGCCACTACACTCCAGCCTGGGTGACAGAGCAAGACTCCATCTGCGGGGGGGGGAAGCTATATGAGGTAATGTGTTACTACTCTAGCAATAAGGAGGCCCCCAAATGCCATAATATGGTGAAAGGAGTAAGTCTAAGTTCATAACTTAATTCTGCCACTAATTTGCTGTGTGACCTGGAACCAGATCCCTTTATCTTTCCAATCAAGGCTTCATACTTCTAGTGAGGTTTTAAGAAATCTCTAACATTTCTCAAAATTTTAAAAGTACTTTCTCCCAACAATAAAATGCAGCCACCTCTCAGGTCTGATTCTCTTAGTGTACTGAGGGCAGCCAGATATGTGCTTCTCCTCAAAAGAACTGAAGGGTACAGTAAGTACACATAACAAGGCCTTGAGATTACCATTTCTGCTTGAGATTGGAGGACATCCTCTTGCCACCCATTAAAAGCACTATTTTAATTTTGCAGATGTAAGAATTGGGGGTGCCTGGTAATAATGAAGTTACGATGTTAAGTTTTACATAATGAAAAACTCATAGCCAAAGAGTATACCCTTATCTCCTGGGATCCAGCAGAAAGTGTGTGGATAGCGCCACCCAAACCAGTCCTGCTGTTATAAAAGCAAATCAAAGTGCTCACTCCTCCTTTTTGCCATGCCTCTCATTTATTTTCATTCTTTGTCCTTTTTCCCCTTTTATACCACACTTTTTTTCATTTACTACAATTCTATTTTTTCATTCTCTTTTATGTTCTGTTTTTGAAAAAAATTCTGTAACAACTTCTAGAATGACCTTATCAATTTAAAGTACAAGCTTTCCATACTAGTTTGTCTAATACTGGGCCAACTCTGCAAAGTATCTATATAGTGATAGTTGGCAACTCTGTGGTCTTTAGTTGCTGTCTTATTCAGAAGAAATGGAATAGACTGTGAAGTCCTGTCTTGCCTTCCCCTATTGGCAGTAGATACCATCAATAACTTTGATTGAACCAATAATTTTAGGATCTTGCTAGTCTCATACCTAGTTATTATGCATATTCAAGTCTAATAGTAGTGCATCTTTGTAGCTTAACTTAAAGGCATAATGTAGGATAGTGTGTGTGTAAAGGGGTCTAAAAGGACAAGGAATAGAAAACACACCAGAAGCATGGCAAAAATTCAGCTTTTCAATTCTCCCTCATCACCGTTGCTTTGGGGATATGCCCAACTCTCCCTAGTTCCAACCAAAAAAGCACAGAGTTTTTGAAATGTGTCTTGAGATTAAAATAAAACAAAAAAAGCCAGTAAAGTCATTGGATTAACAAAATAAACAACAAAAGAGCCCGTTATAAGAATTCACCATTTCTTTATCATGGTTGACTTCAGAATCTGTACATAGGGTGTAAACAAGTACAGAGGAAGGTGCTCCTAGAACTTAAGAATACAGATACTCTGTGAAATTGGTAAGCACACACATATACACACAGATACACTGGATGAGATTAGCTATCTACAGAAGTCACCTATTCTAAAAGACATTTGTACCTATAGTTTAGGGGAAGGATATCTCTCAAAGTAAGTTAGAAACAATAATGTATTACTCAAGTTCAAACAAGGTGACTAAAGTATATATTCTCATGATGGAATGTAAATAAAGCTGCAATTTTTTAAGAAAATATTATTTGGGCTGCATCAATAAAATATATTTGGAAGGCTACACAGATACTGATAACCTAAGTTGTCCCTGGGGAGGGGACCTGAATGGCTGGGAAACAGGAATGAGAGAGATTTTCCACTGTAAGCCTTATTGTACCTTTGAATTTTGAACATGTGAGTAAATTACCTAATAAACAAAAAACATATTTCAAAGACTGCATCTGCAGAGGTGTGATTATCAACATAGACTTTTAAAAAAGGAAGCCTGAGTGGCCAACCTATCAGAGTCTGTTCATCCAGCTCTACCTAAGGATGGAATCAGAATATTCTGGCCTCTGGAAAGGTTAAACCTATTGAGGACAAGAATAATTCTGTGGGTTTTATGAAATCTCCCTCAAAACTATTCACCTGCTCTAACTTGCGAGCTCACTAAGCTCATCCCTGGGAACCTTGGCATGGGGGAGTTACCCTGCAGGCTGAGCACAAGTAAGTGATCTGATAGCTGGAAAGATGAAGATCTCATTGTAAAATATTAAATCAGTATTCTGCCGGGCGCAGTGGTTCATGCCTGTAATCTCAGCACTCTGGGCAGCTGAGATGGGTGGATCACCTGAGGTCAGAAGTTTGAGACCAGCCTGGCAAACATGGCGAAACCCCGTCTCTACTAAAAATACAAAAATTAGCCAGGTGTGTTGTTGCACACCTGTAATCCCAGTTACTTGGGAAGCTGAGGCAGGAGAATTGCTTGAACCCATCTGAGACCAGCCTGGCAAATATGGCAAAACCCTGTCTCTACTAAAAATACAAAAATTAGCCAGGTGTGTTGGTGTAATCCCAGCTACGCGGGAGGTTGAGGCAGGAGAATTGCTTGAACCCAGGAGGTGGAGGTTGCAGTGAGCCGAGATCATACCACTGCACTCCAGCCTAGGCAACAGGAGAGAAACTCTGTCTCAAAAATATTAGTAGTAGTAATAATAATAATAATAATAAATATTCTAGCTTATCCCTCAGAGTCTAGTAAGTTCTAGCTCAGTTCTTGCTTCCTAATTATGTTTCCCTTCTTAATGTTCTCTTTTTTCCGCCTACCTAGTCGATTCTGGGTAAACTGATGGAATTTACTTTCTAAATCTGAAATCCTGTGGGACTGGCCTGATCCCACAATAGCCTGTGTTCCACTAGCCCACAGTACCTATCACACTGCCCTAGAATTGCCTGCTTATATGTCTGTCTCTCACTGGGCTGTTGGCTCCTTAAGGACAGGGAGTCTGTTTTATCCACCAGTATATCCCTAGCACAGTGCCTGACACAGCCAGAGTCCTTAATCAATTGTTCACTGCCACTCTGATGGCCCAGCTAGAATAACCTGAGCTCCCTCTTTGGTACTTTGCAGTCTTTGATTTCAAATGAGTTACAAAATGTTGTGAAGACAGCCTCTGCACTGTCCCGTACAAATCATTTTAGGATTTTTACTAGTTTTGAACAGCTGTGTTATTACTGCTCAGCATCTCCCAATGAGGTAGATTCTTTCATTGGAAGACAACTGCAAAACAGTACCTGCAGCTAAATTAAACGCCAGCTTTCTCCAAGTATTTAAAATAATCTCAGCTTAGGTTAGTATTGAAACTGATAGAGCTTTAAGAAAACTGAGGAAGAAACATCTGAAGTCTGCTCCAAGGAATCTTACTTCTTTTACTTCAGTCTTCAAATACTCTTCTGGAATTTAAAAACAGTAAACACCATTCTCTTTCTTAAGGTTCTGACTAAACTTACAAGCAAAGGCCAACCCATTTGCCAAATTGCTTCATTTTAAAAAAAATTTTTTTTTATTTAATGTAGCCTCACTCTATTGCCCAGGCTGGAGTGCAGTGGCATGATCTCAGCTCACTGCAAGCTCCGCCTCCCGGGTTAAAGCGATTTCCGACTAATTTTTGTATTTTTAGTAGAGATGGGGTTTCACCATATTGGCCAGGCTGGTCTCAAACTCCTGACCTCATGATCTGCCCGCCTCAGCCTCCCAAAGTGCTGGGATTACAGGTGTGAGCCACCATGCCTGGCCGGCTTCAATTAATTTTAAAATCATTTCTACTCTAATAATAATAACTACTATTTACTGAGCACTTACTATGTGCCAGATAAGAGCTTCACATGTTATTTCATTTAGTCATCTATGAGGTATTCTTACAATATTCTTGTTTCAAAGGTGAAGAAACAGAGCCCTACAGGATTAAACAAATTGCCCTAAGTGAAACAGTGGCCAAGTGGCTAATAGAGCCAAAATTCAAATCCAGGCCTCTAAGACTCAAAAGCCTGAGCCTTTAACTTCTAGGACACTTGATTTTCTCAGAGATTCTCAGGGGAATAGCTACTGCATGATGCAGGGTGCATAAATGTAGTCTAGCTACTTCCAGTGTTTAACACTGTCCTGTAAGCTGCATATTGTGTCACATGCTGCCATCTTGACATTTCAAGATATCTCTGAGTGTTTTTTCTGGGAGTTATGTATTGGATAACTGTCCTTCTTAGGATAATGCTATACCCATAAAGACTGCATGGTAATGAGTCTTTGACATGGTAATGAGTCTTTGAACTTATGTGGGTCAGCTAGAGCTGAATGCTAAAGAGACAGAAAGTCCAGAACTAGTATAAGTCCTCTAAACAAGCTCAGGTACAGCTTAGATCTCTATTGGGAACTCTACAGAGGCAAGAGAAGGTATTTCAGCATAGGCGTAGCTGTTGCTCCCTGCACTATAGTCAAAGAAGGGAGAGCAGGAACGGGAAAGTGCCTTAGAAGGGTCTGTCCCATTGGGATGGTTCTAGAAATACAATGTATGTTCATCCTGACTTAATTACAACCCTCAGACTTTTAGTGTTAGCTAAAATAGCTCCACTCACCCTGCTGAAAAAGTTGTGCCTTACATTTCTCCCTAAACTGACACTTCCCCACCCCTCCTTTGTTTTTTGAGACAGAGTCTCACTGTCACCCTGGTTGAGTGCAGCGGTGCGATCATAGCTCACTGCAGCCTTGACCTGCCAGGCTCAAGCAACCCTCCCACCTCAGCCTCCCAAGTACCAGGGACTACAGATGTGCATCACTGCCTGGCTAATGTTTAAATTTTTTTGCAGAGATGGGGTCATACTATGTAGCCTAGGCTGGTCTCAAACTCCTGGGTTCACATGATCCTCCTGCCTCAGCCTCCCAAAGCAATGAGATTACAGGTGTGAGCCAACCTTTCCCTTTCTTAACCCAACAGCCTCTAGCACTGGTTGTGCTGGTCAGACAGTGCATATCTAGACAGTGCCCAAAAGTGAGGAAGTCATTTTGGCTAATTCCAGAAATGATGCAGAAGTTAGTGAATCTCTATCATTATGTTCCATGGTATCGGTGCCACGAAGATACCACTGTCCATAAACAATCCCTGGTATTGCAGGAAATACTTTTGGGGGCACCTTAGTGGTAAGAAGGCAGCTGTCACTGGAACCTTCTCCCTCATCTCATTCTTGTAGCCTAAATTCCTTTCCCAGTACTTTTTCAAACATCTTCTCCAAGCTGATTCTCTATTTACACTTTTTGTCTAAAGCCTCAAAAAAATGCTATAAGAAACAGATTGACCAACAATTAAAGAATGGTTAAAGAAATTATTACACATTCAGCATTTGGCAAAATGCTTGGCTCTTAAATGAATAAATACATTTTTCTTAATATTTCTTAAGTGAATGAATAAATTTAGGATTTATAATAAATAAATTTCATCGTAAGATGAACATGCACCACTAAAAATAATGTTTAAAGAGAGTTTTTCTTTTAATAAGGTAGGATGTGGAGGATGTGTAATTTTAAAATATGTCAGGTTGACATATTTGAGTTGAAAACATTAGAGAAAATTTAGTCTTAGAAAAAGCAAGTTGATCTGCCTCTCTGTATATAGTAAGCAATAAAGATTTCTCTGGGAGGGGTACCCTCTCCATACTAGGGCGAGAAAACAGCTCTTATCACCAGAGACTTGGAATTGCAGTTGACAATGGACCTAAATAAACATACCTAATGAAGTAACTCCTATCTTTCACCAGTTTTATACCCCACCATATATCTCCTAGTGACTCCTCTAGAAAACTGACTGTCCCTAGCCAGATTTTCTTTGTCCTATCATTTCTACTCATATTTATTGTTCCTTGTCTAAAAAAGTATAAAAGCATCTTGCTTTGACTACTTCTTCACACTTCACTCTCCTGTGGAGATCCTTATGTACATGTAAAACTAATAAAACTTGTATGCTTTTGTCTTGGTAATCTGCCTGGTCTCAATTTGGCCTCTACATCCAGCTAAAAAGCCCACTAAGAGCTAAAAGTGGGGTTGGAGGTGGTCTCTGGCTTCCTCACAATATTAACTGAAGAATAACCAAATATGAAATTGTACATACAGTATTCTCTCAACCATGTTGAATATATGTATGCACATAAAATTCTGGAAAGAAATTTACCAAAATTTAAATAGTGACAATCTTTGCATGGAGATGTAATGGGTAACTTTTATATTCTTCTTTCTGCTTTTCTGCAATTTGTATACCTTTCTCTACGAGATATTACTACATTTATAATCAGAAAAAAACCCTAATGGCTATTTTTTTTTTTTTAGAAGCAAAGGGCCCTGTGTCTGCTTAGAAACAATTCTTGTTGTCACAAGATATCTTCCCTTGCAGCTCTGCCCTAAGAAAACTGTAGATACTGCTCTGGGAGAAAACCTCCCACAGCCACCTGGCTCCTCTCATGTCCATACACGCTGTGATCTGGCAGGACAGGGAGATTAGCGTGGGAAGACACTTCTGCCTATCTCACTGTTGTGCACTTTGCCCGGTTCTCAGTCTGTGCTTGCTATTTCACTCTTGTCTGTCTTGCTTGTTGCTGGTAGGGAATTTTCCAGAATTATCATTCCCAGCAAAAGGCACTTCTCTAGCTGGGCCCTGGGAATTGGAGAAGGAACATTCGCCAGTTTTCTGCACCCCTTTCGAATATTCTTACTTGTCTTGGGCAGCATCCCAGGAGGAAGCACTCATCTCCTCCACCCATGGTCATTTAAGTGACAAAATGTCCTCCATAGTCATGTTGTCCCTGCTAAAGAAAGGTCTGTTCAAATAGAACTATTCAGAATTTGCAAGCTTAGAATCAAAGTAGGGTCGAATATTGAACTTTTGCTTAGGAACTCTAAATTACTGTTTACCATGGTATTCAGAATGTAAAAGCAAAACTAAATACCAAGACCATATAAGACTACATATTGCAAAAGCTAAACTAGAAACATTCAGCTATAAGATGGAATGACCTGTGAGGCGTGCGTTTTTTATGAAGGCTTGATTTAGTAATAACAGACTATGACAGCCAACACACTGCCTTTTCTGGAAAGTTATGTTGTTAATGTGACAGCAATTAAATCATCTCAGGGGACAGATTTCAGACATTCCCAAGAGAATGCATCTACAACTTGAGACACTTGTACTTTTCTGGCACAACACTGTAGCAACCAAATTTCTGACTCTGCAGCCAGTTTATCACTGGGAAAATCCAGTAATTCCCAGATATTTACAAACAGCCAATGAAGATAAATGTTTACTAGCATAGGACTAATTCCTCACTGACTCTGGTTAGATCAAACAGTACTACCATTTCATGGTATTCCTAGTTTTTATGTCCAAAATAACATCTCCAGGAAGAGTGAAGCAACTTCTTCCTGTATACCACAGCACACCTTGTTAATACTTCTTTTAGAGCACCTATACAGGCTGTAACAGCTTGTTTATGTATCTCTCTCTTTCACCAGACCTCTGGAGAGCAAGGGCTACAGGTCCTGTACCTAGCACAGTGATTGTCACTTAATAAATGTTTGTGGAATCAATTGCCTAGTCAAAGTTTTATTTTTTCCCTTGGAATTTGTACCTCACTTTAAAACAATATTTACATTGTTTGAGAGAGACATATTTACAGAATTTTAAAACTAAGAGGGACTTTATTTTGTAGTTGGGATAACCATGGCCCAAGAAGACTAAATGATTCATCAAAATTCACCAAACTCTGCTGAGATAAATTCTCAGTGCAATTTTTTCAAGAGTTAAATGAACTTTTGGAAAACAGAGTCTGATTTTACACTCTGGGAATTCAAATCTGAAAACCTTAAACTTCTGAGTCTAGCAAAATGGTGCTATAGGCCTCAAGAAGGGCTTTAAGTGTGAATATGATATTAATTTTTTTAAATTAAAGACAGAATCTTGCTGTGTTGCTCAAGCTGGTCTTGAACTCCTGGGCTCCAGTGCTCCTCCTGCCTCAGTTGGCCCCCCAAAGTACTGCGATTACAGGCGTGAGGCACTATGCCAGACTGATTAAGTGTGCATACTGTAAGTAGGTGTTTTGCACAAGTTGGCCTTCTAAACTTGTGGAAGTCTATCTGTACTTTAATATGTTAAAATAATTTTCATGAGTTTGTGGGAAATTTTGTTTTCTATCTGTTTTTGGATTTACAGAAAAGTTACAAAGATAGTACAGAGTTCCTGTACACGCATCGCCCTGTTTCGGTTTACCCTGTTATTGTCTTCCACAGCTATGATACATTTGCCAAAACTAAGCTACCAACACTATAAATCATTATTAACTAAACTCCAGACTTTACTTGGATCTTACCAGTTTTTCCACTAACATTCTTTTTCTGTTCCAATATCCAATCCAGGATACCACACTATATTTAGTGGTAATGTCTTCTGTGATTACCTCTGCTCTGTGACAGTATCTTAGTCTTTCTTTGGTTTTTCAGGACCTTGACAGTTTTGAGGAATACTAATCAGGTATTTTGTAGTCTATCCTTTGAACTGGGTTTATGTTTTTCTCATGATCGGACTAGCATTATGGAGTTTTGGAAAGAATACTGCAGAGATGAAGTGCCCTGTTCATCACATCATGTGAGGTAGTATGTAATATTCTCATATCACTGATGGTATTAACCCTGTCATTTGCTTAAGGTGGTGTCTGCCAGGTTTTTCCTCTGTAAAGTTGGTGTTTTTTTCCTTTTCATACTTTGTTCTTTGGAATTGAGTCACTAAGACCAACAGCCCTGGAAAGGAAGAGGCGTTTATATACATATATTGCTTGGAATTCTTCTGCAAGGAAGATTTATCTCTTTTCCTCTCCTTATGGAAAATTTAGTTTGATAAGTAATAATTTTCTTAGTTGGGGAAGTTAAAGTTATAATTGTGTAAGACAGTAATGCTTGGCAGATATAAAATAGTTGGAATATGAGTTTAAAAGATAAAACTCTCCTTAGGGGATATCATCATGGCCAAGACATTTCATATCAATAAACTTTCCAGATAACTGAAGCTTTTTCCTTTAACACTAAAAGTTTTTAAATAGATAAACTTCTCGGGGCTGGGTGCGGTGGCTCACACCTGTAATCCCAGCTCTCTGGGAGGCCGAGACGGGCAGATCATGAGCTCAGGAGATCAAGACCATCCTGGCTAATACAGTGAAAACCCATCTCTACTAAAAATACAAAAAATCAGCCAGGTGTGGTGG
>NW_012104277.1:1263222-1267051 GCF_000951045.1 Mandrillus leucophaeus
GGCTAATTTTTGTTTTTGTTTTTGTTTTTTTTTGAGACAGAGTCTCGCACTGTTGCCCAGGATGGAGTACAGTGGCGCGATCTCGGCTCAGTGCAACCTCCACCTCCTGGGTTCAGGCAATTCTTGTGCCCCAGCATCCCGAGTAGCTGGGACTACAGGTGCACGCCCATCTAATTTTTGTATTTTTAGTGAAGACTGGGTTTTGCCATGTTGGCCAGGCTGGTCTCAAACTCCTGGGCTCAAGCGATCCGCCTGCACAGCCTCCCAAAGTGCTGGGATGACAGGCGTGAGCCCCCATGCCCGGCCCAGACTCTGCATTTCTCACAACCTCCCACATGATACCCATGCTGCCAGTCCACAGGTCACACGCTGAGCAAGCACTCAGGGAATCCCACACACCAAATGTTGGGGCCTGGCTGTTGACAGGGCCAGTGAGTTCCTAAGGCAGTTGGAGCTTTTCTGTCATGCTGCAAAATATTTTAGACATGGATTGTTTGTTAAGTATGGTCGAATGTCACAAAAAGCAGCAGCTAGGTGACAAAAATTAAAAACATATTCCTCTAATAGAAACCAAAGAAAGGAATGAACATTCTTTTCCTTAAGAGAATAACCTTTGATGCTATGGTTCCTTTGATTCGGTGAAAGGAGGTATCCGGATCACATCAAAATGACAGTAAGCTAGTATTATCATCAGTTGTGTGGAGAGAAGGGCCACTTCTAGAACGTGAGGCTTCTTACCCTAAAATTGCACTTGAGGATTTTAGGACGGCATCAATGCACATTTTATAACATTGTTTCTGCTACTATTTTCTCACAAGCAGAAGTCTGTCCTTTAGGATTTAAGCCACAGCAGCCAAACCCTTAGCTCTTTCAAATTAAGCTGATATGATACATAGAATCTACTTATTTAAATATAAAATGAAGTATATGATTCCTGAGTGAAATATAGTGCCTTTATTGGGGCAACTAATAAAGGGTTTTCAACTTTGAGAAGTCTTTCACATCACTGTATGGATGTCCACACAGCCTGTCTGAGACAGTTCCAGTCAGAAGTGCAGTGCTCAGGGAAGTGCACCATGCATGCAGATGTGGAGATCGGAATTGACCTGCAGATCACTGCTTGATCATTAACTACTTGGATAACCTTGAGCAAGTCACTTAATCTCTCCACGCCCACTTATACAAACTAGTTAATCTCAACGTTTTGTTCAAGTCCTAGTTTCACACCATTCTATTCTAATACCTTAGAAAGGTATTTTGTATACATTTCAAAACAACGCTAGGCTGGGCACGGTGGCTCACGCCTGTAATCCCAGCACTTTGGGAGGCCAAGGCGGGTGGATCATCTGAGGTCAGAAGTTTGAGACCAGCCTGGCCAACATGGTGAAACCCCATCTCTACTAAAAATACACACACACATACACACAAAAGCAGGGCGTGGTGGCATGCACCTGTAATCCCAGCTACTCTAGAGGCTGAGGCAGGAGAATTACTTGAACCTGGGAGGCGGAGGTTGCATTGAGTCGCGATCATGCCATTGCACTCCAACCTGGGTGACAGAGCGAGACTCTGTCTCAAAAAACAACAAAAACAATGCTCATCTCTTTTTATAATGCCATGAAGAGAGCTGATTCTGCCAACTTCGTGCCTAACCATTGAGCAAGTAGCAGCTTGAATGTTATCTTAAACCAAGTAATCAGCAGAAGAAAATTATCTGAGATTTTGACCTCATTTCTTGAATAGATTTGCGTTTATAAGCTAGCCAGTGGTTTAGTTAACACTGTGCAGAATTGTTGCCCCAGACAATTACTAAAGATCAAAGTTTGTAGCATGAATTATACCACTTGGTAAGATTCTGCATTTCTCATACCTGAGTAACAAATTTATATTAGAGTTGGTGTTAGTAAAAAATGATTGTGGCTTCATTGATTGAACTGTAGAAGGTAAAGAGAAAAACTGCCAATTGCTGCCTAAAAAATTTTCAAGTTCCTCTGCTAAAGAAAAAAAAAACATGACAAATAAAAGGATAGAAAAGATTTTAGGTTGGCAAATGTGTACCTCAGACAGTGGCAGGCCCTATGGCAGACTAAAACACAGTACAGCATCATAATAAAGAGTGTGGGCTCTGGAACCAAACTACCCAGCTTTAAAGCCTGACTCTACAATTTAAGCTGTATGACCTTGTGTAAGTAACTTAACCCTTCTGTACCTCAGCTTTCTCAAATATAATAAGGATAATAACAGTATGTAACTCAAAGAGTTGTTATAATGATTAAATGAATTAATACATGTAAAGCACTTAACCACTTACATGTTAGCTACTGTTATTATTAGGAACTAAAATGTGCAGAAGGGGAACTAGTCAGGACAGGAAGGCAAACTTAGTGACAGTAAGGAAGAAAAAGATGCTGAGAGCAAGCTTAGAAATGAGGAAGAAAGTACTTTCCATATCTGGTTCCCACAGTGAGCATTCTCTTCATGACTACAACACTCTTGTAGAAAACCTTCTGCATGTGTGTGTGTTTGTGTGTGTAGTGTTTCAAAATGATTTCATACATATCATCTCATTTGATTACCAGTAGGCTAAAAAGTCTCTTATGTAACCTAGCAAATTACTTCTGGCTCTCACAGAACATGGGGTAGGTAAACACAGGATGAATCCTGAGAGCACCAAAGCACAGCACAGAAGAGCGCCCACCACAAGCCATTCATTCCTAGATGGATTCTGAGAAGTAGGATGCTGGGGTTTTTTTATGTATCACTAGGGATGTAATGTGGAGCTACATCTTTGTTTCCCAAGATGACCTCACCACACATTTCCCAAAAGCATTATATTTGATCATCTTCATATCTTCACATTCACCAAATATATTTCATGTTCCTTGGCAGTAAGCATATTTTGCACGCCCTGCCTAGCTTTTACTATGTGTCAGATCCACTTCGAAGTAGCCACTCTGTTGAGCCCTGCAAGATGCTTGTATTGCTGTTTTCTTGTTTTTCAAATACAACTTGAAAATGTCAAATACAATTAGGGGATCAGTAGAAAACAGCTATATGGTGATGACATAGAACAATCTCTAGCCAAGGAATGGGAAATATGTCTCAGAGAGGTCACTGGCTTACTACTATTAATTAAAATAATAATTAACATTGACCACTTAATATGTGCCTGGCAGTAGGCAAGTGCATTACATGAATTTAGTTATCACGATATTGTGGTATACCTAGCGTATAGCAAATGGTAGGAGCTCAAGAAATATTTGTTGGATAAATGAACCTATGAGGTAGGCATTAGTTTTATTTCCATTTTAAAAATGATTGAAATTAGGTGTAAAATTTTAAAACCTTGTGTAAGGTCACATAACTATTAATTAGTGGGTGTGGTTTGCAAAGCCAGATTTGGTTACAGCATAGCATAGTGTAGTGGTTGAGAGTGGAAACTTTGGAGCCAGCCAGGCCACTTAGTTTTGAATCCTAGCTCTGCCACTTACTAGCTGTGTGAACTTGGGAAAGTTACTTAACATTTTGCACCTCAGTTCTCTCAACTATAAATTAAAAAAAAATAGTTCCAACCTCTCAAGGTTATTGGGAGGATTAAATGAGATCATACATGTAAACATAACTGTACCTGGTACTCTATCTGTGTAGCTATTATTGTTTAGTGGAGCTTTACATTACATGCCAATAGAGCTTTTACCCTTCAAAAGAAATTTCCATAAATGATCTCATAACATCCTGATAAGATAGGTGATAATAATTACAATGAACATCATACAGGTTGAGTATCCCTTATCTGAAATACTTGGGACCAGAAGTGTTTTGGACTTCG
>NW_012104277.1:1267961-1269130 GCF_000951045.1 Mandrillus leucophaeus
CTTCTCGGGGCTGGGTGCGGTGGCTCACACCTGTAATCCCAGCTCTCTGGGAGGCCGAGACGGGCAGATCATGAGCTCAGGAGATCAAGACCATCCTGGCTAATACAGTGAAAACCCATCTCTACTAAAAATACAAAAAATCAGCCAGGTGTGGTGGTGGGTGCCTGTAGTCCCAGTTACTTGGGAGGCTGAGGCAGGAGAACGGCGTGAACCTGGGAGGCGTAGCTTGCAGTGAGCGGAGATCACACCACTGCACTCCAGCCTAGGTGACAGAGCGAGACTGTCTCAAAAAAAAAATATATATATATATGTATATATATTTTTTGGTAGTATATATACTTCTCCCATTTGTATGGCTGCCTTTCTAACATGAATTAAATATTTTTTATCTTCTTGAACAGAATAACCTGAACACAGTTTAACCTTTTTGCAAACATTGGTCTTTATACTGAAATTCACAGCAGTGATAACAGTTGAACCTGATGACCTCTAAGGTTTCTTCCAATCCAAATTTCTATGGTTTGATAACTATCCAACAAAATTAATGAAGCTATGCCCCAAATAATCAAAGACTTCTTGTTTGTGTGGGGTTTTTTGTTTTGTTTTGTTTTGTTTTTTAGACAAGGTCTGGCGCTGTTGCCCAGGCTGGAGTGCAGTGGCACAATCTTGGTTCACTGCAAGCTCTACCTCCCAGGCTAAAGTGATCCTCCCACCTCAGCCACCTGCATAGCTGGGACAACAGGTGCATGCCATCATGCCCAGGTAATTTGTGTATTTTTTGTAGAGATAGGTTTTCGCCATGTTGCTCAGACTGACTTCTTAACTTAAGGTTTTTATCTTGGGATAGGGGTACAGAAAGTCTCAGCCTCACTTCTGGACTAGAAAGAAGCAATAGGTATTCTTATGAAGGCATCCAGGGATGCATATAGGAATCACTTGGGGAGCTTGTTAAAAGGCAAATTCTGATTCAGGCCTAAGATTCTGCATTTCTTTTTTTCTTTTTTCTTTTCTTTTCTTTTTTTTTTTTGAGATGGAGTATTGCCCTGTTGCCCAGGCTGTAGTGCAGTGGCGCAATCTCAGGTCGCTGCAAGCTCCACCTCCCAGGTTCATGCCATTCTCCTGCCTCAGCCTCCCAAGTAGCTGGGACTACAGGTGCCCGCCACCAAGCC
>NW_012104277.1:1270031-1286094 GCF_000951045.1 Mandrillus leucophaeus
AGGATTAAATGAGATCATACATGTAAACATAACTGTACCTGGTACTCTATCTGTGTAGCTATTATTGTTTAGTGGAGCTTTACATTACATGCCAATAGAGCTTTTACCCTTCAAAAGAAATTTCCATAAATGATCTCATAACATCCTGATAAGATAGGTGATAATAATTACAATGAACATCATACAGGTTGAGTATCCCTTATCTGAAATACTTGGGACCAGAAGTGTTTTGGACTTCGCATTTTTTTGCATTTTGGAATATTTGCATTATACTTACTGATTCAATATCTGAATTCAGAAATCCAAAATCTGAAATGCTGTAATGAGCATTGCCTTTGAGCATCATGTCAGGACTCAAAAAGCTTTTGATGCTGAGCATTTTGAATTTTGGATTTCTGGATTAGGAATGCTCAACCTGTAGTATGTCACTTAATCTCACAATAATCTATTTCATAGATTTTAACAACCAGGCTCAGAAAGGTTAAATGAATTGCTCAAGACCATACAGCAAGCCAGTAGCAATTCTAGCCCCTGCTGAAGAAGGTAAAATGAAAGATCAAAGATGACTAACACATAGCATCAACTCTTACACTTAGGAGGGAGTAGAGCAGGGGTCCCCAACCCTTGGGCCACATACCGGTACCAGTCCACAGCCGGTTAGGAACCAGGCCACACAGCAGGAGGTGAGCGGGGCTGAGCGAGCATTACCACCTGAGCTCCACCTCCTGTCAGATCAGCTGCATTAGATCATCATAGGAGTGCGAACCTTATTGTATACTGTGAACTGGCATGCAGAGGATCTAGGTTGTGTGTTCCTTATGAGAATTTAATGCCTAACTGATGACCTGAGGTGGAACAGTTTCATCCCGAAATATCCCCCTGCCACACCCCATCTGTGGAAAAATTGTCTTCCATGAAATTGGTCCCTGGTGCCAAAAAGGCTGGGGACTGCTGAAGTAGAGGAAAGACAGATAGGAAAACAACTAACTCAAGGCAGAATTAAGCCAAGTGCTAAAAAGGTGGGAAGATTACATGTTGAGGAAAACCAGAAGAAGAACTGTTGAATTCTGTCTGGGGGTAGTGTGTTTGCCAAGACTTCATTCCAAAGGCATCAGGCAGGTCAGGCACTATTTCATGGTTCTGAAACATACTGAGTTCACTCAAAGTCAGAAAAGTCTGCAGGTCTAGAAAGAAGTGGGACAAAGAGAATTCTGAAAAATGCCTAGGCATTCATGGCTACTCCCACACATTTTTGGGTGTGGGAGGGAAACAGTGACCTTCATTTCAATGGACAAATGAAACATTCAGTACCAAGGATGGTGTGAATAATGTAATTATTCTAAACAAAGTTCCCTATCTGCTCAGTTTGAGAGGATTCAGAACACGTATCTTCATCCTTTTGTCTTCGGTTTTGCTATTTTGGAACCCAGTGGATCAATTCTTTTGGAGTCAGCCCTCCCATTCCAAGGCTAAAAGGTCATGAGATCTCTCTCTCCCCTCTCTCTCAGGGCTTGCATTGTTTTGGCAAGATCTTGTCAATCAGTGAGATATAAGGGTGCAGCAAAGAGATATTTCTGTCTCCTCTTTTTGATTTTAGTACCTTAGAAAGAAGAAATCAGAGACTTCATCTCATTTTTTGGATGGGGTGTAGCAAAGCACTAGAGGAAACTAATGAAATGGATACCTGTGAATTAATATGAATAAACCATTTGCAGACACTCTCTATCCTATCTGTGGCTGGCCTTGTTTCTGGGTCAGTTCCCAAGAACAGGTCATATTTAATGTTAGGTCAACTACTAGACAAGTCTGAGTGTTCTAAAGATCTAAGAGTTATTATAGCAGACGAAAATTCTCAGCTCTAATATACCTTAGGTATAAAACCCAAACCAACATTTTTTTTTATTTTAGATTTTTCAAGCTCATTCTCCTACATTCAAATAAAAACTAAGTGAATTTCTAGTATTTGAGGAAACAGACAGACTTAATTATTAAACACCTAGCGTTTTGCTCAATGCTGGGATGGGGAGCAAAAATTTTAAAAGATTAGAAAAAAGAGGTACAAATTCCCAAAGCACTTAAAGATCTCACTGGAAAAATAATACAAAGTCACTTTAAACAATTATCTAGCAATACAAACAGAATGCAACTAGATGCATAAATGTATGGACAGTGCTACAGGACCTCAGATTAAGACAAGAGCAGTTTGAACCAAAGATGTGAAATAAATCTTCCTGGGGGGAAAGTTCAGTTTGCATTAAGGCTTTATAAATGAATGACCTGGAGTAAAGGGTTTACTTGGAGGAGAGAATACCATTAACTCTGCCCTGTCCGCCATTGTACTGTAGTGCTCTGGATGTCATTCCCTCCCATTTCCCGCACATTTCCTGGTACAGAATGAATAAATAAATGGCATTCAAGGCTTTCCATGACTAAGTCCCATTTTGCCAATCCAGCCTTGCTGCTACTCATTAATTCATTCAACATATCGTGATTTTACACTTAAATCCTTTAGGTACTGTGGTAAGTACAGAGCACCTGGAGAAGAACAAGACTCATTTTCTGTCCTTGAAGGGTTTAGAAAGACAAAGATACCACAACTAAAACACAATATGATAATTGTTCTAAGAGGTACGTGCAGGGTATCAAGGAAACTCAGAGCAAGAATACTTATTTTGGAGGAGGGAAAGAGATCAAGGGAAGTTGATAAACTGTCCTTGAAGTTGCTATGAATAAACCATGGGACAGGATCTTCCTTGTTCCTGGAGCCTAGTCTTCTTTCTGGCTCAGTCCCCCAGATCTGATCTTATACAATACTAGGTCAACGCTTAAGACAAGTTTGAACGTTCTAAATTCATTTAGATAAACTAAATTTTCAGATTTAATAGAACTCAGACATAATCCTCAAACCAGTCAAAGTATAGGAGATTTTTCTTGGCTGGATTAATATAGTTACAATTTAGGGAGAGATTGGAGGGATGGAGTTTAATTAGGACATTTTTGCAATGATCCAATAAAAGTAATAAAAATTCTTATTGATGGTAAGCATAGAAAAGAGTAGATGAATGTTTAGATAAGCTGGCAGCATACAGTTTCCAAAGGTATGGTATAGTCAATCTTAAAATACAGTATTTGGGCTGGGTGCGGTGGCTCATGCCTGTAATCCCAGCATTTTGGGAGGCTGAGGTGGGCGGATCACGAAGTCAGGAAATTGAGACCATCCTGGCCAATGTGGAGAAACCCCGTCTCTACTAAAAATACAAAAATTAGCCATGCATGGCGGTGTGTGCCTGTAATCCCAGCTACTTGGGAGGCTAAGGCAGGAGAATCACTTGAACCCAGCAGGCAGAGGTTGCAGTAAGCAGAGATCACGCCACTGCACTCCAGCCTGGGCAGCAGGGCGAGACTCTGTCTCATTAAAAAAAAAAAAAAAAAAAAAAGCCAAAAGTATAACAGTGTGGTAAAGATAATACTGACTTTCTGTTATTTTCTTAAACACAAAAAGCATATTCCAATCTCAGGGCATTGGCACAGGCTTTTCCCTCTCCCCTCTCCCCTTCTAATTCTTCTGCCTGGTTTCTACTTACCCTTCAGGTCTCAGCTGGAATGTCACTTCCTCAGAGGCCTTCTCTCCTTTCCTGTTGTGAAATAAGAAATATATATATGGTCTCTGCCTCTAGTCCCTGGCCTAGAGCTCCCAACACCCTTGTAATTTCCTAAGTTACAGGGGTGCTAGGAGAATCTTTGGTTCTAATGTTTGGTCTTTGCTCTCGTTCCTGACATGGAGCTCCTAAATCCCGTAGACTTTCCTGAGTGATAGCAGCAGTCTTTTGTTCTACCAAGGCAATTATTGCCTGGCTCCTAGATGAGGGTTGGTCACTGGAAAGACCAACCATGATTATAAACTTGGAGCTTTCAGCCCCTACCTCCATTCTCCAGCGAGGGGACAGAGGCTGGAAATTTAGTTCATGATCGATCATGCCTACATGATGAAGGCCCCATAAAAATCCCTTAACTATGGGGTTCAGAGAGTTTCCAGGTTGGCAAACACACATCCATGTGCCTGGAATGTGGTACACACCAACTCCATGGGGACAGAAGCTCCTGTACTCAGGACCCTTCCAGATCTCACCCTTTGTATCCTCTGGCTGTTCATCTGTATCCTTTATTACATCCTTTATTAATAAGCCAGTAAATGTAAGTAATGTGTTTTCCTGAATTCCATGAGCCATCCTAGTAAATTAATAGAACCTAAGAAGGGAGTCATGGGAAGCCCAATTTATAGCCTGTCCCTGGTTAGAAGCACAGGTCACAACCTGGAACTTGTGATTGGCATCTGAAGTGGGGGGTAGTCTTGAGGGACTGGGCCCTGAACCTGTGGAGTCTGATGCTATCTCCAGGTAGATAGTCTCGGCACTGAATTGATTCAGAGGACAGTAGGTGGTGTCTGTGGGAAAATCTGCTTGATATGTGGGGAACCCCCCAACCAACACCTGGTGTCAGAAGTGCTGTGTTGAGTGGCTGAGTGGTATATGAAAGTAGGAAAAACAATTATCCTTAATACCTGTTTAAAGTAGCCCTTTTCTGTTTATTTCTTTCAAGGCAATTTTCATCACCTTTAATTATCAGATTTATTCACTTGTTTACTTCTTTAATGTTTGACTTCCCAGTAAACTATAAGCTTCATGAAGGCAAGGATTACAGTGTTTTTATTGTTGTTGTTTGCCACCAAATACTCAGCCTCTGGTATAGTAACTAGCAAGAAGTAGATGTTCAATAAATATTTGTTTTAATAAATATATATTATGTTTGTAAGCTGAAAAGTGTGAATCAACATCATAGGGAAAAATTACCTTAAAATTAACTTCTAAAAAAATGATCAATCAAGCAATTTCGTGAAAATGTGCAAGAACAGACTTTCAGAATGATGTTCTATGAACCATAGTCTGCAGGTCATTTGAAATCCAGCAAATATTTTCATCCTCCTTCTTCGGATTCTATAACTTATTCTATATCTAGAATTACTCTAAAGACTAATTCTAACCTGGATACAACATAAAGAGTAAAGATGGAAGATTCTAAAGGACAATTTTAACAATGTCCTATTTAGGGAGATTTTCATTACATACTTTAAGAACATAGGTTTGGCATATTAGGTATCTGTGGAAATAAATCACTTACTACATCTACATGAGCCTGTTGAGATGAAAGTATTTGAAAATCATGCTTTTTCAAGGGTGGCTAAACAAATCTCTGTTTATCTATTACAACTCATAATCATTGCTAATGTTCAAATATGTTAGGGTTGAACATACCACAAAAATGGAAATGCAGGAAAGATTAACATTATTTAAGCTGCAGATGATTCATGCTACTGGTTTAACCATTTTCTTTAGATTTTTTTCATGTACAGGAATATATTTTTTTATATATATAAATAATATGCTGAAGGGACAAAAATCATGTATGATCATTATCCTCAAGAAGAAACAGGTTCCAATTATTTCTTTTGAATTATAGACTTAAAGCTAATTAAGAATTTTTATAGTTAATTAAAAATTACATTGTAACCTTGAAAGTAGCAAAGGACATAAAGAGAAACTATTTGTTACATGCATCTTTGGGAAAATCTCACAAAAGATTTTGTTTGGCAAAGCTATTTGAAACAATTTAAAGCTAGAAATGTTTCTAGGCTACAGCAAGATGAATTCCATCGGTTTGGATTTTGACCTACCACTAAATTTTGGATTTAGGAAGGGTCTCATTTTTATACTTAACACAGAAATTAAATTTTAACTTAGAAACTGAGTTTTACATGGCTTGAGGCATGTGAAAATTATGTGAGAATAAGTCAGTTACTGCTGTGATCTCAATGTTTGTGTCCTCCACAAAATTCATTTGTTGAAATTTTAACCCTTGAGATGATGGTAGTAGGAGTCAGGGCCTTTTGGGAGGTGATTAGGTCATGAGAGTGGAGCCCTCATGAATGGGATTAGTGTGCTTATAAAACAAACATGAGAGAGCTAGCTAGTCCCTTCCACCATGTGCGGGTAGTGAGCTATCTCTAAACCAGACAGTGGGCCCTTACCAGACATGGAATCTGCCAGTGCCTTGTCTTTGACTTCCCAGCCTCCAGAACTGTAAGAAATAAATTGCTGTTATTTATAAGCTACCTGGTTTGTGGTATTTTGTTACAGCAACCTGAACAGACTAAGCCAGTTAATATATAGAGACAACAGATGGCTTCACACATCTAGATGAGGATCCTGGGAAAATCGAGTTGGAAACTACAGTTGAGAACACCAATGTCCTAACAATCCTGTAGCCTTCAGGCTTAGTTGGTTCTGGACTCCCTCTAGTGGTTCAATTCTGGTGATTTAATAGATTTAATTCTTCAATTCATAGAATTACCAAATTTCTGGTCAGATTAAAAACCACTAAGCAAAAGACCCACACAAGTCCCATTAGAATGGTTTACCACAAGGAGGCCAGGTGCAGTGGCTCATGCCTGTACTCCCAGCACTTTGGGAGGCCGCAGCAGGTGGATCACTTTAGGCCTGGAGTTTGAGACCAGCCTGGCCAACAGGGTGAAACCCCATCTCTACTAAAAATCCAAAAATTAGCCGGGTGTGGTGGTAGGCACCTGTAATTTCAGCTACTCAGGAGCCTGAGGCAGGAGAATTGCTTGAATCTGGGAGGCAGATGTTGTAGTGAGCTGAGATCCCGCCATTGCACTCCAGACTGGGTGACAGAGCAAGACTGTCTAAAAAATAAATAAAATTTTAAAAATAAAAAGAATGGTTTATCATAAGGAGATTATGTCACTGAATGGCAGTGATAAATATGGATGAAATCATAGTGTTGCAAATGGTTATACCTAAAGGGACAGAATGGATTTTACTGGTTGATTGGGAAAGACATTTACAGTTTTGCTTAGAATGAGTGGGTAAGAGCTGAAGGCCCAGTAACAGAATTCCTTGTTGCTTTTGTTTGCGACCTAGGGTAAAGACTGCATCTTTTAGGGAAAGAGTGAAGTGAAAGAATATTTCCTGTGCATATGGATTCTATAAGGTCAGAGGGTTCTTGTTTGACCTTGCATAAAATCAGCCTCTTAGACCAACCCAAAGCAACATGTAGTTTCCTCCTTATCATATTCCTAATAGCATAGTTTGTGACTCTGTTTTAAACCAATTCAGAAAACTTTAAGGCCGATTTAACTTTACTGGCTCCCTATGTTGGCTTTGGTTATTCCACTCCATTAAACCTTTACTTCTTGGCCATTTCTGCACTGTAAATATAAGTAAATCTACTAACTCCTTTACATGAGATCTCTTTACATATTTAAGACAGTTATCATGTCCTCAGTAAGTCTTCTTTCCCTCTCCCAGATCCTCAAAACTTCTTGGAACTATTCAGGAACTCCATGAGGTACAGGCTTCTGTACAAGATATATGTAAAATAACTTGATAGGCATGTTATTCACACCTTTAGGAGTAAGTAAAAACGATGGCTTTTTTTTTTTTTTCAGAAAATGCAAAGCTATTATTTAAAAGTCCCCAAACCAAAAAGAACTGAAGCCAATGGGATTAAGAGATAAAAAGAAAACAGGAAGTAATGGGTGACTTACCCATTTCAAGACCTTCTCCTGCTATTTTCTGATCCCTAAGTTGTTTCAGAATCGATTTAAGCAGAAAAGTACAGCAGAGACCAGATAAGTTACTGTGGAGTCAAGAAGTCTATCAGTCTGCCATGAAGTTTGGATAGAATGAGTCAGGAATTGGCATTGGTCTTAAGATCCCAGATCTGAAAGTACTTCCCATTGATAAGATATTACTACACAGTCTGTAATTGATTATTTGCATAGATAGAAAAAACAAACAAACTTCCCCAGCAACTTAAGAACTCTAAAATATCAGTTTTGTCAACTCACAAATTTGGGTTGCGGTGAAAGTGGGAAAAATAGAGATAGGAAGATGTAAGTCAAATAAAAACAAGGTGTATCTTTTTGTCTTTGAATATCCATAGTTCTTTTTTATAAGGCAATTAAGAAGGATAGAAAATGTATTCCAGCTGATAAAAAGGAATTCCCTGTGCGAAAGGGAGAAGAAAGGCAGAAAGCAGGTGGAAAAAAAAAAAAAATAGCAGACAGTTGTCTTTATAATGTAGATAGGTATCGCCTCTAATACAGGACTCGACACTGTTGTGCCCCAATTAGAGAGCAAGCATTGATCGCATGAACTTAAGTAGTGATAACTTGTTGCCAAATAATATTCAAAAGAATATCAGAAATCAGAATAAATATACTATTAGTGTTTCAAATCCATCAAGTAACCTAGTTTTTCTTCCTTCCTCTCTACAAGGGATTTTAAGTGCCACAGTGTGCTTCCCTCCCACTATGCTGGTGCTTTTCCATAGGAAGGGTTGTGCCTGGACCTCCCAGATTGGAACGCCGATTATCGAAGGCCCCAAGGCTGTATTCTCAGCTACGCCAAGTCACCTCAGATATTTGCACCAGAGCACCCAAAATTCTGTGCCCGTGAGGATAGTTGGAGTTTGTTCACAAAATAGCAAAGTCTCTAAGTTGCTATTCCAACAGCGGCAGTACTGATGCTCCAGTTCGAAGGCCAGGAAAACAGAATGTAACGCCGGTGACTTCCAAAATATAAGTAACCACCAAAGTACATGCTTAATGACCTAGTGAAGTTAGCTTACGCCGCCTCCCAGACACCTGTAATGAAGATCATCTCGGCAAAGCTCTGGGGTGGGCAACTCGATTTCACGAAAGCGGACACCAACGCTCTACCCAGGAATAAATGCGTCGTCTAATGTTCCCATTGGCCCTTTCGGCCTTCACTCAGCGGCTGGCAACGCAGTCTTCCCTAGCGCTTGCGCGCCATCTGCTTCCGGCCTGCGAGCTCGGTGTTCCACTCTTTGTGGGCCGGGTGGATTTCCTGCTCTGCTTTTCTTATGCCTGGTTGATCTGTGTGCAATGGCTCTGGACTCGGATCCCTTCCCGGAAGGGCCTCTCTTAAAGCTGCTACCCTTAGACGCTAGAGACCGGGGCACCCAGCGCTGCCGCCTGGGCCCGGCCGCCCTCCACGCCCTGGGCGCGCGCTTGGGCTCAGCAGTGAAGATCTCGCTACCCGACGGCGGCTCCTGCCTCTGCACTGTCTGGCCTCGGCGGGACAGAGCGAACGGCTTTGTGCAGCTGGACCCGCTGTGCGCGAGCCCCGGGGCGGCGGTCGGGGCGCCGAGATCCCGGAGGAGTCTCAGCCTGAGCCACCTCCTCCTAGTGCCCTGTCCGCCCCTGCGGCGCGTTTCCGTGTGGCCGGTGTTGCGAGAGCTGGCGGGCGCGCCTGGTGCCCCGAATACAGCCGCGGTGCTGGAGGCGGCGCAGGAGCTGCTGAGAAACCGACCGGTCTCCCTGGGCCACGTGGTGGTCGCTCCGCCGGGCGCTCCTGGCCCGGTGGCTGCCTTGCACATCGTCGGCGGAACGCCCAGTCCCGATCCCGCTGGGCTGGTCACCCCTCACACTCGCGTCGGCCTTGGCGGGGAACCTCCGTCCGAAGCCCAGCCGCAGCCCGAGGTGCCCCTGGGAGGTCTTTCGGAGGCTGCCGACTCGCTGCGGGAGCTCCTCCACTTCCCGCTCCGCTACCCGCGCGCCCTGGCCTCGCTGGGCTTAGCGGTGCCCCGCGGGGTGCTCCTGGCGGGGCCCCCCGGAGTGGGCAAGACCCAGCTGGTGCGGGCCGTGGCGCGCGAGGCGGGCGCGGAGCTGCTGGCAGTCAGCGCCCCCGCGCTGCAGGGTTCCCGGCCTGGGGAGACCGAGGAGAACGTGCGGCGGGTCTTCCAGCGCGCCCGGGAGCTGGCCAGCCGCGGGCCCAGCCTCCTCTTCCTGGACGAGGTGGACGCTTTGTGTCCCCGGCGGGGCGGTCGAGCACCCGAGAGCCGCGTAGTGGCCCAGGTGTTGACGCTGCTGGACGGCGCAAGTGGGGACCGCGAGGTCGTGGTTGTGGGAGCCACCAACCGGCCGGACGCTCTAGATCCAGCGCTGCGTAGACCCGGGAGATTTGACCGAGAGGTGAATGGGCTTGGCGGGTTCGCCCACTGTCGGTGGAACCTCGGCCTTTTCTGGCACTAGTTGGCTGCCCCGGAGGCGTTTGTCTCTTAGGTTTGAGCATCGGTGAGGTTGGAGTGGGGCGCTTTGCAATGCAAAGAACACGTTCTCTGCCCATCTATGATCTGTGAGTCAGGACCCGTGTTTCCCCAGAGTCAGATTGTCAGGACCTGTGAGTCAGGATCTGTGAGTCAGGACCTGTATTTCCCCAGAGTCTTAATTGTTTTGGGAAGCGGGGTGGCCATTACGGATTAATTTTGTGCAGGTCCTATAATCAGTAATGTTAATTCTTAAGAGAATTTTGGTCACCTACAAGCATGTTAAACTCATGTTTTGGAATGAGAATTTAAAGAAGGATAACCTCAAGAAGTAAGTGTGTTGAAATAAAAAGGGAGAAGGCGGGGAAGAACTAAATGGAAGCAGGCATTAACTCTTCTGGATTTATTCATTCCTTGTCATAACACCAGCACCCTATCCCACAATTGAGAAAGTACCCACAACTGCTCCCTGAGTTGTCAGGGAGGTTGAATATTCAGAGCTGTCCTATTTTATAAGTTTTGGTCCTAAATTGACTTGAATGCTAAAGAATAGCTTGAAATTTAGTGACTGATATTTCTATTTTGTGATAGGATTCAAAAGAGAAATGATAATTACACTCTTTTAGTTAGTTCAGGACTTGAGTGGATTTCTTCCTTGCACTATCTAGTACCTTTGTGTCCTTAAGAGCCAGGGACCTAGCTATCTATACCTGGCTTCTAGAACTTTGTGTGTTGTAAAAATAACAAAAACTTGTTAAATGACATAGAATTTTCACTGTGCAACTTTCTAGCCAGTGTTACTCCTGGAGTATTAGGATTTTCATATATTCAGAATCTAAGCTATACGTAAAGTGCACAGTACTAGTTCCAAAATGGGTCACTAAATTGTCGTACATGTTTATCAGCATAAAAAACATATATTATTATTTTGGCAGGGCTTGGTGGCTCACGCCTGCAATCTCAGCACTTTGGGAGACTGAGGTGGGTGGATCACCTGAGGTCAGGAGGTCGAGACCAGCCTGGCCAAGATGGTGAAACCCCGTCTCTACTAAAAATACAAAAATAAGCTGGGCGTGGTGGCGCGTGCCTGTAGTTCCAGCTACTTGGGAGGCTGAGGCGCCAGAATCACTTGAACCAAGAGGTGGAGGTTTCAGTGAGCCGATGGTGCCCATTGCCCTCCAGCCTGGGCAACAGAGTGAAACTGTGTCTCAAAAATGAATACATAATATATATATACACACATACACATATATAATTTTTTTTTGGAAGTAACTTTTTTAATTGATCTATTTTTATTGATACATAATCGTGCATGTTTTGGGGTACATGTGATATTTTGGTACCTGCATACAATTTGTAATTATCAAATCAGGGTGTTTAGGATATCCATCACCTCAAACATTTATCATTTCTTACCTGAGTGTTGGGAATATTTCAAATTCTCTCCAGTAGCAATTTTGAAATATACAAGAAATTATTGTCAACTGTGTTCAACCTACTATGCTATCAAACATTACACTTAGTCCTTCTATCTAACTGTATGTTTCTACCCATGAGCCAACCTCTCTTCATCCCCTCACCCCCCAACCCTTCCCAGTCTCTGGTTGCTATTCATTCTGCTGTCTACCTCCATCCATGAGATCAACTTTAAAAAGAATATATTTTAAACTATAAACTTCTTTTTTTGTTGTTTTGCTTTGCATATAGGTGGTCATTGGGACTCCCACACTTAAACAAAGAAAGGAAATTCTGCAAGCGATTACCTCAAAGATGCCCATCTCCAGTCATGTTGATTTGGGCCTTCTTGCAGAAATGACAGTTGGCTATGTTGGTGCCGACCTGACAGCACTCTGTAGGGAGGCTGCCATGCATGCTCTCCTTCATAGTGAGAAGGTAAGAAGCGTTAATTTATGAACATCTGTGTTAATCTGTTATGGTAACAGATTAATTTGGGGGTTAAAAAAAATGGTGAGTACATTTCCTTAGAACATTTGATAGCTTCCACAGCTGTTGCTTATACATTTTACATCTCAACGCTATATAAATAGTATATGATTGAGGGTGGGGATAAAGGGCTGAGTCCTCTGGGTCTACGGAGTAAATGTGTTCTTTACTCTTATAGTAACTCCCTCGTGCTGAAGCCCAGAGCAGCCAAGAAATAACGCATCTCCAGAAGAATCAAAGAGTTTTTTTATTTGAATTTTTTTTATTTTGAGGCAAATTCAGACTTAGAAGTTACAAAAACAGTACAAATAATTTCCATATACCCTTCTCCCAGATTCTCCAAATGTAACACTTGCCACATTTGCTTTATCATTCTCTCGTGTATTTTCTTTTCTCTTCATGTGTATTTTCTTTTATATATACATATATATAATGAAATATTTGAGAATATGCTACATCCATGATGCCCCTTTACCCTTGAAAACATAAGTGTATCTTTCTGAAAAACAAAGACTTTATACAAAGTCAAAGAAAAGATCAAGCTGAGAAAATTAACACAGACACAATACTTGTACTTAAATAGGCCTTAATCTAGAATCATACTTCAGGCTTTCTTCTATGACCATAACTTTTTAAGAGTCAGTTATTCTGTAGAATATTCCTCAGTTTGGGTTTGACTAATGTTTCTTCATGATTCAATTCAGTTTTTGCATTTTGGGCAGGAATATAATAGAAATGATCCTGTGTCTTTCTCATTGCATCTATTAGGCAGCACATGATATGTTTCTCTTCTATCACTGGTGAAGTTAACTTTGATTTCTTGGATAAGGTGGTGTCTGTGAGATTTCTCCATTGTCAAGATACCGTTTTTCCCTGTGGTGTTAGTAAGTTATCTAGTGGGAGACATAAACTTTTCTAACCTAGGAGAAGATTGGGTACTTGGAATTGTATTTAAATTTGTCCTTGACCTGCAGGTCTGTAATTCATGACTACCTTTCCTAACAATATTTAAGATATTAGATTAAATATAATACTTTTAAACATTGTTGGTTGGAAAATCCAGTATTTTGTATATAATAAATAGTCCTGAATCCTTAAACCCGTTCAGGAAAAAACTGATTTCAGCAGGCTAAGGATTCTGAAACAGAGTTTTCAATCTCATTTGTAACATCAAAATTGTCTTTTCATCTTAAAATGCGAAAGGATGATTTGTTATCCTAAATTTTGAAAAGCCTTTTTACCTAAATAATTTATACCTTGCCTCATTTCCTTTCCTTTATTTCTACAGTTACAGCGAAGGTGGGGAGGAGTTATGTGATCTTCTAGTGATCTTTTAAGTCTTCATCTTGTAGGTTTAGACCAAAACTGCTTGAAGTTTTAAAGTTCTGTGTGTAAAGGTGTGAGAATACGTGTCTTTTGAGGGAGACAATAAGAGTAAGCAGGAGATGGGAAGGGAGATTTACATTTAGGATTTCCTCTGCTTTGAAGTTCCAGGTTTGACCGTAAGCACCTCTGACTTAGGTGGCCCAGTCAGCTGCTGTTGTCCCAGGGTGGAGCCCACTGCTACTTCAGGAGGGGCCTGCTCAGGTGTAGTTACCACAGTTGATGGCTGAGTTCAGAAACAACCAAGGGGAAGTGGAAGGAAGAAAGGCAAAAAGGATGAAGGGACAGAGACAACTGGGAAGGTACTGGCTCCGT
This sequence comes from Mandrillus leucophaeus, assembly GCF_000951045.1. Classification (NCBI taxonomy): domain Eukaryota; kingdom Metazoa; phylum Chordata; class Mammalia; order Primates; family Cercopithecidae; genus Mandrillus; species Mandrillus leucophaeus. Next base: position 1,283,823 of record NW_012104277.1, read on the forward strand.
CTTTTATTCTTTCCCCCACCAGCTGAGGGGCTTCCCCTACCTCTACCTATGCCAGGGCAGATAAGGGATACCTTACAGTTTGTTAAACTTTTTGTGAACTATTCCTATTAAAGGATTAGAAATGTAGTTTAACACTCACACATACACAGAGGGGAAAGAATGTATATGCCCAAAGAATCAAGTAAAATAATGTGTACACACATGATCTGGAACTATAAATCAGATTTTCAAATACTAGTTGGTGTTACCTAAAGATTAGTTAGTATTTGGACATCAGACACCTAACATCTGATACTGTCAGCCAGTTAAAAAGACTATTTTTTTAAGTATGTGATAGTGTTATTCATGAGAAATGAAGATAGAAAATTATAAAGAACTGCCTACCTGAAATGTCACTTTCCAGAGATGACAATTGTTAACACTTTTGGGAGAATATACATACAGATTCACTTCACATCAGTTCACAAATAAGACAAGACAGTTTGTTTATGAAAATGGGAATTTGTGGACAACTAGATGTTTAGAATTAGATTTAAGAGGGCAAATACTTTAATAAATACAGTACAGACATTTTTAATAAAATTTTGAGGACTTTTTAACTAACAAAAATGTGTTTCACTAGAATGATCAAGGAGAGTGTAAAAAGTCTCCAAAATATAAGCTGAGAGTGAAGATGACTTTTCTAGGCATAACATAAACCCTAAAGGAAATTATTTGCTGATTTGACCATTTGGGGGTGGCAAACAATACTATAAAGTCAGACTAGGAAAAATACTTTCAGTCCGATTTCTGTGATTTGGAAAGAACTTTTACAAATCAGTGAGAATAGACCAACAGTCCAAGAGAAAATGGGTAATAGGATATGAACAGGTAGTTGACAATAAAAGGAATGTCAATAAACATGAAAAATCTTCAACCTTGATTTCTTTTAAAATTATTGTCTTTATTTTGAAATAATTTAAAACATATAGTAAAGTTGCAAGATAGTTATAAAGAACTTCCACTAAACCTTTTATCCAAATTCACCAATTTTTAACATTTTGCCAAATAAGCTTTATCATTCTCTTTTGCTCTCTTTCTTGCTCCCTCTCGTCCTCTTCTCTCTCTCTCTCATCTCTGTATATATATATTTATATGCACATAGTATTTATTTATTTTGGACCATTTGAGAGAATGGGTTGCATATATCATAACATTTCATCCCTTAACATTTTAATGTCTATTTCCTAAGGACAGCAATGTTCCTGTATGTCACCACAGTATGGTCATGTGTAGTATTGTGTCCTTAGAGCCTCACATGTAGAGGCACAGGGTGTTCATTGGTTCCTTATTGGTGATGCTAATTTTTGTCAGCTAGTTCAGGTAGTGTGCAGTTTCTCCACTGTGTAACTGCTGTTTTTTCCCTTTGCCACTAATGAGAAATCTATGGGGAGACACTTGGAGATATCCTGCTCCTCATCAAACTTTCAGGCTGGGCGCAGTGGCTTATGCCTGTAGTCCCAGCTGCTCGGGAGGCTGAGACAGGAGGATCACTTGAACCCAGGTGTTCGAGGCTCAGTGAGCTGTTGCCTCAATGCCACTGCACTCCAGCCTGGGCAGCAGAGCAAGACCCTGTCTCATAAAAGAATAAACTTCCCTCAATGTAGCATCCAATTCTTGCTCATAACAGCCTTTAATATCATGATTGCAAAAAAGGCAATTTTTCTAATTCCAATATTCCCTCTACCTCATTCTGAATTGAAGAAATTTAGTTAACACAGTAATGAATGAGTAGTGGTTCTTCTGTCATATTGGCAGACACTTAAGAGTTTGGTAGTGGGCCAGGCACAGTAGCTCATGTCTATAATCCCAGTACTTTGGGAGGCTGAGATAGGTGGGTCACTTGAGGTCAGGAGTTCGAGACCAGCCTGGCCAACATGGGGAAACCCCATCTCTACTAAAAATACAAAAATTAGCCAGGTGTGGTGGTGCATGCCTGTAAATCCCAGCTACTTGGTAGGCTAAGGCATGAGAATCAACCCAGGAGGCGAAGGCTGCAGGGAGCCAAGATCACAGCACTGTACTCCAGCCTGAGTGACAGAACGAGACTCCGCAAAAAAAAAAAAAGAGAGAGAGAGAGAGTTTGTTATTGTCCAGTATTGGAGAGGTGTGGAGAGAACACAGCTTCATGTTATTGAAGGAGAGTAAATTGATACAGCTTCCTTAGAGAACAATTTGGTAATAGCTGTCAATGTATATGTGTGTACTTATAAACCCAGTAATTCTACTTTGA
>NW_012104277.1:1286804-1321000 GCF_000951045.1 Mandrillus leucophaeus
TGAGCACAGAGACTTTTTCAGTTGCAGCTTTGTTTTTAATATCAAAAGACTGGGGATGACCTAATGTTTGTCAGAAAGGTGTAGTTGGGATAAATTCAGTAGTGTACTATGGAATTGTCAAAAAGAATGATGTAGAACTATATTAGTTGACATGAAAAGATATATATTAGTTGACATGAAAAGGTGAAAGAAGAAAAGTACAGGTTGATATAGTATGGTTCTATTTGTGTATCTGTTGAAAAGGATATTTGTATGCTTATTATCATAACATACTGGAAGAATCACAAGAAACTGTTGACATCTTTCAGGGAAGAATTAACTGGCGGGAATTGGCAGGGAGACATTTATTCTTTGTACTATTTATATAAATTGTTTTTATAATGATAACAAAATTACAAATCCAAAAGAAGATTTAAAAAACGAATTGTGCTATAAAAAAAAGACCAACCTAATTTTTGGTTTAATTTTGATTTTTGGGGTGTATTTCTTCAGAACCAGGACAATCCTGTGATTGATGAAACAGACTTCCTTGAAGCTTTTAAAAATATTCAACCTTCATCATTTCGAAGCGTCATTGGATTGATGGATATCAAGCCTGTTGACTGGGAGCAGATTGGTGGCCTTGAAGATGTAAAACTGAAGTTAAAACAGGTAAGACAGATAATCTACTTAATCCAGTAGGATATTACAGATTAACATTCTGTGCATTTATGATGACAACATACTGCACTGAAACTACTCTTTCTGCTATCACTAATGTGATCCTAACATCTAAATCCAATGATTGCTTTTCAGTCCTTATTTAACTGGACTTCTAAGGATGTCTAAATTGGTTTTTATAATTTCTCACCTCGACCCTCTCTTTTTTTGTTTTTGCATTAAAGAGTTTATAACCTAAGGCTGGGTGTGGTGGCTCATATCTATAATCCCAACACTTTGGGAGGCCAAGGGAGGAGGATTGCTTGAGTTCAGGAGTTCAAAACCAGCCTGGGCAACATAGCAAGCCCTTGTCTCTATTTAAAAAGAAAAAAGTTCATAACCTAAGGCTGGGCACGGTGACTCATACCTGTAATCCCAGCATTTTGGGAGGCTGAGGCGGGTGGATCACCTGAGGTCAGGAGTTAGAAACCAGCCTGGCTAACATGGAGAAACCCCGTTTCTACTAAAAATGCAAAAAATTAGCCGGGCATGGTGGCACGTGTCTCTAATCCCAGCTACTCGGGAGGCTGAGGCAGGAGAATCGCTTGAACCCGGGAGGTGTAGGTTGCAGTGAGCCAAGATTGCGCCACTGCACTCCAACTTGGGCAACAAAAGTGAAACTCCATCTCAAAAAAACAAAAACAACGTATAGGCCGGGTGCGATGGCTCACACGTGTAATCCCAGCACTTTGGGAGGCTGAGGCGGGAGGATCACGAAGTCAGGAGTTCAAGACCAACCTGGCTAACATGATGAAACCCTGTCTCTACTAAAAATACAAAAATCAGCCTGGTGTGGTGATGCAATCCTGTAATCCCAGCTACTCGCGAGGCTGAGGCAGGAGAATCACTTGAACCCAAGAGGCAGAGGTTGCAGTGAGCTGAGATCGCACCACTGCACTCCAGCCTAGGACAGAGTAAGACTCCATCTCAAAAAAAAAAAAGAAAAATCAATTTATAATCTAAAACGGGTCAACAAATTTTCTGTAGAGAGAGCCACACAGTAAATGTTTTAAACTTCACAACCACTCATCTCTGCCATTGTCGCACCAAAGCAGCTGTAGACCATATGTAAATGAGTAATTGTATTCTGATAAAATTATGGACACTGAAATTATATAATTCTCACATGTCAGAAAATATTCTTTTGATATTTCTTCAAGCATTTAAAAATGTAAAAATTCTTCTTAGTTTGGCTGTACCAAATATAGGTGGAAGGCCTTAGTTTGCCTGGATATCTGATCTAAAAGACATTAAATGGACGTAGTACAGGGACTGGTAAAAGCACAAATTTGAAATGAACAAGATGGTTACCTGATAGTGGATTTCACAGCTCTTCAGATCGCAACTCTTTAGATCCTCTCACCTGCATTACAGTTTCAGAAACTGATTTTGCCAATTCGCCTACATGTGATCCTGCCCTAATGAACTAGGTTTCTCTAACCACACACATAACAGACTGATATATAAGTAATAATTATAATTTTTTCATCTTAGCCAGGAGCTCTATCTCCAGTGAACCCTAGAATTTTTGAGTCCATGGATAAGAGCATTTATAATAGGTGCCAATATTTTTTATGCATTGTCTTATTTAATCTTTACAAGATGCATGAGAGAAATTAGCCACACCTTCCTCTTGGAAGCACTCTGTTTCCTTTGCTTTGAGACATTAAGCTTTTCTGCCTTTCTGGGCACCCCTCTCCCCTGCCTTAAATGTTAGTGCTCAAGAGGCTCCCGGAGTCCTCTTGTTGGAGCTGTGGGTGGTTTTATGATGATCTTGATGTCCGCAGCATCAACTGACCCCTGAAAACTGTTGACTCAGAAATCTGTATATCTAGAGTAGACGTTTCTTCTGATCATCAGAACTACTTCACTGCCTGCCTACTGGATAACCCCAGAGATGTCAAACTCAGCATGTCCAAAGTTCAGCTAGTCAGCTCTTCCCCCACACTTGGATCCCCTACCTCAGTTAATACAGCTAGCCACCCCATCCTCTAAGTCAGAAATCTGTCTTCTAAAGGCATAGCATTAGAACTTTGTCCTTATGTAAAGTACAATTCTGTTTTATGTTTCAAATATCCATCCCTTCCACACCATCTTCACTGCTTGTGACACTCCAGCCTTATTATTTTTGTAGACTGAATCATTGCAAGAAACTTCTAACTGGTCTCCTTGCCTCTAGTTTCATTTCCTTCCAGTCCATTCTTCATACTACTTCCTCAGTGCAGACTAAAGCTTTCAAGGCCTGTTGTGATCTGGCTCCTATCTCCACTTCAACGCCATTACTTAACTTTGTTTAAGCCTGAGTTTTTGCATCTGTAAAATAATGATTAAAATGGCTAAAAACCATTTACCTTAAAGGTAATGAGGACTCATTCACTATTGAGTTTACTACTACTGAGTGCCTCCTTTGGGTAGGTGTCATTCTAGGTGCTGGGGATTTTAAGGTGAGCTTTGCTTATGTTCTAGCAGAGTAGAATGACAAACCCAACGTGGAAAAATAATAATAGTGAATAAGTGCTTTAAAAGTAAAGGATAGGCAGTAGCATAGAGAATGAGTAGGAGGAGGGGGGCTTACGCTTTAACCAGCTGGTTAGGAAAGACCTCTCCAAGGAATTGACACCTGTGCTGAGACCTGAGTGATGAGGGATAGCCACATGAAGATCTCAGGGGAACGTTCAGGTAGAGAGGAAAGCGAGGAAAGCAAGGAAAGGCTCTGAGATGGGAACAAACTAAGTGTTTAGAAGATAGTCAGATTATATAAGGCCTTGTCAACTGTGGTGAGTAAGGAGTTTTGATTTGGATTTTATTCTCATTCTAATAGTAAATCATTGAAGGATTTTAAACAGGAAGTGATGTCACCTGACTCAAATTATAAGCTCTCTGCAGTGTGGAGAATGGACTGTTTCCAGCTCATGACAGGAGCCTGAGAATTGTTAAATGAACAAATGAATTTACTGGATGATTTGACATTTTATTATTACACTAAAACAACTCTTCTCTTTTTGTGTACTTTCAGAGCATAGAGTGGCCTCTGAAATTCCCTCGGGAATTTGTTAGGATGGGCCTGATGCAACCGAAGGGAGTTCTCCTCTATGGGCCCCCTGGATGTGCTAAAACCACTCTGGTGAGGGCCCTGGCCACAAGCTGTCACTGCTCTTTTGTTTCAGTGAGTGGAGCTGATCTGTTTTCACCATTTGTTGGAGATTCAGAAAAAGTCTTATCTCAGGTTTGTTTATTTCCCCATATGTTTAAATTTACTTTTGAATTTTTATTTCATTTCTTATGGACAAACATTTTTTAAAATATTACTAATGTTTTTTCCAGTTAAAAAAGTTATACATGTTTATTGAAAATTTAGAAAATATAGGAAAGTGTAAATATGAAATCCTTCGTAATCCTCCTACCTACTATTAACATTTTGGTTAATTTCCTTTGTCTTTTTTTTTCTGTTTTAAATAAAATCAAGAGTAGGTTTTATATATCTATAGCTTTATCCTGCTTTTTAAAACTTAATATTACCACTTTTGAAATTCCATAGCGTCAATTCTTTGAAAATACGGTTTTTAACTCTTACATAATACTCCATTGTTTCTTGTTTTATTTACTCGTTCCCCAATTCCTAGACATTCAGAATCTTTTTTTATATATTTTAAAAATTATAAATAGTGGCCAGGTGTGGTGGCTCATGCTTGTAATCCCAGCACTTTGGGAGGCCAAGGCGGGTGAATCACTTTAGGCCAGGAGTTCGAGACCAGCCTGGCCAACATGGCGAAACCCCATCTCTACTAAAAATACAAAAAAATTAGGTGGGTGTGGTGGCGCACACCTATAATCTCATCTACTCGGGAGACTGAGGCACAAGAATTGCTTGCGCCTAGGAGGCAGAGGTTGCGGTGAGCTGAAATTGCACCACTATACTCCAAACTGAGCAACAGAGCAAGACTGTCTCAAAAACAGAATTATAAATAGTAATGTGGAAAGCATACATTCACATGACTAATGTATAACATATAGCTTTTTAATATTTTTTTCCTAACAAAAGATATTTCGACAAGCAAGAGCAAGTACTCCAGCAATTGTGTTTTTGGATGAAATTGATTCAATCTTGGGAGCTCGCTCAGCCAGCAAGACAGGATGTGATGTTCAAGAACGAGTTCTTTCTGTTCTCCTGAATGAATTAGATGGTGTTGGACTTAAGACAATAGAGAGAAGAGGAAGTAAATCAAGTCAACAGGGTAAATACAAGGAGCTGAAAAAATGAAGAGGTATTTATTAGCCAGAACGCACCTAAAATCCAGGCCAACATTAAATAGAATGCATATATGCTATAGCTTTACTTACGCTGAATTCATCTCGTAGAAGGATTTATTATAATTTCAGTTTGACTTTGTTAGGGCTTTTAGAGCTAATAAAAATTGTGATTTGGCTAGAAAAGGTGAGGTACATCTTATAATAAGTTATCTTAAGTATAATAATGTAAATTTTATTTTTCCTAAGAATGAGAAATATAGTTTTCTTATTGCTAATAGAGAAGGCAGTTTATTCTTGTTTCCGTGTCCTAAGAAACCAGTATTCATTTCTTTCTAAAAATTTTTATGTAGGCTGGGCACAGTGGCACACCCCTATTATCCCAGCACTTTGGAAGGCCAAGGCAGAAGGATTGCTTAAGGCCAGGAGTTTCAGACTAGCCTGGCCAACATTGCAAGGCCCCATCTATGAATGAATGAAGGAAGGAAGGAATGAATGAATGACAAAGGATATTATTTCCAATAGTCTTAGTATGGAAAATTTCCAGTTTTCTTGAGAAATGGGTTTCTTTGGTTTTAATGAATTAAAATGGCCTTTGGAAGTCCCCTCCCTGTCTTTCTGAGTCTCTTCTCCAGAGTTTGGTATCCCTAAATTATCCCTGATATTTTTCCTTTTCTTTTATTCCTCTCTTGTTGTCACTGATTTCCTATTTTTAAAATTGTTGCATGGGATTGTTGCATACACTCCTTAGGAACATGTCATACTAGAATTAGGAGGTACCCACGAGGTTATCTAATCAAATCATTCCATAATACAGGAATTCCTTCTATAACATCTGACAGGTATTTACCTAGCATCTGCTAAAATACTTGCAAACATACGGAACTTAGTACTTTGAGGGATTATGTCACTGGAGAGTTGCCTGAGTATTCAACAAATGATTTTGAATGCTTAGTATATGTAAAGCCTTTCTCTGTCTGCTTTTAGACATTTCTTTATCCAGGATTTGCATACCTGCAACTTAGATTGTCATTTCACAGACAAATAAAAAGCCCAGTAAATCTTCGACTCTTTAGGGATATGAGAGTCAAGACTTTTCTGTAACCATATATCTCTACCCGTTGGTCATATGTATCTGTCTTTTCAAGTAGCCCGTTTAAGGTGTAATCCTTCATTGGAGGCTCAGGTGCACTCAAGTCACCAGATGAGTGTTCTTCTCTTTGGGATAAGGCTTTTCATAAGTTTTCATATGGAGAATATCTCTTAGGTACTCCCTTAGCCATGCACACGAAGTACTTCTTCGATTAATGATTTGTTTCTGGGATATCTTGATATCAAGAAGCTGGTCTGGAAAGGGGATATAAGCGTTCTGGTCCCAAGAAAAGGATATCCCTATTTCAATTTAAATAGATCTTCTGATTTATAATTTTTAAAAAACTCACAACTGATTGAAATTACTTTTTGTTGTGTGTTTGCCCTCAGAGTTTCAAGAAGTTTTTAACCGAAGTGTCATGATTGTTGCAGCAACAAATAGACCTGATGTGTTAGATACTGCTTTGTTACGACCTGGAAGATTAGATAAGATCATCTATATTCCACCTCCAGATCACAAGGTAATCACTGTAAACATTTACTGTGTGTGAGCTCAGCAGAATGGAATTCCAGTCTGGATATAGGTGTCCATGGTGTTCTACTCACCCTGGGTTCCACCTTCCTTGCCTTCCTTCCTTCCTTTCATTGCATCATAATTTTGATCTGCCTTTGTTGGATACTCTGATCCTGTTCACAGAGAAACATAAGGCTAAATATAAGGTGGTTATTGTATGTGTTGTGGCAGACTCTAAATACGGAGTCAACTCAGCATTATTTTGCAGCTAGAGTAAAGGAATCGTAAAGTGTTAAAAGAGCTTTGAAGATTGAGTCAGCATCCTTAGAGTACAGTGCAGAAGTCGGAAATCACAGAGATTATGCTGTGTATCGTGGCCAACCAGTAAATTTGTTGTCCTTGAAGTACAGTGCAGAAACCTGAGATATCAGAGATTATGCAGTGTATCATGGTCAACCAGTACATTTTTTGTCGTTAACAGCCAGAGCCACTGACAGGCAGGGTGAAAGGCACAGAGTGAATTTTTTTGTTCCTTGAGCTTTTATCAAGTTTTGAAGGGATAGAAAAATAAAATTTATTATCTGTTATACCTTTAAGTTATATCTGATAATTCATGTATTTGCTTCTTAAGCCATGTCTAATAGTATTATTTGTACCCAAAAGAGAGATTCAGCTGGGCGTGGTGGCTCATATCTATAATCCCACACTTTGGGAGGCCAAGGCGGGCAGATCACCTGAGATCAGGAGTTCGAGACTAGCTTGGCCAACATGGTGAAACCCCGTCTCTACTAAAAATACAAAAATTAGCTGGGTGTGGTGGCAGGCTCCTGTAATCGCAGCTACTCGGGAGGCCAAGGCAGGAGAATCACTTGAACCCGGGAGGCAGAGGTTGTAGTGAGCCAAGATCGTGCCACTGCACTCCAGCCTGGGCGACAGAGCAAGACTCTATCTCAAAAAAAAGAGAGATTCATAAGTTTTTTATGATGTCATGATTTTTACCATTGTCATATGGGCCATTGATGACTTAGTCCTTCTAACCTCTGTATATACTTTCTCGGTAATGTGAAAGAAAACTCAAGCTAAAAATATTTTAATAAATCATTGTGTCAAACATAAATGTTATAAGATTTAAAATACTGTTTTTTATTTTGTTCCAGGGCAGGCTTTCTATTTTAGAAGTCTGTACAAAAAACATGCCAATAGGTCCTGATGTCTCCTTAGAAAACCTAGCAGCAGAAACCGGTTTTTTTTCTGGAGCTGATCTTAGAAACCTCTGCACAGAAGTAAGTTAATTAGTGAAGAAATTTGTGGTTCAAAACATTTCTTCATCTTTTCAAATCTTCATTCACTCAGCAGTATTTACTAAAAGCCTGTGTGGTACAGGCTTACGAAAAAAAGTTTTTCGTAAACTTTTACTAAATATAACATTCAGAAAAATGCACGGATCATAAGGGTACAGTTCATTGAATTAAATGATCACATTTTTATAATCACTACTTATTTCAGGGAATAGAACATTATCAACACCCCAGAATCTTCCTTTGGGTCCTTTCCCAACCTCTGTCACCTACCTTCTTCTGAAAGAGAACTATTGGCTGGGCTTAGTGACTCATGCCTGTAATCCCAGCACTTTGTTGGGGTCAAGGCAGGAGGATCATCTGAGCCCAGGAGTTGAGACCAGCCTGGGCAACAATGGGGAGCCCTTGTCTCTAAAAAAATTTTTTTAAAATTGTCCCGGCTACTCAGGAAGCTGAGGTGGGAGGATCACTTGAGCCTGGAGGTCAAGGCTGTAGTGAGCCATGATTATGTCACTGTACTTCTGCCTGGGTGATAGAGCAAGACTCTGTCCGCCACCAAAAAAAAAAAAAAAAAAACACAAAAAGGGAACCACTGTCCTCACTTCCAACAGTGGGGATTAGTTTTGTCTGCTTTTGAACTTTATATGAATGGAAGCATGTGGCATATGTTATTTTCTGTCTGGTTCTTTAACCCAAAAAGAAATTCATCCATGGTTTTGTGTGTAACATAGTTTATAATATTCTAGTACATGAATATTCTACATTTGTTTATCCATTCTTTTATTTTGGAGTATCTGGGTTTCTACTTTTTTGCTATTATGAGTTATGCTGCTGTGAACAGCCTTGTACATGCCTCTTAGTTCCCATGTCTACTTATGTCTATTTGTAAACATACTTAGCTACAAGGAGAATTGCTAGGTCATAGGGTATGTGTTTCATCTATTCCTTTATAATAAGTGCTGGCTGAAGACTTTTCCCTACTTCACCATCAAGAAGGTATTCTCTGATCTTTAAAAGTACATATGGGTTCATAAAATATATATTAATCTACAACTTGCTTTTTCTTTCTTCCCATGTAAGGCTTTCTTTTTTCCCATTAATGTAAAAGAGGTTATGGTATACAAAGTGGATTTTTAATCACCTTATTTAACTTTTTAGCATAATATTTTTAGTGACATGAAAATTAGAATCCTATGAAGTGAGGCTGAGATTTTCCATTCAGAGTTTAAAGTATTACCATATATTGTTAAAAAAAAGAAAAGAGGGCAGGCGCTGTGGCTAACGCCTGTAATCCCAACACTTTGGGAGGCTGAAGCAGGTGGAACACGAGGTCAGGAGTTCGAGACCAACCTGGCCAACATGGTGAAACGCCATCTCTACTAAAAATACAAAAATTAGTCAGGTGTGGTGGCAGACACCTGTAATCCCAGCTATTCGGGAGGCTGAGGCAGGAGAATGGGTTGAAACCGGAAGGTGGAGGTTGCAGTGAGTCGAGATCGCGCCTCTGCACTCCAGCCTGGGCAACAAGAGCGAAACTCTGTCTCAAAAAAAAAAGCAAAAAGAAATTGTTTTCTATTGCTTGTCTCTTAATAGGCTGCTTTGCTGGCTCTGCAAGAAAATGGACTAGACACAACTACAGTGAAACAAGAGCACTTTCTAAAATCACTTAAGACTGTAAAACCATCGTTAAGTCGCAAGGACTTGGCTTTATATGAAAATTTATTTAAGAAAGGAGGATTTTCTAACTTGGAAGGTATTTAAAAATCACCTTACACCCTTGTTCAGTTGTTCACGTTAATTGAAATGTGAACTTGCCTGTCGTTTGCAACTTCACACTTTTAGAATTTGTGTTTGTATTTCCTGTAAGTAAATAAATAAAAACAAAAAAACAAAAACCACAAAACCTTGTGCCTGATAAGCTAAGGCTCATTTATTTTTAAAAGGCATATTAAATAAAATACTGTAATTTAGGAAGAAAGTATGTGTGTGTTGATTTTTGTTGTAAGGCGTGGTTGGTTTTGGGTGATTGCTTTTTTATTAAACCCTGAAATAATTTCATACTTACAGAAAAGTTGCAAAAATAGTACAAAGAATTTTTATGTGCTCAAACCCAGATTCACTGATTTTTAACATTTTGCCACATTTGCTTTCTCTGTCTTCCCCACCCCTTGTACATACACACATACACACACAGTTTTTTTTTGAGTGGTTTGAGAATAGATTATATACATAATGTCCCCTCCCCCCCTTAATACTTGAGTGTATATTTGTTACAAATAAGGTTATTATATGACTAAATTCAGGAAATTTAATACTGACACAGTATTCTAATCTATCATCCAGTGAATTTCATGTATTGTCACAATAACGTCCTATATGATAATTTTCCCCATTACAGGATCCAGTCTAGGATCACACATTTCATTTAGTCACCATGTCTCTTTAGCCTCTTAACTTGAAACAGTTTCTCAATCTTTCTTGACCCTGACATTTTTGAAGAGTATAGACCAATTATTTTACTGAACAGTTTGTTCCTGGACTTGTAGTTGATGTTTTGTCATGGTAGATGTAGGTTATGTATTACCAGTGGAGCATACATAGGGGCATTGTGTTCTCAGAGCATCACAGCTGAAGGCACATGTCGTCTGTACATTATTGATGTTAATTTTGATCATTTGTTTGCAGTATTGTCTGGTTTCTCCACTATATTGCTATTTTTCCTTTTGTAGTTGTAAGTAGTTTAAAGTTTTTAAAGAGACAGGTTACATGTACATTTTTATTTTCATTTATTACAAAATAATTTAGAATACTAGAAAATACAAAAACATAAAAAAATCCTTTAGTGTTTAACCTTCCAGTCCTTCACGCATGTATAGATAATTTTTAAAACCAGAAAGGAATGATACCGCATAACTCTTGTTCTTCTCACCTAACAATATCTGGTAAACATCTTACTAGGCCATTCTCCACTCACAAGGTGCTAAGCTGGGTGCTGGAACATCCAGTGAACAAGGCAGGCATCAGACAAATTGTCAGTGAATTAATTACAATGGTAAGAAGTGCTTCAAAAGAAGTAGGGGGTATGATGAGAGACTACTGCATGAAATGTGTGAAGTCATAAAATGTTAAGGAGTTATTGGAAAGTTTCCTATTGCTGAGTGCAGCCAGGACTATTGGGAATAATTAAGGAAAAAACCTGATTTATAGGTATAAAATACTCAAAATTATTCTAACACACTGACCTTTGCTTTTGAGTATAGGAAAATACCTAGAAAACTTACTGGAATTCTTACTATACATTTTCTTTGTTGGTTATTGATCTTATTGAACAAGGCAGCCATCCTGCACCTGACAAACCCTGGCCTGAACCCCTTAACTCAGACATCTAGCTGTGGGCTAGAGGTCTTTCTTTTCCAGAAAGTTTCTAGTAGGCTGGTAATTTAGCAACCATGCTTGTTCAAGGCTGAGCTGATTTGAAGATGTCTTTTTAAATTGTAATTAAAGTCAACGCTCCACATCTGTGGGTTCCACATGGGCAGATTCAACCAACTGTGTGGGTTGAAAATACTTGAAAAAACAAAAACAATACAACAATAAAAAATAGGCCAGGTGTGGTGGCTCACACCTATAATCCCAGCACTTTGGAAGGCCGAGGCGGGCAGATCACCTGAGGTCAAGGGTTCAAGACCAACCTGGTCACCATGGTGAAATCCTATCTCTACTAAAAATACAAAAAATTAGCTGGGGCATGGTGGGGTGCGCCTGTAATCCCAGCTACTCTGGGCTCAGGCGGGAGAATTGCTTGAACCCAGGAGGCGGAGGTTTGCAGTAAGCCAAAATCACACCACTGCACTCTGGCCTGGGTGACCAAGCAAGATTCTGTCTCAAATAAATACAAATTTTAAAAATCATAAATAAAAAACAACAGTGTAACAATTGCTTGCATAGCATTTATATTATATTAGGTGTTATAAGTAATTTAGAGATGTTTTTTAAAGTATAACCAGGAGGACGTGTGTAGGCAACCTGCATATACTACACCATCTTTTATCAGGGACTTGAGTATTCTTGGATTTTGGTGTCTGAGCGGGGTCCTGGAACCAATTCCCTGCAGATATAGAGGGAGGACTCTGTAACTTCTCAGCAGAACATTGGAAGCTTCCTGAGCACAAAGACTATGTGTCTCTTCTCACTGAAATGCTCAATAGATGACATAATGAGATCAAGAATTTCTTTGATCCTGTTCCAATCTGATTTTAGAATGGCTCTGGGCAACTTCCAAAAGCTATATTCTTGATCTGCGAGAAAGTTAAAACACCAGCTTCTAACACCCTTCTTCTGGTATACCGGGAACTGTAAACAGTTTTCCCTATAAACTGAACTCAAACTGCTTTCTGGACCACATTATTGCTTAAGGCTGACTAACCTTAAACAATATAGAACGTCCCTGGAACCCCCAAAATTCAGCAAATCCAGTGTTATACGCCTGGTCATAAGGCAGCCACTGAAGGATGAGGTGTCAGGATGAGCACATCCACCATCAGGAACAGGGAGAAAGAATTTCAACAAAAAATATTTAATAATGAAATATTCTCTTTTTCTCATAAAAGCCCGAGCTGGGCTGATTAAAATCTAAATTCCTGGCCGGGCATGGTGGCTCACGCCTGTAATCCCAGCACTTTGGAAGGCTGAGGCGGGCGGATCACCTTACCTGACTCAGGCTGGTCAGGAGTTCGAGACCACCCTGGCTAACATGGTGAAGCCCTATCTCTACAAAAATTAGCCAGGGGTAATGGTTCACGCCTGTAATCCCAGCTACTTGGGAGGCTGAGGCAAGAGGATTGCTTGAACCCGGTAGACACAGGTTGCAGGAAGCCAAGATCGTGCCACTGCACTCCAGCCAGGGCAACAGAACGAGACTCCATCTTAAAAAAAAAAAAAAAATCTAAGCAGGAACCAAGCAGCCATGTCTCCCTGCCCCTGCAAGCCTAGGTGATAGTAGCTCGAGAAAGGCTCTACAAGTTGCTGGTAACTGGGGGTGGGTGGGGAAGACCCCCCAAGGGATTATGGGCTCTGGGGCAGCCACAGAAGGTGATGCTGGTGAGTGTCCTGAGTGGACTTCTTTGGGGGCTGCCAGGGTCTGAAGGGCTGGGAAGTGCCTGTTTCTCATCCTGGTCACCTAGGCAGTACTGGCCTGGTGGTGCCTTCTGGGCACCCTGGCCAGTACACAGGGTTTGGGGGCAGGGAGGACCCTAATTTCATGTCTATTCTCCAGTTGCTAGTGGTGAGGCTATGAATTCCATTACATTTTGGAGTGGGAAGTATTCTTATTGCTAAAGAACTGAATGACAAACTTCTTTTCTAGGGTCTTGACTTCACAACCTCAGGCAAAAGGGCAGAAAATCTGAAGGTTCTTGAGTCACATACAGTTGACCCTTGAACAACACAGGTTTAAACTCCTTGGGTCCACTTATTATTAATTACTTTTTAGATGGAGTCTCACTTTGTCACCCAGGCTGGAGCGCAGTGGCATGATCTCGGCTCACTGCAACCTTCGCCTCCTGGGTTCAAACGATTCTCCTGCCTCAGCCTCCCAAGTAACTGGGATTACAGGCACCCGCCACCACACCTGGCTAATTTTTATATTTTTAGTAGAGACAGGGTTTCAACATGTTGGTCAGCCTGGTCTCGAACTCCTGACCTCAGGTGATCCGCCTCTTGGCCTCCCAAAGTGCTGGGATTTGCGTGGGTCCACTTGTATGTGAATTTTCTTCCACCTCTGCCACACTGAAGTAGCAAACCAACCCCTCCTCTTCTTCCTCCTTCTCAGCCTACTCAATTTGAAGAGATGGAGACCTTTCTGATGACCCACTTTTGCTAAATGAATAGAAATATATTTTCTGAGCCAGGCACAGTGGCTCATGCCTGTAATCCCAGCTACTCGGAAAGCTGAGGCAGGAGAATCACTTGAATTTAGGAGGCGGAGGTTGTAGTGAGCTAACATTGTCCCACTGCACTCCAGCCTGGGTGACAGAGCAAGACTCCGTCTCAAAAAAAAGAACTATACTATCCTGGCCAACGTGGTGAAACCCTGTCTCTACTAAAACATAAAGAAATTAGCCACCATGGTGGTGTGCACCTGTAGTCCCAGCTACTCGCGCTGGGATCTTGCCACTGCACTCCAGCCCGGGCGACAGAGCAAGACTCCGTCTCAAAAAAAAAAAAAGAACGATATTTTCTTTTCCTTATGATTTTCTTCATAACATTGTTATTTTCTCTGGCTTGCTTTATTGTAAGACCTTTAGATAAAAAGCAAAATATGTGTTAGTCAACTGTTTAGGTTATCAGTAAGGCTTCTGGTCAATACTGGGTTATGAGTAGTTAAATATTGGGGGAGTCAAAAATTATATGCAGATTTCTGTGTGGAGAGCAGGGGTGTGTAAGTTCCCCTAACCCCCAAGTTGTTCAAGGGTCAACTGTATTTGTTTTGGCGACAATTTTTTGTTGTTGTTTGTTTAAGAAATAGGGTTTTGGGCTGGGCGTGGTGGCTCACGTCTGTAATCCCAGCACTTTGGGAGGCCAAGGCGAGCAGATCACTTGAGGTCAGGAGTTTCAGACCAGCCTGGCCAGCATAGTGAAACCCCATCTTTACTAAAAATACAAAACAAAAAAAAAGCCGATGTGGTGACACATGCTTGTTAATCCCAGCTACTTGAGAGGCTGAGGCAGGAGAATGGCTTGAACCCGGGAAGTGAAGGTTGCAGTGAGCCAAGATCACACCATTGCCCTCCGGCCTGGGCAATAAGAGTGAAACGCTGTCTCACTGCAGGCTGGAGTGCAGTAGCACAACCATGGCTCACTGTAACCTTAAGCTCCTGTGCTCAAGCAATCCTCTCGCCTCAGCCTCCCAACTAGTTAGGACTAAAGGCCTACACCACCATACCCAGCTAATTATTAAAATTTTTTGTAGACTGGGCACAGTAGTTCACGCCTATAATCCCAGCACTTTGGGAGGCCGAGATAGGTGGATCACCTGAGGTCAGGAGTTAGAAACCAGCCTCGCCAACATGGTAAAACCCTGTCTCTACTAAAAATACAAAAAATTAGCCAGGCATGGTGGCGCATGCCTGTGATCCCAGCTGCTCAGGAGGCTGAGGCAAGAGAATTGCTTGAACCTGGGAGGCGGAGGTTGCCGTGGGCTGAGATTGCACCATTGCACTCCATCCTGGGCAGTAAGAGTGAAACCCGGCCCAAAAAAAAAAATGTAGAGTCTGGCTATGTTATGGTATCCAGTCTGGTCTCAAATTCCTGGCCTTGAGTGATCCTCCCACCTCTGCTTCCCAAAGTGCTGGGGTTGCAGGCCTGAGCCACGGCACCTGGCCAACAGAATTTATTGAGTAAATAATTCAAAATTGCTGCATTTGCCTTAATATTTTTAACAGTAAAATATAAATGAGTCACCCAAAGCACAGTGTTATAATTCTTGAATCAGGGAAACTACATATTGACTTTGATCTCTCAAAAGCTTGATATACCCAGGCATTATGAAAAGGAAGAAAAATGTCGCTTTCTGGGTTTAATTTTTATTGCTGCAAATAGGAATAAGCAGATCTTAAAGGTTATATGGACAAATTATATCTGTAACTACCTACAATTTGTGAATTTTAAAAATGTTTTATTTTAAACATTTCCAAACATACATAAAAAGAAGAGTATAACAAACCCACACATACCTATCACCTACATTAAATAATTATTATTTTGTAAAATATTTATAATTTGTTTTTTAGTTGAAGTGTTTTTGTTTTTGTTTTGAGATGGAGTTTTGCTCTTGTTGCCCAGGCTGGAGTGCAATGGCGTGATCTTGACCTACTGCAACCTCCACCTCCCAGGTTTAAGTGGTTCTTCTTCCTCAGCCTCCCGAGTAGCTGGGATTATGCAATTACAGGCGCCCACCCACACCCGGCTAATTTTTTGTATTTTTAGTAGAGATGTTGGCCAGGCTGGTCTTGAACTCCTGACCTTAGGTGATCCACCCACCTCGGCCTCCCAAAGTGCTGAGATTACAGGCATGAGCCGCCGCACCTGGCCTAGTGGAAGTATTTTAAAGTAAAGTCCAGACAACATAATATTTCTCCCTTAAATATTTCCACATATAAACTCTAAAAAAGGGAGAGGCCATTTAAAAAATATAACCGCCAGCCAGGCACATTGGCTTACACCTGTAATCCCAGCACTTTGGGAGCCCGAGGCAGGCTGATCACGAGGTCAAGAGATCAAGGCCATCCTGGCCAACACAGTGAAACCCCGTCTCTACTAAAAATACAAAAATTAGCTGGGTGTGGTGGCGTACACCTGTAGTCTCAGCTACTCGGGAGGCTGAGGCAGGAGAATCGCTTGAACCTGGGAGGCAGAGGTTGCAGTGAGCCGAGATATATATATATAAAACTGCAATGCCATTATCACACCTAAGAAACTTAACAATATCCCTTTAATATCATCTAATGTCTGGATCCTATTTAAGTTTCCCACTTGCCCCCAAAATGTCTTTTTACAGTTGATTTGTCTTTTTGTATATTCAGATAAATACCCCACCTTTGGTAAGTTTTCTCAGACCCCCTTAGTTAGAACTAATCACCTGTCTTGGCAACAGATCATGCCTTGCTTTAGAGTTATCTATGGGCACCAAATTGCATGCACCTTAAAGTAAGTGATTTTTGTCTTACTACTCTTTTGAATTCTGCTATGCCTCCATCCTCAGAATAATGCCTAGACTACCAAAAAACTGCATTACATTTTGAGAAGAAATGATACTGGCCAAGCACAGTTCTGTGGTTAAGGTCATTAACAGGCAATGGCTACTCATTCTAATTTCAATTTTGGGGTCATGAAATACTACTGTAAGATTTCTTTCTTCTCTCTCTTCGTCCTGTTTCTCTTTCTCTCTCCCTCCATCCTTCCATCCTAGAAAAACTTCTCCTTCCATCCTAGAAAAACTTCTCTTTGTTAATAACATGAGACTTTTTTTGTAGAACCTTCTGACAGAAGTAGCCTTAGAAGTCGCATTAAAAGGCTTCTCTGATTCTAGGTAATACAAACCAAGGAGAATTAATGTTGAATTTTCTTTGATGTATGTAACATAGATCCATCCAATCAGCAAATGTCTCTATTTACAGCTCTGGGGTTAAACAGTAAGAACCCTTGCCAGAGTGAGTGAGTGGGAAACTACATTTATGATCAGCCTTACATAAAACAAATCTTTGAGGCCGGGCGTGGTGGTTCACACCTGTAATCCCAGCACTTTAGGAGGCTGAGGGGGGCGGATCACCTGAGGTCAGGAATTCAAAACTAGCCTGGCCAACATGGCAAAACCTGTCTCTACTAAAAATACAAAAATTAGCCAGGCGTGGTGGCACATGCCTGTATTCCCAGATGCCCACGAGACTGAGGCATGAGAATCACTTGAGCCCAGGAAGCAGAGGTTACAGTGAGCCGAGACTACACCACTGCACTCCAGCCAGGGTGACAGAGTGAGATTCTGGCTCAAAAAAACAAAACAAACAAACAAAAAAACAAATCTTTGCATATAGTAACTTTGTTGAGTGCCTACTACAAGCAGGGCAGAATGCTTTACATATATTCTAACATTTTTTCCAACTCTCTCCCCCGCTAGGTTTGCCCCCATTTTGCAGATACATAAACTGAAACTCATGAAGGTTAAGTAGTTTACTTAAAGTCAGCTATTAATAATAATAAGTATAGCAGGGACAGGCTCTGAACTCAGGTCCATTTGACTGCAAAACCCAGATTGAGAACGAAAATGGGGTTGAAACAGAGCAGGGTCTAGCCAATTTCAGGGAACGTTAAGATGTTGCCTTTTAACTTTAATTTACAGCTTGAACTTCAAACTATTTGTTTTAAAATAACCTGTCCTTTACTTATTGCAGTATTTACGAGAGGGGTGCAGACAGAACCAAGGTGTTGGGCACCAGACAGACCTGCGTTCTGATGGCATCGCCGCCACTTACCAGTGACGTGACCAGAGCCTCTCTGAGTCTTAATAAGACTTTGCACCTACCTTGCAAAAATGCCGAGGGGCATCTGGCTCAATGTCTGGCACACACAGAGCCCCTGGTTCTGTGAAATTGTTACCATTGCAGGCCACACGACAAACTGCAAGGTGAGGCTGCTGGCTTAGGAGAAAGTCAGGAGGGAACCCAAGGACGAAGCCAGCTGGCAGGGTCGTTTGCAGAAAGAGCTTCTCCTGACAACCTCCCCAGCTGATTCTTTTCTTTGTTTTCCTTCAACCTAGGGTTTTTGTTTTATTTTGTTTTTTTTGTTGTTGTTGTTGTTTGGCGGAAAAAGTCAGGACTCCCTGGGAGTTATTCTGAAATAAACTTTACAATTTAATTTTAATGATCTCCATATGTGCACAGCACCACATTTTTGGAGCTTTTAATGTGATTGGATTAATTCTAATTTACCCGCCTGCACCGGGGAGCCTCTCCTGGGACCCTCGGGTCTGCGGCTCATTTTTCCGGACCCCCTTTTATTGTTTGTTTATTTGCTTATTTAAATATGTTGTTTTATTGTATTTTATTTAATACAGGGTCTGGCTCTGTTGCCCAGGCTGGAATACAGTGGTGCAATCTTGGCTCAGTGCAACCTCAAAGGCCTAGACTCAAGCGATTCTCCTGCCTCACCCTCCTCAGTAGCTGGGACTACAGGCACGCACCAGCACGCCCACTAATTCTTTTTTTTTTTTTTTTTTAAGTAGAGAAGAGGTTTCGTCATGTTGGCCAGGCTGGACTCGAGTGATCCTCCTGCCTCAGCCTCCCAAAGTGTTGGGATTACAGTCCTGAGCCACCGCGCCAGGCCCGGATCCCCTTTTAGAAGGGTTGGTTTTCCCTCAGGTCTTGGCTATCAGCGCTCCCCTCTTAGGGGTTCCACCTCCTACTCCCCAAACCTTCAAACTCCTCACAAGCGCCGGGGGTGGCCAAGAGCTACCGGGGTCGGCAGGTAAGGAAGACCGCGGCGAGCGGCAGGGGGCGCCAGCGCCCGCGTTCGGCCGCTTCACGTCAGCCGCACAATGTCCTGCAGGGGGCGCCCGGGAGCCGCGTGCCCAACGGGGAAAGCGAGTCAGCTCCCGCGCGCTCCACCCCCCACGCGCGTGACAAGAGCGCGCTGGCCCGGCCCACCCGGGGCGGTTGTGGTTGCTATATATAAGGTGGGGAGGCCGCCGGCCCGTTGGGTTCCGGGCGTTACCATCGTCCGTGTGCACCGCCCCACGTCCAGGTGAGTCTCCCATCTGCGGAGACGCGGACGCGCCGGCCCGCGGTTGGCTTGCGGAGCGCGGTGGACGGTTTGGCGCCCACCAGGTGATCCGTACTTTGGATTGTTAATTTCTAGATTTGGCAATTCTTCGCTGAAGTCATCATGAGCTTTTTCCAACTCCTGATGAAAAGGAAGGAAGTAAGTTTTTAAAACAATTGAAAATCTTGACTGAAGTTTTAATTTTTAAAGATGAAAAGATGGCACAGATTTTGAAGAAAGTATAAGATAAATATAGCTGTTTTGCTGTTTCAAACGTTTCATATTGAAATGTCCGAATGTGTCCCCTCCACCTGTTACCTGTTAGCTCCTTCCCTTGGTGCTGTTCGTGAGTGTGGCGGCGGGTGGAGCCTCGTCTTTTGCTGTGTATTCTCTTTGGAAAACCGATGTGATGTAAGTAGGTCTCAATTTATAAAAACGTTTTTGGCAGTGTTTGGTTGACCTTTAGTTTATGAAATGTACAATAGAAGTTTCCTATTTTTTTCCCATGCATAAGAATGCTAAATTGTGAACTGGGAGTCAGGGTTAAAAAACATCTTTTATCGGAAAACTCATGATATTGTCTACCAATGGGTCAGAAAATGAAAATTAGAAAAAAATTTAAAAAAGAAAAAAGAAAGACAAAATATTTAAAAACCCATGATATTAATCAAATTAGTTTATTTCTTGTGTTTATTCTTTTACCCATTGGCCCTCCTCCACTCTCCGGCAGTGAAGTAAAGCTGCTTTTTTTTTTATTTTTTTTTTTAAGTTTTGACATTTAAAGTTCTTTAGTGGTTTTGGGAGATATATATATACAATAAAGCAATCATTTTAATTAAAATTTTAAAATTTAGCTTATTAGATTTTTACTAATGTGGTAGAACTGATAGATTCAGTTGTCTAGGATGAACCTAATCTCAACTTTGGGTAGAAGAAAGTAAAAAACAAAAACATGTATCCTGAAATATGAGGAAAAGATAAACTTGAAACTGATGGAGGCTGGTGCAGGGCTGGAGAGGGCAGTCCTCTAACCGCCGGCAGAAGGGCCTACAGCCCTGGAGTTCACCACCTGCAGAGTTCAACATGCCCCTCCCACAAACTGAGATAAGAACTTTATTGCATGTCCTTGGCTTGGCAGTTTCACTCCCATGGTTATTCGGTTTGTGGGATCTTTCCGCAATGTAGCCCCATCAAGAGAATACAGGGTACCTCCTACCCTTTAGAGGAATTGATGCTTAATATTTGAGCCACACCTTCAAACTCCCTTAGAGAATTTTCCATCAATTTTAGTTACTACTGATGGTTCCTGATCATTAGTAGACAAATGCCTAAGTATGAGATTGGTTTTGTCCCTAGCACGTTTATAGACCCAGTATCAGTGTTGGTTTAAATCCACATATTTTAATGGTTAATTGGCTTTCTATTAATTTTAGCCTTGATCGAAAAAGAAATCCAGAACCTTGGGAAACTGTGGACCCTACTATACCGCAAAAGGTACTGTTAAATTAAAAACAAATGATTTCCATTTTGCCCAAACCTTAGCACCTTTGTCAGCAAAATAGATTTAGTACCTTACCCTTATTGTGTAACTTAGATCAATTGTGCCCTCATCGAGTAATTAAAATGAGGAAATTTTAAGAGCCTCCTCTAGGCCAGGAGCATTGTCCATCCGCTTATGAGGAGCACATACACTTTTGGAACTTACAGCTCACATAATACATGGCAAACATAAAAATCTGCATACTGGCCAGGCACGGTGTCTCACACCTGTAGTGCCAACACTTTGGGAGGCCCAGGCGGGTGGATCACTTGAAGTCAGGAGTTCAAGACCAGCTTGGTCAATGTGGTGAAACCCCATCTTTACTAAAAATATGAAAATTAGCTGGGCGTAGTGGCACGCACCTGTAAACCCAGCTCCTGGAGAGGCTGAGGCGCGAGAATTGCTTGAACCTGGGAGGCAGAGGCTGCAGTGAGTTGCAGTTGTGCCACTCCACTCCAGCCTGGGCAACACAGCAAGACTCTGTCTTTAAAAAATCTGGGTACTGCTAAGTGAAAGTAGGGCACATATGTTTGATCTTTCCCTCTGATTGCATAACACTTAGGAACCCAAGGGCTTTTTAAAAAGATGGGCTGATAGAAAAAAGCTCACGTTACTATTTTGTGCATGTTTTAGAGATTGAAAGAGGTAGGTACAAATACAATGGTGATGCTTCTTCTAAAGGAGAGTGTGGACAAATCCCAAAGAGGGACAGGCAAATGAAAGTCAAATTTTTAACACAATTTCTGTTTCCTTTTTTCCCTTCAGCTTATAACAATCAACCAACAATGGAAGCCCATTGAGGAGCTGCAAAAGGTCCAAAGGGCGACCAAATGACCAGCCCTCGCCTCTTTCTTCCAAAGAGTACTCTATAAATCTAGTGGAAACATTTCCGCACAAACTAGATTCTGGACACCAGTGTGCGGAAGTGCTTCTGCTGCATTTTTAGGGTTTGTCTACATTTTTTGGGCTCCAGATAAGGAATTAAAGGAGCACAGCAATAACTGCATTGTCGAAAAGTTTGTGCTTATTTTCTTGTAAATTTGAATGTTGCATATTGAAATTTTTATGATCTATGAATGTTTTTCTTAAAATTTATAAAGCTTTGTAAATTAGATCGTCTGTCATAAAATGCCATTTGTGCAAGATTTCTCAAAGATTAGATACATATTTAAATGGAAGAGAAAATATTTTTATGGGAGAAAAATACATTTGAACCATTAAATTTCATCTTTTAAATAACATCCAGTACAGATTTCTGCGTAAGCTTTTTTTTTTCCCAAGTTCATTCATTCACTAGTAGTTTATTGAGCACCTACTGTTTGCAGTATAGCTAACAAAGCCAAAATTTGGTGGGATATGAATAAAAGATGGTAAGTACAATGAGGAAAATGAAGTGGGGATGAGGTTGGAGACTCACAGGAGGATTGATCTTGGAGGAAGTGCTGGGATTCTGGAGGTGGGCTGGAATGCAAGGCATACTGAGATCTGCCCTAAAGATGCCAAGTCATACTGTGATGTTCCTGTGGGGGCTGGGGAGGGGAAGATGGGGAACCTTGCCAGCACCCTTCAGAGTTTGGGTCCATTCTTCCCTCTGGCCAATGGTAACTTGAAGGCTAGAGATACACTCATATCCAACATGCCCCTGGGCTCCCCTGACTGTCCTTAAAAATGAAATAAAGTTACTTTTCATTAACTTCTTTTAAAAATGGAGATATAATTCACATGCCATAGTATTCACCCATTTAAATTGCACAATTCAGTGGTTTTTAAGCATATTCACAAAGTTGTGCAACCATCTCCATCTAATTCTAGAACATTTTCCTCACCCCAGAAAGAGCTCTGTACCATTAGCAGTCATTTCCCTAGTCCCAATCCCTCTGCTCCCAGCCCCAGGGAAATACTAATAAACCATCTCCATGGATTTGCCCATTCTGGACATCTCATGTAAATGGAATCATGTAATCTGTGACCTTTGGGTTTGGCTCCTTTAACTTGGTATCGTGTTTTTAAGAGTCATCCATGTTGTACCATGTCTATATTCAGTGTTGCATTACTTTTTCTGACAGTACTGTTCCAATGTAAGGATATGCCATTTTTGCTTATCCATTGGTAAGCTGACGAACATTTGGGTGGTTTCTACTTTTTGGCTATTGTGAATAATGCTGCTATGAACAGCCATATACAAATTTTTGTGTGGCCATATATTTTCGGTTCTCCTAAGTAGGTACCTAAGTTCATTAACTTTTTTTCTTTTTTCTTTTTTTTTTTTTTTTTTTTGAGACAGGGTCTTGCTGTGTCACCCTAACTAGACAGGCTGGAGTGCAGTGGCACCATCTCACAACCTCTACCTCCTGGGCTCAAGCAATTCTCATGCCTCAGCCTCCCCAGTAGCTGGGATTACAGGCATGCACCACCACCACACCTGGCTAATTTTTGTATTTTTAGTGGAGGCAGGGTTTTGCCATGTTGGCCAGGCTGGTCTTGAACTCCTGACCTCAAGTGATCCACCCGCCTGATCACTTGAGGAAAGGAGTGATCCCTTTCCTCTCCATTAGATCATGGCTGACACCCCTATAACAAAAGACAGGTTAACAAGAAAAAGCATAACAAACTTACAGTTTTACTTGACATGGTAGCCTTTGGAATGAAGACCCAAAGATAATAGGGAAAACTATTCATTTTTATGCTTATGTTCAATGAAAAGTCAATGTAGAAATATGATTGGACATGTAGAAATATGGACAAAAAGGGTCCAGTCCTAATGCTATTAGAATAGACGTCATGGGGAAGCTCACCAAGGTCTGTCTGCAGCATTACCCCCTGCCAGGTGTGGGGGTAGGATCCCTCTGGAGTGAGTGTCTTAATTTCCTTATGGCCAGCTGTTACATAGAAAGGTGGGGGAGATTTAAGAGCAATGTATTTAGGTTTTATGGCTGGCTTTCAGGAAAACGGATTCTGGTTTCTATGACCCGCCTTGGAGAAGAGGAATTCTGGTTTCTATGGCTCACCTGGGGGAGAATCAGGGGCAACAGACAGGAGGGCAGAGAAACTTTTCTTCTGCGGCCTTCATTTGGGGTATCATTTTTGGGGCTCCAGTGTTACCTTCACAGCGATAAAAAAATAACTAGGTCTTGCCAGGAACTTGGCAACTCTGAGAGGATTAAAGCAAGACTGCTGCCAACTTCTGTTGCTTCCTTATCACCTCAAGTCATCTCAGATGAAAGTCTCTGACAGTTGATCTCAAGGAATTACACGCAGCAATTGGGAAGCACATTTTTATTTGCTTAAGCTTCTAAAGTCTAATGTAATATCATTCGCACAAATAAAAATTTACAGCCTAGTGATAGTTGGTCAACTAAGAGAGCAAAGTATAGAGTGTTTTTCGAAGGATGACTGTGGCTTTCAACTTTAAAACACAAACCTGATTGAAATGTGGTGGCGCGAACATGGCAATAGGAGGTACTCTTCTGCAGGTTTGGGAGGGAGAGAGGTCAAAAGCAATGTCGACGCTTAAATTTCAAAAGATTTGGGTTTTGTTGTGTTCTTAGCATTTCCCTCAAATATTTTATTTTGAAATTTTTCAAATATGCAGAGAAGTTGAAAGATGGATACTCATACTTCTTATCAATTAACAGTTTGCCACATTTGCTGTATATCCCTGTATATGTATGCTTTTCAAAAATGAACTCGTTGAGGCCAGGTGCAGTGGCTCATGCCTATAATCCCAACACTTTGGGAGGCTAAGCCGGGCAGATGGCTTGAGTCCAGGAGTCTGAGACCAGTGTGGGCAACATGGTGAAACCCCATCTCCCCTAAAAATGCAAAAATGAGCCAGAGGTGGTGGCGCACACCTGTGGTCCCAGCTATTTGGGAGGCTGAGGTGGGAGGATCACCTGAGCCTGGGAGGTCAAGGCTGCAGTGAGCCTTGATCTTGCGCTACTGCACTCCAGCCTGGGCAACGCAAGTAAGATCCTGTCTCAAAAAAAAAAAAAAAAAAAGAACAAGTTACAGATATAAGGCTTTTGTCCCTAAAAATTTAAGCATGTACTCACTGCCTAAGATAAACGACTTTCTAGCTGACTAGAACACCATTATCATCCCTAAGAAAGTCAACACAGAAATGCAGGAGAGCCGGGTGTGGTGGCTCATGCCTGTAATCCCAGCACTTTGGGAGGCTGAGGCAGGCAGATCACCTGAGGTTGAGAGCTCGAGACCAGCCTGACCAATATGGTGAAACCCCGTCTCTACTAAAAACACAAAAATTAGCCGGGCCTGGTGGTGCGCGCCTGTAATCCCAGCTACTTGGGAGGCTGAGACAGGAGAATCGCTTGAACCCGGGAGGTGGAGGTTGCAGGAGCCAAGATCACACCATTGCCCTCCAGCCTGGGCAACAGAGTGAGATTCCGTCTCAAAAATAGGATAAATAATAATAAAAAAGAAATGCAGGAGGAAAAAGTGGAAAGTGGGGAAGAGTGGATAAAGAAGAAAATGAGTTAGGCTTTGGAATCGTTCTCTGGAGAGCCCGGAGCGCCATCTAGGTGCTACACCTGGAAACAGGTGAAAGAGGGGTAAAACCGCGGCATGGATGAGTGGGCCTACGGAGGGCTTCTAGAGCGAAATGAAGATTGAAATGAAGACTGTAAGAGGCAGGCAGAGAAAGAGGACCCGTCTATCATGGGGATTGAGGAGAGATGTGGTGTGGAGGAGCCCAGAGAGGAGGAAATGCTCTTCCCAGTCAGGAGCTTGCTGCTGTTTGCAATGAAACCAAAGCCCAGAATCCTTTCAGTTTTGTGGTGTTGAGCTTTAAGCAAACATCTGGAATTCTCTTCTACATACAAATCAAATACGATGCTTTCCGAGCAAAAAAGTTAACATCACATTCCATATCACTAGAAACTGGAGTGAGAGCTTATCATTTTTCATTTTCTTGAAGAAATTATTTTACATTTTAGTTGAGACTTCGTGGTAGAGAAAGAAATTACAGGCTCAGAAATTAGGCTGCTCTGTCACTTACTACGTTGTTTTGGAAAAGCCTCAGGTTCCTCAACTATAAAACTGCGCCAGTGGGACTGGGCGCTGTGGCTCATGCCTGTAATCCCAGCACTTTGGGAGGCCGAGGGGGGCAGATCACGAGGTCAGGAGATCGGGACCATCCTGGCCAACATGGTGAAACCCCGTCTGTACTAAAATAACAATAACAAAAAAAAATTAGCCACGCGTGGTGGCGCACACATGTAGTCCCAGCTACTCAGGAGGCTGACGCAGGGGAACTGCTTGAAACTGGGAGGTGGAGGTTGCAGTGAGCCGAGGTCGTGCCACTGCACTCCAGCCTGCGACAGAACGAGACTCCATCTCAAAAAAAAAAAAAACAAAACCTGGGCCAGTTCAGGCCAGGCATGGTGGCTCACGCCTGTAATCCCAGCACTTTGGAAGGCTGAGGCTGGGTCACTTGAGATCAGGAGTTTGAGACCAGCCTGACCAACTTGGTGAAACCTCGTCTCTACTAAAAATACAAAAATTAGCCCTGTGTGGTGGCACGTGCCTGTAATCCCAGCTACTCAGGAGGCTGAGGCAGGAAAACTGCTTGAACCTGGGAGGCAGAGGTTGCAGTGAGCTGAGATTGTGCCACTGCACTCTAAGCTGGGCAACAAAGTGAGACTCTGTCTCAAAAAAAAAAAAAAAAAAAAACATAACCGGGGCCAGTTCATACCTGTTTAGGTTAGTAGTACTGATTACTTACAGGAGATAATAGCTATAAAGTTCCTAAAATGGTGCTTAACATGGACTAGCTGTTCAGTAAGTATTCCCTTCTTCCTTAAAAAAATAAAAATAAAAAAATAAAAAATAAAGATTATCCCTATAATAACAGCAACTTGGGAGGCTGAGACAGGCAGATTGCTTGAGCTCATGAGTTCGAGACCAGCCTGGACAACATGTGAAACCCCGTCTCTACAAAAAATACAAAAATTAGCCGATGGTGCTATTCGGAATGCCAAAGAGGGAGGATTGCTTGAACCCAAGAGGTGGAGGTTGCAGTGAGCTGAGATTGCACCACCGCACTCCAACTTGGGTGACAAAGCAAGACCCTGTCTGAAAAAAAGGAGATTATCACTATAAAACTGCCGTATGTGTTTATGATTACATTCCATGACTGGGAGCATTGCCTGTTTCAAATCCATGCATACCCAGCTCTGTTTGAAATCTATGCATACCCGGTGACTCCTGGCCCACCTTTGGTTCACAATGCCCCAGTTACATACCTTTTAGAGAGAGTGCACACACAGCTGTAGATAAATGCATCCCATATTCACTCTCACCTACATAGATACCTAGCTTAAAATAAGAACCCCTGCACACATAACACATATAGATGATCTCACAACCAGAAAAGACATAACAAAAACATACATATCTCCTTAGAAATAAGGCCCAGCACAGTGGCTCACAATCAGTAGTCCCAGCACTGTGGGAGGCCCAAGTGGGCGGATCACTGGAGCCCAGGAATTTGAGACGCGCCTGGCCAACATAGGAAAACCCCGTCTCTACTAAAAATACAAAAAACTAGCTGGGCGTGTTGGCGCTTACCTGTAATCCCAGCTGCTCGGAACACTAAGAATTGCTTGAACCCAGGAGGTGGAGGTTGCAATGAGCCAAGATTGCACTGCTGCACTCCAACCTGGGTGACAAAGCGAGACTATTGTCTCAAAAAATAAATAAATAAATGTGCATATTTTAGTAATTACATATATTCTCACATTCAAAAGTAATGGTCTGTGGTTTGAATAAGGAAATGGAGTTGAGTGCATGCACCTAAGATAGCCATAAGAATTTTCCACCTAAAGAAGGACACTGAGGCGAAATTAACAGAGAGAGTTTATTGGGGCCGAGGTTGAGAACTGCAGCCTGGGACACACTTCCCAGTTGTCTTGCAGAGTGCTCCCGCTAGGGTTTGCTGCAAGCAGGTTTTTAAGGGCAAAAGGGAACAAAAGGTGGACTGACAAAGTTGTTTGACAGGAGTGCTCTTTGGTTTATAGAAATAACACTGATTAATGATTAACTGTACATGATTGAACTACAGGGTATGCACGATGGTGTCCAGTGTATGGCATTTTATGGCTGCTTGGCGTTAGTCTAGAGCCCACATAGCAAATGCCTTCAAGAAGTAGTCACTTAGCTCAAGGATGTGACTGCTGTCACACTCTGTCACATTTCAATGCCTCTCTGGGCCTGATAACTAAAGCATTCCTCAGATAAAAGTTTATTTTCTTTCTCGGAATGGAATTCGTTTTTCTAGTATGATTGGCCCTTAAAATGTCTTTTTCCCATGCTTAGAAAATTGCCTCAGATAATTACATCATTTCTCTATAGAAACTAAGGCTGTTTTTGGTTTTTGTCTTAGTCATGTTTTACTATATCATTTGCCTGTTTGTACACTACTTAGCTTAAGATGAAAATTAGAATAAAATGAAGGAAAATCCCAAATGTTATAATTCTTGCAGACATGTTAAAACCAACTTGCTCATTCACCTGGTGAATATATAATAGACATTCTATTACATATATTACACGTATAATAGGCTATTGCTTATTTGGAGGGTGGGCATACTATTTTAAAAAATAAGGCCAGTGGCCAGGCGCGGTGGCTCATGCCTGTAATCCCAGCACTTTGGGAGGCCGAGGCTGGCAGATCACCTGAGGTCAGGAGTTCAAGACCAGCCTGGCCAACATGGTGAAATCCCGTCTCTACTAAAAATACAATATTGTTTGCTTGTTAATTTGGAGACTATTTCATTGAGTCAACCACTTTATGTTTCCCACATTTTAATTGTGCCAGATTTTTTAAAAAGTAGTGCCGTTTGCTTTTAAAATTATTTAAAAAGTATTTAATTAAAAAATGTTTAATTACATTAGAGTTAAAACAGCATTTTAATTTAATAATTTAAAAATTACTATTTTAAATTGAGATGTAGTTTAGATACAATAAAATGAACAGGCCTCAGTTGTTCAGTTTAAGGAAGAATTTTGATAATTGTATGGCCCCATGGAATAGTCATGCAAAACTAGCTGTGGAACATTTCTATCACTCTAGAAAGTTCTCCTGTGGTACCATTTACTTTTAAAATTAAAAGCCACCAAAATGTACGCTTTAAAAGGATGAATTTTATGTGAATTATGTCTCCTACACACACACACACACACACACACACACACACACACACACATTTGCCCCACATGTATTTGCTGTGTCATGTCCAGAAATAACAGAGGCTAGCATAATTTTTTAATATCATATAAAGTACCTGACTGTTCTGTGTGGGAAACGCGCGAAGGGAGAAGAAAAGACATACACACAATACCTTTAAGGGTAAACAATCTTTATCTCATGAAAATGGCAATGCAGATATTATAAGCAAATGATATAGTAATAAAGAGATACTAAGCAGATTGATATAATATGCAGATTGCAATGGGAAGGGAAGAAGGGAAAAGATATTTACACTCACCAGACTATGGAGGATTCACCACCAGACTGGGAAGCAACAGCCTGGGCTCCAGGGTCGGCCACTTGTCGGTGCACAGACGAGGAGACGTCTCACGAAGCTTCAGCGCGGTCTGGAACCCTAGTTCTTTTTGTAACTAGTTGTTTGGCATGAGGCCCAGTCATGAGGGCCCTTAATGACTGAGCTCAAGGAACACAAAAAGGTGAACTTGTTTTGCTATCGTCTATTGTTTTTCAATAACTAGCGTATAGGAGCAGATTGAAATAGAGATTTCTCCAAACAGTGCTGGATGAACACCTCAAGAGACTCACACAACCTATTCTGGGAATTGGTGATCATTGTTTGTGTCCATGTTTAATTGAATTCAAATTTAATATTTAACTTTTCCTCCACACCGACCCCATATATAACATTCAATGTACTTTTTCCCTAAAACAGAAAAGTGGGAGTTCGTGAACATTGTAAGAAATATACCGGCCGGGCATGGTGGCTCACACCTGTAATCCCAACACTTTGGGAGGCTGAGGTGGGTGGATCACCTGAGGTCAGGAGTTCAAGATCAGCTTGGCCAACATGATGAAACCCCCATCTCTATTAAAAATACAAAAAATTAGCTGGGTGTGGTGGCATGCACCTGTAATCCCAGCTACTCAGAGGCTGAGGCAGGAGAATCGCTGGAACCTGGGAGGCGGAGCCTGCAGTGAGCCGAGATCGTGCCACTGCACTCCAGCCTGGGCAACAAGAGCAAAACAGGAAGGAAGGAAGGAAGGAAGGGGCAGAGAGAGAGAGAGAGAGGAGAAGAGAAGAGAAGAGAAAAAGAGAACAGAAAAGAAAAGAAAAGAAAAGAAAAGAAAAGGACACCAAGGCCAGTTGGGCCGGGGCAGTGATTTGGCCTTCCACTGCAGTGACAATAAATAGGCTTCCTGGGCTCTGGGGAACGGAGAAGGACATCGAGTTTACTTAGTGTCTAAGTGATGTAAATTTATCCCCCACCGAGGAAGGGCCTGGCCTGAATGCAAGAGTTACCACAGCAACAAGACTATCCTGGCAATAAATCCTCTCCAGGGCAAGGCTGCAAGCGAGGGAGGCGAGGGAGGCGGGAGCGTGTAGCTGACCTCACAGCTAGATTATCACCACGTGCTCCACAAACTCCTCCTCCACGGATGACTGTCAGAGCTAACCCAGGGAGCAAGGAACCCTCCATGCCACCAAATCAAAGCCTCCCCAGCCATACTAGGGATCTGGCTAACTCTCTCCAGAGAACGGCAGTCCTCAAACCTTAGCTGTGCGTCAGAATCCTGGAAGGCATGTTAAGATGTGGGCTGCTGGGCCCTAACTCCAAAGTTGTTGCTTCAGTGGTCGGGGCTGGAATCCAAGTATTTGGGTTTCGAACAAGTTCCCAGGTGAAGCTGATGCTCCTGCTCTGGGGACCACACATTTTTATTTATTTTTAAAAATTCTTTAATTTTTTTTTTTTAGAGACAGGGCCTTGCTCTGTCAGCCAGGCTGGAGCGCAGTGGCCTGATCAGAGCTGACTGCAGCCTCGAACTCCTGGGCTCAAGTGATCCTCCCACCTCAGCCTCCTGAGTAGCTGGCACTACAGGCACGTACCACCATACCCAGCTAATTGTTTTAAAATATTTTGTAGAGATGGGGGTGTCACTATGTTGCCCAGGTCTTGAACTCTGGGTCTCAATCTACGCTCCAGCCTCAGCCTCCCAAAGTGCTGGGATTACAGGCGTGAGCCACCACACCTGTTTGGGACCGCAGTTTGAGAAAGTGCTAAACCCTTGGTTTAGCTTTCTACTCCTTATAATATTTGGTGCTTGAGAATTCTCACAGTCAGTAATATTCTAGAACAGTCCGGACCTATCAGTCCTGGTCACGCTATCTGGAGAGAAGGATCAAGCCAGGCATGGAAGACCCAAGGGTGAGAATGCCTCTTCCAGCTAGGCTGCTCCGGCCACTGTTCAGACACACTAACCCCAGCACCCTAACCTGGGGAGCAGTGGGATTTATCAGGTGTAGAGAGAGCTGCATGTGCATTTGTGAACACTGGGTGGGTAGCAGAGATGACAGTTCTCACCAGCCATGTCAGAAGAGTCTAGTGATGGTTCTGCCAGTGACAATCAATCTCACATGAATTCAGTGACTCAGTGGGCCAGGACAAAGCAGACAGGTTAGCAGCTGGATCCAGCCTCTGCCAGTCAAAAGCTGTGTGACCTGGGCAAATTTCCTTACTTCTCAGAATCTTGCTTTGCAAAGAACTCATTACTTTGCAAGGGTAAGCCTGTGGAGTTGGTTAGTATTTGGAAATGTTTTAAGTGAGATATTTCTTGCCTGCATCTTTTCCTTCATTCCTCTTCTCCCCTTTAAGCTGGGAGCATTCCTTACTTTGGGGTATGGGCTGAGGTTTTGAGGACAGTCCTGTTCCAGGTGGAGTTGGTGGACCGGCAGCATCAGCATTACCTGAGAGGGAAGCAAATTCTGGGACCACAGCCCACATCTACTGAATCTCCATCTCAGTCTCTGGGGATGAGGCCCAGAAATCTGTGTTTTAGCATATAATGTCCTCAGGTTATTATACACAGGTGACTGAGCAGCTCTGGCCTAGAACAAAAAAGTTTCAATGTAGAGGCTTCAAAAGCCATCGTTGACAGCATGGTCTGAAAACTAGTCTGCATATGTTGTATGCAGTATGTTGAGAAAGGGTTTTTCTTTGGAGGCCAAAGCTTAGAAAACCAAGCACAGAGTTTATGTTACAAACCATGGTGTCAGGAGGCATTTGTGTTGAAGCCCTCTCTATCCCTAAAGGAAGAACAGTTGGATCAGTGGGAAAGAGCAGGACCAGATGGGGTGAGATTAGATCTTGCAGGACTTGCAGGGTACAGCCTCCTTCTCACCCCACCAGGCCCTGGCTTGAAAAGGTTTACTGGGTGGGTCAGACTGTCCCCCAAGAGGTGAAGTAGCAGACAGTTCCAGCCAGAGGTACACAAATGGAGGAAAGAAAGGGCTGAGAGGCTATCACAGGGGCACCGGGCACCCCAATTTATGGAGGGAGTAGAGACAGAAAGGGAGGCAATCTGGAGAAAGAACTGTGCGGAAAGCCAGAAGGAAGCCGAGGCGGGACAGCATGTGTCCAGGGCTGGCGGGATTACTATTATGAACCAGGAGCCCTGAAAAGCAGTGAGGGCAGCTTCAGAGGCAAAGCATGAGTGGGAACAGTCGTTGCCCTGTCCTGGGTGGTGAGAGACAGTGTGGCCTATGTGACTTTTCTTGCTGGTCCCGAGGGTCACTCCAGGCCTGCCTGTGATAACCTCACCCTGTGCTGATCCTGGGGAAGGCTCTCTCTGGGTTTATCCCCTGCAGACCCAGGGCTGTGGAGGAGCTGGCACTGAGGAAGGCATCCCCACAGGGCCCTCCAGCCCAGAAAGGGACCTGGGAGGCACTTGGCTCCACTGCCCTGAGGGATTGGGTAACCTGGGTGTGTCCCCGCCGTTCCTGGAGAGTTGGCTCATTCCCTCCCTCCTCTCCAAAAACAAACTCAGACGCCCATGGTGAGGTCAGTTTCAGTTGAAGCTGCTTTGCATAAAAAACGAAACATCTTCCTCTTGATGGGAATACTTACACCAAAAGCTTTATGAGGATGGCTTTGATGGCTGCGAGGTCAGGAGATGGGAGTTTTCCTCTCGATCTGCAGGACCTTGGGGAAATCACTCACCAGCTAATGTGTGTCAGTGCTTACCGTGTGCCAGGCACCTTTGAATCCTCCCACAGCCCTTGAGGCTTTTTCAGTGAATGCTGAGAGGTGGGTGCTTTGCCTGGCTGCCAGGGCCCTGTAATCAGCAGAGCTGGGATTTGTGCCTGGGGGTCTAGGATGAAGCTAAGTGTTAGCGCATCTCCGAGATCCTTCCCAGTGCCCAAACTTCCTACTTCTCTAGTTCTAAATCACTGGCCATCTGACTGTGGGAGACTATGGCTTAGGCTGGCCACACTTGTTCTGATCTTGGGGGCTAGGATGTCCCAGATGGCTGCATCCTGCCATGACCATGGGTAAACAGCTTCGCTTGCCCCGAAGCCTCCTTTACAGGGAGAACAGGGCAAGACCCCACAGCAGCCACAGCAGACGCGTGGCTCTCACCACCAGCCTGTGTTTTTAAGGGCAGAGACCTTGTCTTCTCACTTTTGTATACTGCCCCTCTACCCCATGCTTCAGAGAACACGGCACGTGGTACGTGTTCCTTAAACGTTTCTGATTAAACCCAGTGACAAATCCTTTTGCAAAGATATATACCACCGTTGAGCTCTGGCATACTTACTCATGAGATTTTTAAGTATTCATTTATTCAACAAATATTTATGTATGTATTTATTTTGTTTCATTTTTTAAATTACTTTTCTTGGGGGAGGGGGGCTTTCCAGCAAAAACCAGAAAGCCTGCTAGACAAACTCTAAAAGAGCTGTAACACTTCAACAAATATTTAAATGAGTGCCTACTGTCTGCCAGGCACACACCAGGTGATATGTGATCCAATGGTGAGCAAAACAATAGGTCCTCATGGGGTTACAGTCTTGTGGGGGAAGAAATAGACTAATCAGTTTCCCAAATGCACATAAAATGACAGCTATGAGAAGGTGACTGAAGGAAAGGGTCACAGGACTGTGGAAGCATAGGCAAGAGGCCTGCCTGGGCTTCAGGGAGGCATCCCTGAGGTGAAGGCTTGCACATTGATCCACCCACCTACCATCTAGTAGGGACCACATTCCAGAGAGACCCACCTTCCTTCCTTCCCTTCCTTCTCATCCTTCCCTTCCTTCCCCTCCTTCTCTTCCTTCCCATCCTTCCCTTCCTTCCCCTCCTTCCCTTCCTTCCCTTCCTTCCCCTCCTTCCCTTCCTTCCCCTCCTTCCCCTCCTTCCCTTCCTTCCCTTCCTTCCCTTCCTTCCCCTCCTTCCCTTCCTTCCCCTCCTTCCCCTCCTTCCCTTCCTTCCC
>NW_012104277.1:1321361-1335382 GCF_000951045.1 Mandrillus leucophaeus
TTCCCCTCCTTCTCTTCCTTCCCATCCTTCCCTTCCTTCCCTTCCTTCCCATCCTTCCCTTCCTTCCCTTCCTTCCTTTCCTTCCCCTTCTTCCCCTCCTTCCCCTCCGTCCCTTCCTTCCCTCCATTTTTTTGAGACACTATCTCACTCTGTCTCCCAGGCTTGAGTGCAGTGGTGAGATCCTAGTTCACTGCAGTTTCAAACTCTTGGGCTCAGGCAATGCTCCTGCCTCAGCCTCCTGGGTAGCTGGAACTACAGGTGGGTGCCACCACACCCAGATAATTTTTAAAAATTTATAGTAGAGATGAGGTATCACTATGTTGCCCAAGCTGGTCTTGAACTCCTGGCCTCAAGCAGTCTCTGCCCATCTCTGCCTCCCAAAGTGCTGGGATTACAGATGTCACCCGCCGCGCCTGGCCCACAGGAGCAACTTTTGTAGTAGGCAGGTGGATCCTCTACGCAATAATAGAAATTAAATGAATATCCATTCAAACTATTTGGAGGCCACACTGCACATCCATTCAGTTATCAAAAATAAATTAACAATATGAAACCTACCATTGACAAAGCCATAGGGAAATAGGTACAAACCATGTATTGCTAGGAGCACTGCAACTTAGTTCAACTTTTTTGGAGGACACCTTGGCAACATGTAGCCAGAGCTTTAGATACTGTACCCTAGGGGTTTGCTTTGGGGAGTGTTTCTTTTCTTTTCTTTTTTCTTCTTCTTTTTTTTTTTTTTTTTTTGTTTGTTTTGTTTTGTGGGACGGAGTCTTGCTCTATCGCTCAGGATGGAGTGCGGTGGTGGGATCTCGGCTCACTGCAACCTCCACCTCCCAGGCTCAAGTGATTCTCATGCCTCAGCCTCCCGAGTAGCTGGGTTTACAAGCTCACGCCACCACGCCCAGCTAATTTTTGTATTTTTAGTAGAGACAGGGTTTCACTATGTTGGCTGGGCTGGTCTTTAACTCCTGACTTCAAGTGATCCTTCTACCTCGGCCTCCCAAAGTGCTGGAATTACAGACATGAGCCACCACGCCTGGCTAGTTTGAGGAGTATTTCAAAAAGGAATGCAGTGGTATTTATAATAAAAAAAAAATTTAAAGGAAATAAGACCCGATTAATAAGTGAAAAACAATAACATATAAATACATGGATTACAGCAGGCACTGACAGAGTTGTAGTTGTTTATGGGCTTCCTGACGTTCATGAACGTCACCTCCTTGGATGCTTATGTCACTTCTATGAGGAACAGGAAGCTCTGGGCACCCAGCTGGTGAGGGCAAGAGTCATGTGTGCCCCACGTGACACCACGCTGCTAACTTCCATCTCACCGGTCCCCAGGCTGTCTGTGCTCCTGAGGGGACTCTGGGGCACGGTGACACTCCCCAGTGGGCAAGGGAGCTGAGGTCACAGTCTGCTTTCAACACTCATACCTGAGTCACTGCCTGGGCCTGAGTAGGTGAAATCCAGCCCCTGCCTGCTGCAGCCACACGGCCTGGCTCCCCCAGCTCTGGGGGATGTCACTGTTCTGTGGGTATCAAGCTGTGTGACGGTGAAGCCAGGTGCCCTGTCCCTACAGCCGCCCTTGGCCCACGGAGCCTGCCTGCTGGGATGCGGAGGAGGGGGTCCCAGCCCCTCCTGTCCCATGTCAGGTCTGTAGCACACAGACTGCCTGCCCAGGGTCCTCAGATCAGCTGTCTTCGCTCTGACCTGCAGGTCTCGGCTCCTGCATTCTGCAAGCTGGGTGCCTTCCTTCTACAGAACCCAGGCGCCCTTGCAAGGAAACCATGGAATTTCCCCAGCAAGGAGTCTGCGGCAACTCCAGGCCACAGGAAGGTCACAAATGGTCAGACAAGGAATGAATTCCAGGGAGGAAGCACCAGCCCTGCCCACGCTGTCTGGGTCCCCTACCAAGGGGACAGGAAAGCTCCACAAACAGAACCCGGAGCGTCCAGGGAGCGTCTGGGCTGCAGGTAGGTGTCGCCTTACACACTTTACACCAGGCCCCTTCCTGCCTCCCATTTAGAGCCTCTTGGACCAATCACATCAGAATCTCTAGGGCAGGACCTGTGGGCATCCATGCTTTTTAAAAGTCCTCCAGGGGTTTGCAGTGT
Organism: Mandrillus leucophaeus; assembly: GCF_000951045.1. Lineage (NCBI taxonomy): Eukaryota > Metazoa > Chordata > Mammalia > Primates > Cercopithecidae > Mandrillus > Mandrillus leucophaeus. The sequence continues at coordinate 1,323,479 of NW_012104277.1, forward strand.
GCCAACAAGGTTCAGGGCCACTAATTTAAACCCTGAAATTCTTACACCAGATCTTTCTACAGTTTGGGGTAAGCTACTTTCCTGTCTATGGAAATCCTGCTTGTTCTACAGGGCACATCTCAACCGCCCCCCATTTCATGAAGCCTTCCTTGACTTCCCAGTTTCCTGAGGCGAAGTTAATTGCTTCCCCACCATCATTAATTCTGGTGGGGTCCGGGCCATGCCTGGGTGCAAATCCTGCCTCCATGACTTCCTAGTTGTGCCATGGCCACGTCTCTCCACTTCTGCAAGCCTCAATCTTCTTATCTGTAAAATGAGGCTAATAATAAAAGTACCTATTTTATAGGGTTAATGTACAGTTAAATGCAATCATCTGCTTATAACAGTGGTGGTCAGTAAATGCTAGCCATTTCTTATAACTCAAATTCTTTTCTGCCTTGTCTGTACTTTCAAAATGCAAACTCCTTGAAAGTTGAGCCTGAGTCCACCCCAGCCTCATGCTCCCCGTACCCTGTCTACACCATCCTCTGCACGTAGCAGTATTCAATAACTATTTGATGAATAAATGAATCGGAAGGGAATCTTTATGTGACATCAGAACTTGCTTCCCAATTTAGCTCTGGAATAAATCCAGAGTCCATATGTTGATCTGTTGAGCAATGTTTTCCTTTATTGAGTGCTTCCTATATACTGGGCTCTGAGAATTTAAAGATAAACACACAATTACTGTCATTGAGGAGAGTCTGGCGGAGGACACAGATTCATGACCTTGTTGTTTTATTATGCTTGTAACATTGTCTCAGAAGTGCCACCGAGGCACAAAGGAAGAAGAGGGGAAGGGGAGGGAGCAGGGAAATGTTAGTGCAGAGGATACAAGGAGAAGGAGTTTGCTGGGTGGAGAGGCAGGGAAGGGTATTGGAGCTGAGGAAACAGTACCTGCGAGGCCAGAAAGGCCCAAGAGGGCGAGCGGCCATCTGCCAGCCAGGGAGGGTCTGGTCGTGTTTGTGTTTCGAGAAGGTAAACAGAGAGCACCTGGGCTGGTTTCCTTCTCTCAGGCCGTCCTGGCAACCACGCCTTACTGAAAGGAGTCCTGACTCAGAGTTGCTGTGCTGTCCCTTCTCCTGTCCCTGCCTGGAAGAGGCCTATCAGGTTGACCAAGCTTTGCTCCCACCTGTGGGTGAGAAGGGCAGATGGCCGAGAGTGGGTGTGGAGGAGGAGGAAGATTGGATGGCAATGGTCCTGGGAGTTTCATTCACTGGAGGTGTAACTTTCAGGCTCAAACTAGAGGCAAAAGATGGGGCAGTCCATGAGAAACGGGCGGGGGAGCAGGCGTAGCAGAGGGGCCCCGGCTGCTGCCTGGCCGGGGACTTGCCTCTTCTGTTTGTTTGTTAGAAATCATGACTGCCATTATTTGCTGTGACATCTTGGGTACTTAACCCCTCACTTGAGACCTCAGTGTCATCTTCTGTAAACTGAATGGCGTGGGCCAGGTGATCTTTCAACTCTCTAATTCCGAGGAAGAAGGAAGTTCGGGGAGTGGTGTGGATTTTGTAGATAAGGGGCCGAGGGTGGGGACTCCCAGACAGGACAAAGTCTCTTCGGGAGGGAGCAGCAGCTTTTTCAGAGTGGGTGGGTGGCGGAGCTCACCTTCCTTTGCTGCTCCTAGGCCTGGTGCAGCCTCAAACCCCGGCAGATACTGAGGAGGTGGCGGAGTGGAGCTCCTCCCCTCACCCAGCAGAGAGGAGCGGAGCGGAGCAGCCTCAGCGAGGGGCGGAGCAGCCTCAGCCAGGCGGCCCGGGAAAAGTGCTAGGGTACATGTACCCTAGGCCCCTCTGATCCCGATCCCAGCTGCTCTTCTCCTCCCCAGCACTGTATAGCCCACAGGAGCTAAATCCAGGGCAGACCTCAGGCTTCTGCCGAAGGGTAGAGGGTGGCAGTGGGAGGTCAGCCAGGCGTCTGGGCCAAGACCCCAGAGAAGAGCTGGTGGCCATAGCACAGGCTACGTGAGGCTGGGTAGCGGGCTCACCTCCCCTCAGCCCCCACCCACCTCCTGCTGGCCTGAGGCATCCTGGGGACCCCTCAAGCCCCACATCTTAGTCACAGTCCCTGAAAGTCCCTGGGTTCACAAGGATTCTATTTGAAGCAATGGTTCTCTCTACTTTTATAAGCATCCAGCACCCAGCACCAACCTTTTGTGAAGATATAAAATGAAAGTAAAAATCTCTATAATTATTTTTTTTAAGCGAACACTCACACATGGATTAAGAGGACCTGTTCATCATTCGCGCGGCAAACGTTTACTGAGCATTTAGTATGCCAAGCCCCGTGCTGGGCTCAGGAGGACCCAGGACCCAGGGTGGGAGCAGAACCCCATGGAACTGCCTAGGAGGTTCAGGAAAGACTCCTTTAGAGAGGAGAACCTTGAGCTGAGACCAGGAGGGCTGGAGAAATGTGGCCAACTGAAGGAGACAGGCCAGCCTGAGCCAGGGCCAGGAGGCAGGGACCGTGAGTAGTTTATTGTGGTTGAAGCAGGGAGTTGACAGGGAAATGTTCCTTTTCCTGCACTCACACAATTGTAATGATCTGCGTCGCTATTTATTTAGTGTCTGTATCCCCTGCTAGACCACAAGCTCCAGGAGCGGGTACAGTGTGTATGTTCACTGCTGCATCCTGGCACCCAGCACGACGCCTAGCACAGGGGTCCCCAACCCCCAGACCAAGGACCAGTACTGGTGGTGGCCTGTTAGGAAGCGGGTGCGCAGCAGGAGGTGGCTGGCGTTACCACCTGAGCTCCGCCTCCTGTCAGATCAGCGGTGGCATTAGATTCTCCTGGGAGCTTGAACCCTCCTGTGAACTGTGTGTGTGAGGCATCTAGGTTGCACACTCCTTATGACAATCTAATGCCTGATAATCTGAGGTGGAACAGGTTCATGCCGAAACCAGCCTGCCCCGCCAGCGGAAAACTTGTCTTCCATGAAACTGGTCCCTGGTGCCAAAAAAGTCAGGAACCACTGGCCTAGCACATAGCAAGTGTTCACTTAAATTAGTGTCACAGGAACAAGTAAAAGAAATAATTCTCATGTGGGTGAGAAGGGGCTGTGAAGTCATGCTAATGAGTTTGGACATTATCCCAGGGCCAACAGGAGCCACTGAAGGTTTTGGGTTTTTTTCTTATAATCATTTAGAATTTTGGGTGCAGTGGCTCGTGCCTATAATCCCAGGACTTTGGGAGGCTGAGGTGGGTGGATCACTTGGGGAGTTTGAAACCAGCTTGGCCAACATGGTGAAACCCCGTCTCTACTAAAAGTACAAAAAGTAGCCAGGCATGGCCTGTAGTCCCAGCTAGTGGGGAGGCTGAGACGCGATAATCACTTGAACCCAGGGGGCGGATATTGCAGTGAGCTGAGATCGCGCCACTGCACTCCAGCCTGGGCAACAGAGTGAAACTCTGTCTCAAATAATAATAATAATAATAAATGATTTTATTTTTGTTTTTATGAGATGGAGTCTCACTATGTTGCCCAGGCTGGTCTCGAACTCCTGAGTTCAAGCAATCCACCCGCCTGAGCCTCCCAAGGTGCTGGGATTACAGGCGTGAGCCACTGCGCCCGGCCCACCGGAGGTTTTAAATAGAGGAACGACACGGTCATTTTTGCCCTTTACGAATCCCTTTTTGGCTTTGGTGTGGAGAACGGCCGGGATCAGAGAGTTCACTTGAGACCTGAAGTCAGTGGTGTCTCTGGAGGGGCCAGCACAGATTTGAGAGTTTAAGGAGACTTGATTCAGGGGTGCAGGGAGTGACTGGATGCCAGGAGTGAGGGAGACAGAGGTGGCTGGGAGGACACCAGGCTTCTAGCCCTGGCAGGTTTCCAACTGTGGTCCCCTAGGACGGTGTACACGCCCACATTGCCATGCTTACCTCAGGGCATTGTTGACTGATCGTCTCTTTATGGGACTCGCCCCAGCAAGTGGGCCAGGGAGGGAAGGCCAGAGCGGGCCCTGTTCACCTTTGCAGCTCTCATGCCCAGCACATGAGGGTAACTGCTCAGTTACTCTGAGCATAGTAACTGCTCAGTTAGTGTTTAGTGGATGAAATTCTGGTTGGAATTTGTGTATACAGCTTTGTTTTCAGAAGGGTGGGAGATAAATTACTGTTTAGTAAATGCAATGTCTTAGACATAGTGCACCCAAAAGAAAAAAAATCATTTCAGGGCCAGGTGTAGTGGCTCATACCTGTGATCCCAGCAATTTCGGAGGCCGAGGCAGGAGTATTGCTTGAAGCCAGGAGTTTGAGACTATCCTGGGTGTGGGGAAAAGAGAGAGAGATCAAACTGTTACTGTGTCTACATAGAAAGAAGTAGACATAAGAGACTCCATTTTGTTCTGTATTTGAGATGCTGTTAATCTGTGACCCTACCCCAAACCCTGTCCTTGCAAGAGACATGTGCTGTGGTGACTCAAGGTTTAAAGGATTTTGGGCCGTGCAGTGTGTGCTTTGTTAAACAAGTGCCTGAAGGCAGCATGCTTGTGAAAAGTCATCACCGTTCTCTTAATCTCAAGTACCCAGGGACACGTACACTGCGGAAGGTCGCAGGGACCTCTGCCTAGGAAAGCTAGTTATTGTCCAAGGTTTCTCCCCATGTGATAGTCTGAGATATGGCCTCGTGGGAAGGGAAAGACCTGATCGTCCCCCAGCCTGACACCTGTGAAGGGTCTGTGCTGAGGAGGACTAGTATAAGAGGAAAGAAGGCCTCTTGGCAGTTGAGATAGAGAAAAGCATCTGTCTCCTGCCCGGCCCTGGGCAATGGAACATCCTGGAGATGTGGAGAGGAGGCTGGGAGTGACCTGGAGAAACAACTGTTAAGGAGGGGGCAGAGAATCGAGTGGCCAGGGAGCTCGGGGACACACCGGGAGGGCCACCTCAGGCCCGGAGGTCCTGTTGCCTCTTCTCCTGTGCCGTTACCCAGCAGGGTGACCAGGGGCCTGGGAGAGGGGCCAGCACTTTATGAATAAGCCAGTGCCTTGGGGTTTTGTTTCTTCTGGGTTCTGGCTCACCTTCCTCTTGTGGTCAGAAGAATGCAGAATCCCGTCACACGGCCTGCCTACCGCACTTTCCTTCAGCTCCGTCACTGAACTTCTTCCATTTTTGCAGACGAACCTTGTCACCCTCCTCATAACCCCGGTTTCCCCTGCCTCCGCCCCACCCCCAGATCGGTCCTGCCACCCTGCAAGTGAGCCAGGCTCTTCCCAGCTGCGCTCTGAGTGGGCTCAAGGGTGTTTCCTGGGCATGACACTACCTCTCCCTCCCACTGCCTCCCTGCTCCTGCTTCCCTTCCCTCTGGTCTGGCTGAGAAAAAGGCCCAGAGCTGGCAGAGCAGGTGGAAAGCCCAAGGATGGCTGTCCCAGCTGCTGCACATTCAGGTTCTGGGAGCTGTGGCCCAGGTGCAGCGGTGTGTTGCTAAATGGATAACAACAGGCTCTGGGGGAAAGCAGTGCAGCATTCGCTGATTTCTATGACACAAATACTCCCACCACGGACAATTTCAGGCGACCACCATGATGTTACTGAAGGCAGAATGGGAAGAGGTGTGCAGCAGCACCTGCCATACGGTATTTCCACTCTACAGACCCAACGGACAGGGGTAGCCTCAAGAATATCTATAATTGCAAAACGGACTACAAGAATTCGGAAGTGATATGTTTTGAGTATTTATTGCTTTTTAAATAATTTATTTTCAGTCAGGCACGGTGGTTCACGCCTGTAATCCCAGCACTTTGGGAGGCTGAGGCGGGAGGATCACCTGAGCTCAAGAGTTCAAGACTAGCCTGGGCAACACGGTGAAATCCTGTCTCTACTAAAAATAAAAAATGTAGATGGGTGTGTGGCATGCACCTGTAATCTCAGCTACTCGGGAGCCTGAGGTTGGAGGAGCACTTGGACCCGGGAGGTGGAGGTTGCAGTGAACCAAGATTGCACCACTGCACTTCAGCCTGGGTGACAGAGCAAGACTCTGTCTCAAAAACAAAAACAAAAGCAAAACCTTATTTTCTCATAAGTTGTTATAATTTAATTTTTAAAATGATGACAATTTAACAACTGCTTTGCAAAATTTCTGAAAATTCCACAATTAGCTCTTGCAAGCAGTACAAACTGGATCCAGCAAACTACTAGCACCAGGAAGAAAGGAGGAGGCTCCAAACCCCACACTCCAAGAGACATGTTCACAGGGCTGTGTATCCTCTCCCAGCATCCAGCTTCCACCCTCCCTCTGCCTGGACACTGTCAGTCTGGGCATCAGGTTGTGGGCAGCAGGCCTCAGAATGCCTGTGTTGGGTCAACCCCAGTGGGAGCAGAGCGTGGCCCCAGGCAGCCCCTCCCACTCAGCACACCAGCTCTTTCCTGGCCTGGACCTGGGGACCTGGTGCCGGGCAGAACCGAGTCCCCCGGAAACCTACCCTGGCAGGCCTAGAGCAAGGAAGTTTCATGGTGCAATGTCCTTCCCCTTGAAAGTGTGAAGCCGTGAGGACTGGAATTTCCACATTGCTCAGACAGTGGGCTTGCTCAATCATCCCCAGTGAAGAAAACAAAAGAGAACAAGCGGCCACGGCCTCTTTCTAGGCATCTTTCTTCCCCTGGGATGCAATGGGTCTGAACAGAGGTGAAACAGGAAAGCTTTGGGGATGCAACTCAACCCGGAGCCATTTCTGGACAGTGAGAATGAACGGCAGTGATGGCGTCATGCACCACATTCCACATGTGCTCCTCTTTGCACTAGGCCTTGGAGGCATCAGGATGGTGACTCACAGCGGTAAAAACCCTGCCCTGGCTACCCCAGGAAATGAGTGGCATCTGTGGCTTGATGTTACTGTGCTCTTGCTGATGAACCACTCACGATGTCCACGTAGTGGTTCCTGCCAGGTGCTTGTGAAAGCTGGAGAAAAGGGGTCGCCTTCCTACCACGCCCACAGTGTGCCTCTGCCCCTTGCTCATTTCATGGCCCTCGGCCGCAGATGCCTTGCCTTTCTCTCAAGCGCACAGCCCAGCCTAGCCCGAGCCCCCTCTTGGAGGAGCCTCCTCTACACCTAGGGCTCTCCCCGAGGGTCTTCCTTTGAGCGTGGGGTTTATGTGCACTGGTTTCTAAGCTCAAGAAGGTTAAGACCTTGCCATTCATTCATTCATTCATTCAGCAAGCGGGGCGGGGGTGCTGGGAGGATGCATGAGGACGGAAGTTTCAAGCAGTCACAAAATATAACGAATGAAAACAAAACCAAAAAGAGGACTAAGGGAAGGGAGGTGGAAAAACACCAAACCCCTTTTCTACTCTCTTCTGAGGCCCTGCGCTGGCGGGTGCCCTTGTAAACAGTGCAACAGCTACCCCAGGGCTGCGAGGTAGGGCTACTTTCTTTATCGGCCCGGAGGTTACTTCTCAGAGAGCGTTTCCGTGGATTCTACGGGGTCCTCACCTGTTTCTGGGCAACCTCACCCCAGCTTCCTGCCTTGTGATAAAGAGCTTTTTATTTCTTTCTTTATTTTTTATTTTATTATTATTATTAATTTTTTTGAGGCGGAGTCTCGCTCTGTCACCCAGGCTGGAGTGCAGTGGCCGGATCTTAGCTCACTACAAGCTCCGCCTCCCGGGTTCACGCCATCTTCCTGCCTCAGCCTCCCGAGTAGCTGAGACTACAGGCGCCGCCACCTCGCCCAGCTAGTTTTTTGTATTTTTTAGTAGAGATGGGGTTTCACCGTGTTAGCCAGGATGGTCTCCATCTCCTGACCTCGTGATCCGCCCGTCTCGGCCTCCCAAAGTGCTGGGATTACAGGCTTGAGCCACCGCGCCCAGCTTATTTCTTTATTTTGAGCAGTCACTTTCCCCTAAAATATTAATATGTTGTTCTCACTAAGAGGCCAGCTCTAGCTATATACCATCTGTTTACAGTGGTTGTAAGTTTAATATCTCTTTAGCATCCCTTACAAAATATTTTGGGAGGCTTAGTTTAAATGCAGGCACAGCCTGTGGAAGGCTCAGACGCAAGGCTAGGGCTCCATCTCCTGGTCGATTTTGAATACGACAAAATTGAACTTGGATTGAGCCTCGTGTTTATAGAGGTGAAAATCAGCTGATTTAAGTTATAGGTGGAAAGGTGTGAGCAGAAACACATGTAACTGATAAAGCACTTTTGTCAGAATCTATAAAGAACTCTTACAATTTAATATAAAAAACCTTATTAGCGATTGGGCTGTTAAAAAATCAGTAGAAAAATAAGCAAGAGGCTTAAAGGGGCAATTTCTAAAAGAGGATATCAAATGCACAATAAATTTGTGAAAGATGTTCAACTTTTTATTCTTCGAGACTGCTGGTGGAGGAGAAGGCGGAGGAAAGCCCAGGAAGCCTGTATATTCTGTAAAGAATCATTCAGGTAATTCAGATTTTACCCACTAGAGGGCGTGCCACCCACTTTAGATGTTTTAACTTTGCCCTAGGGAAATATGCAAAATAAAACCGCAACGACATGCACTGCACTGCAGCCTGCCAAGTTGGCAAAAATGGGGGGTAGCGGGTACTCTCATACACTGCTGGAGAAAGTGCAAATTGGTATAACTTTGAAAAATTGTTTGACATTATCTAGAAAAAAGTTAAAGCATAGGGGTATTCTGTGTCATAGCAACTTCACTCCTTGTTATATGTCCAACAAAAATGTGAGTACATGGACACTAAGAAGCATACAAGATTGCTTATAACAGCATTATTGGCAGGTAATAACAAGAACTGGAAACAATTCAAATGCCCACGAAGAATAGGCTGGAAAAATAAATGGTAGTATATTGATGCAATGGAAAATCTAACGGAAAAACAGACAAACAAGCCAACAGAACCTGCAGCTACAAATGGCGACAATATGGATGGATGGATTTTATGAACATAATGTTGAGTAAACGAAGCCAGGTATAAAATAATCACGGTCATATATAAAGGCCAAAGCAGGAAAAACATGTCAGGATCATGGTACCTTTAGGCCCGGAGAATGAAGGCAGAGATTGGGAATATATTTAAAATAAATTTTAAAAATACATTTAACAGTTCAATTATAAAGTTTTAAAAAGTTACAGATGGAATGGTAGAGTGGGATTTCTAACCAATAGAATTAGGCAAGAGTGAGGGACAAAATCGAAAATTTGGGAAAGAAGAAAAGCAGGTGTAGGCTGCAAGAAACAAAACCAAAACAAACCCCCAAAACACCTCCAGGTAATTCAGATTCTCCCCACTATAGGGCGTGCCTCCCTCTCCTTGCCCCGAGTGTTCTTGCCCTACGCAAACATTTGCTTCGATGTGTTTTTTTCCTCCCTTGAATTATTAGGTTAGTACAAAAGTAATTGGGTTTTTGCAATTACTTTTAATTAATATATCCATGGGAAGAATTTTCATAAGAGGAATAATTTGGCCAAAGGATATAACTATTTTAATGCCCTATTTTATGCATGTCGCTAGATTGTTCTCCAGAAAGAGTGCACAAATCGATAGCCACCCAACAAAGCGTCACACTGTGTTCCTAAGTCATTCAATGGTAGACTTTTAAAATGGTAGGTTTTAAAGAGCTTGTTGATTGAACATTTGCAAAACAGTAGTACCAAAGTGGATTAATTTACATTTCTTTAGTTATTAGTGAAACAAAACATTTTCCTTTAAAATGCTTGACAATGATTTCCTCTTATACACACTGCCTGTCAAGGTGGCCTTTGCCTGTTCAGACAACTAGGCTACTGCAAAAGTAACTGCGGTCTTTGCCATTACTGTTAATTACATAATTACTACTAATGCCAAAACCACAACTACTTTTGCACCAGCCGAATATGTTCTCTTTTTGTATCTATATTTGATCTCTATATATTAGTAAATTTTTTTATCTATCAAGGTTGTCACAGTTTCTCCCATTCTAATAGTTACTTTTTTTTTTTCTCTTTTTTTGAGCTGGAGTCTTGCTCTGTTGCCCAGGCCTTGAGTGCAGTGGTGCAATCTCAGCTCATGGCAACTTTCAGCTCCTGGGTTCAAGCGATTCTCGTGCCTCAGTCTAAAGAGTAGCTGGGACTACAGGCGCCTGCCACCATGCCCCGCTAATTTTTGTATTTTTAGTAGAAATGGGATTCACCACGTTGACCATACTGGTAGTCTCGAACTTTTGACCTCAAATGATCCACCCACCTCAGCCTCCTAAAGTGCTGGGATTACAGGCATGAGCTACCACACCCGGCCTATTTTTTAATCTTAATTTTTATTATTTTCTTTTGAAATATACTTGAATGTTCTTATAGTTACGCTTTTCCATTTTTAACTCTAACTTTTTTTCCGTTACCCATAGTATTACACATATTTCTTCCCAAGTTGTGATAAATTTGTTTTCTTCTAAAGAGTGTTTTCTAGACTGATTTTCTCTTATTTCTTTGGGTCTGAAAACTTTTCTGAAGGAGTTCCATGGTCAAATAAATTGGGAAAATATTTACACAAAAATAAATCCCTTCCTTTATTTACAGTAATTATAAAACCTTAACGATGGTAATTGATTCATTGAAGAAAATATTTGTTGAGCACCTACTCTGAGGCAGTCTAGGGGCTTGTACAGCTGTGAACAAAAGAGACAGATGCATGTGGTCTATTTCCAAGACAGGGATATGATATACAGATTTTTTCCAGTGTATTTGAGCAAAACTTTTTAATTTTTATTTATTTATATATTTTTAGAGACAGATACTCACTCTGTCACCCAGGCTGTAGTGCAGTGGTGCAGTTATAGCTCACTGTAGCCTCGACCTCCTGGACTCAAGTGATCCTCCCACCTCGGTCTCCCGGGTAGCTAGGACTACAGGCATGGCAGGCTAAGTTTTAAAAATGTTGTACAGATGGGATCTCACTGTGTTGCCTAGGCTGGTCTCCAAATCCTGGCCTCACGTGATCCTCCCTCCGTGGCCTCCTAAAGTGCTCAGAGTAGAGTTGAGAGCCACTGTACCTGGCTGCTCCAAAACGCTTTTTTTATGCCTCCCCTACTTAGTCTTTTACACTGTTCCACAGAATATCAGAATCTAGAATTTGTTCCAGCATGAAGTGAAAGAATATGAATCAACTTCATTTTTCCTCATCAATTCATCCATATTTTTAGCAGAATTTATTAAATATAATTCCTCTTTGGTTTTGCTGTCTTCTGTTCATTGAATAGAATTTTTTCTATAATTTGGGAATTTCTGGCATATTTACTTTGTTTCATTGGTTTATAAAGAATAACTGTATCCAAAATGAACAAAACTCAATTTCTTCGCCCTCAATTGTTGCTAACATTAAGTGGTACCTGAGGTTTCAGCTTCTCCAGGTACCTGCCAGCTAGAGGCATAAGCATGACAGCAGAGGCTGCAAGGTAACTGGAAACACTGAGCCTCCACAGACCCATCTGGCCACCAGGACGGCTAGCCCTTCCTGTGGGAGGAATACTTGGGAGATGGGGAGGGCTAGCCATGGAGGGAAAACGTGTAGTTAGTGAGTACTTGTCGTGTGCTGGTCACATTGTATTAATATATTACTCAGAAACCCACTGTGCAAATGTGGGAACTGAGGTAGCTTGTCTAAGCTAGCCCAGACGCTGATCCACATCAAGCCCAGTCACAGCTGTTGCTCTTGCCCTGTACTCCCAGTTGACATCTGCCACCACCACCATCACCATCACCACCACCACTACCATCATCATCACTATCACCACCACCACCAGTGCCACCATCACCACCACCACTGCCACCGTCACCACCATCACCACCACCATCATCACCACCATACCATCACCATCATCACCACCACCACCACCACCGCCACCATCACCACCATCACCACCACCATCATCACCACCACCACACCATCACCACCA
>NW_012104277.1:1335797-1337260 GCF_000951045.1 Mandrillus leucophaeus
ACCATCACCACCACCACCACCACCACCACCATACCATCACCATCATCACTACCATCACCATCACCACCACCACCACCATCAGCATCACCACCACCACCATAACCACCACTGTCACCATCACCATCACTACCATCACCACCACCACCACCATCACCATCACCGAACTCCTGACCTCAAGTGATCCACCTGCCTCAAACTCCTGACCTCAAGTGATCCACCCACCTCGGCCTCCCAAAGTGCTGGGATTACAGACATAAGCCACCATGCTCGGCCCTTTTCTGTGATTCTTTTTCTTATTAGTTGATTTTGCTGTTCTGATTAGCAGGAAAGCAAAGGTCTTGCTTCCCCAAATATAAGGATTTAGGAATTTACAAGCATGCCCATAAAAGTACCAAGCATGACCTTTGTGCTACAGTTCTTCCTTCTCGGGTTCTCTTTCTGGCAGCTGTGAAAATGGCCACGGTGGCAACAGTGGAGGCAGATGGCTGCCCGGCAACTCAAATAGCTTGTACTTGATGAAAATAGTCTCACTCCTTCTGCTACTGCTTCTCTAGGAGCCCTTGCCAGGAAGATGTGAGCCTCCCCAGGCTGAACATGGGGCATGAAAAGAAAGGACTGGGCTCTGGAGGGCTCCAGCATTTAAGGAGCCAGAGGAAGTGGTCAGAGAGGTGAGAGGAGAGCCAGGAGAGTGCAGGCATGGAAGCAAGAAGGTGTCTCCAGGGCACCCTGGTCACAGGGTCAGAACGGGCAGGGCCAGTGAGAACTCAGCCGCACAGGAGCCGGAGGCAGCTCTGCAAGTCCTCCCTTGGGAGAGGCTGAGCTAGGTTCTGGAGTGAACAGGGCAAAGCTGTTAGCAGGAGGTGTGTGTGTGGCGGGGGCGGAGGAGAGGCTTGGGGATGTAAACTCTGGAAGAAGACATCCAAGAAGCTAATACAAGTGGTTACTTTATTAGGGGACAGACAGTGAGGACAACGGGAGCAGGAGGATGAGCTATTCACTGTCTTTTTAGATTGCTTTGATTTTTGGACCGTATGAAGGTTTACGTGTTGAAAATAAAGAAAAATATTTACAGGAGGCTGAGGCAGGAGAATGGCGTAAACCCAGGAGGCGGAGCTTGCAGTGAGCTGAGATCCGTCCACTGCACTCCAGCCCGGGCGACACAGCGAGACTCCATCTCAAAAAAAAAAAAGAAAAATATTTAAATCTAGTAACTTAAAGGGCTGAAACATGTCCAGTGGCTATGTCACTTGGAATAGCATTGGTGACCTCAGGGGAGAAATTTTGGTCAAGCAGAGACAATGAAATCCAAAGTATATTAATCGATGGGTCGGGCACGGTGGTTCATGCCTGTAATCCCAGCACTTTGGGAGGCCAAGGTGGGCGGATCACCTGAGGTCAGGAGTTCAAGACCAGCCTGACCAACATGAAGAAACCCTGTCTCTGCTAAAAATACAAAATTAGCC
>NW_012104277.1:1341065-1352885 GCF_000951045.1 Mandrillus leucophaeus
AAAAAAAAAAAAAAAAAAACTGTTTTCTTTACAAATCACCCAGTCTCAGGTATTTCTTTATAGCAACATGAGATTGGACTCATAGAATGGACGAAAGGGATTTTGCCTGTGAGAGGAGGGATGGAAGCAGGGCAGTGCCAGAGGTAGACTAAAGGTCAGGGTGGCCTAGTTTGTTGTTCCTCCAGCTTGGGAGAGATCAGAAGATGGAAGGTTGGAGATGGAGGACGATGGAGCACAGAGGGGTGGAACTGAGACCCAAGCAGCCCAGTGAGCCCCGCTGGGGCCGGGCATAGGGTGGCCTGAGGCCTGGATAGGTGTGGAGTCACAGGGACAGCCCAGAATTTTTGGATTTTGGGATATTTGTGCTTTGCGGAGGGTTGTGCAGATAGCTTCTGAGGCCCCTGCCCCTGTTTTTCTGTGATTCTAGAGCAGTGGTGTTCAACAGAACTTTCTCAATGATGTTAATGTGCTAAACCTGTGCTGTGCAATATGGCAGCCACTAACCACATGTGACTGTTGGGTGCTTGAAATGTGGCTGGGGTGACTCAGGAACTGAATTTCTAAACTTATTGAATGTTTTTAACTCTTGTTTTAAATTGAGATATAACTGACATATCAGGGTCTGCACATATTTAAAGGGTACAGTTTGGTAAGTTTTGGGACATGAGTGCACCCCTGTGAAACCATCACCACAATCAGGACAGTGAACACATGCAGGACCCACACGAGTTTCCTCCTGCATCTTTGTAATCCCTCCCTCCTGCCCTTCCCTGCTCCCACTCATCCCCAGACAACTACTGACCTGCTTTGCGTCACGATAGATTGCATTTTTTAGAATTTTACTTTTGCCCCGTCTTACGATGCTGAGCATTTTTAAGAATTGTATATAAGTGGAATCCTATGGTATTTACTCTTTTTTGTCTGTCCCTTTTGCTCAGCATAATTATTTTGAGATTCATCCATGTCGTTGTGTTTATCAATAATTAATTCCTTCTTATCACCCAGCAGTATTCCATTGTACGGATATGCTATGATTTGTTTATCCGTTCATCTGTGGATAAATATTTTTTCCCCAGTTTTTAGCCATTGTGAATAAAGCTGCTATGAACATCATTATATAAGTCTTTGGACGTATGCTTTAATTTTTCTTGGGTAAATACTGAAGAATAGAATGGCTAGATCATTTAGTAGAATTTAATTTTGATTAATTTTAATTAACATTTAAATGGCCAAACGTGGCTAGTGATTACCACATTGGACAGCACAGCTCTGGATATTCCTTAATCCAGTGATTCTGTAACAGGGAAAGACTTCCACTCCTTCTCTAAAATCTGAATTTATTTGCTCATTATTCACTCAGCAAAGATTTATTGAGACTTACTTTGTGCCCTACATTGTGGTGGTTACTAAGGATGGGATGGGGCAAGCTGGACATGGGCCCTGTTCCCAAGGTGCTTATAGTCTAGTGGACTCAGTTTGGTTGGGCTATGAGTGTGTTCAACATTGAAGTCAGCTGAGAAATGGGAGGATGAATCCAAAGCAAATTTATAAAGCGGAGTGATTTCTGTTTCGGCATTGAGATGTCCCCAGGAGAGGTGTGGGGTTTGGTGAGGGATCCAGGCTCTCCCACTCCTACTGAGATAATCTGTAAAATGAGAAGCAGGTACAGGGATGAGGGAGGTGAGTTTGGAGGATGGGGTGTAGCTGTCAGTGAACCTGGTGTTTCAGGTGTGTGTGGGGTGCTTATTGAGAAGGAAGGGGAGGAGGAGGACGTACTGTGCTAGTACAGCTGTGCCTGTCCTGGGGATGTGGTGGGGGAACAGTGGGGGAAGATTCAGCTCCTGAGAAACTGCTAGCAATCCGAGCTCTCATTCTGTCACTGTGACACGACATACACACATCTCTCGTTAGGTCTCTCCCTAGAGAAAAACTATTTTTAGGCCATGATTGAGTGGGTGTGGATGCATTGAACCAAGAAGCTTCCGAAGAATTTTTAGGTCCTTCTGCTCATGACTCATCAGGTTCTGCTCCTAATTCTGCAGAAGCAGCTCCAACCATAGGCTTTTGGTGGAAAGATGAGGGAAGGGGCTGTGATAGGATGTCACTCCTGAGCTGATGACACGTTCTGAGCTGGGATGATTATGAGTGATGGCTTCTGAAGCAGACCCTGCATCCTACTGGTATATTTAAGTCCGTGATTTTGAACCTGTTAGAAAGGTGCTTGGAAAGATGGTGAGGCCAGGGAAGCTTCTAATGAGGCTAGGGAAGCTCAGGAACCCTCAATAGGAATAATGACAACCATAGCCACCATTTATTGAATACTAACATATGCCAGGCATTTTGCATGCATTATCTCATTTAATTCTCACAACAGTCCGATGAGGTCAGCTAATATTATGAGTCCCCATGTCACTGAGTGCCCGGAAATGAGCTGTCTTCTCTCCCCATTCCCTCTGTTCTCTATTTTCTACTTAGCCCTTCAGAAATGCAAATACAACCTTTCACCTCCCCCTCACCAGACACTCCCTGCAGACAAGTTCTTCTGTGTGCTCCAAGACAGATCTCTCTTGAGAGTTGGCAGATTTGCAGACTGTGTCATGCCCACCACAGAACTTTCACCTCCAGAGGGT
Source organism: Mandrillus leucophaeus (assembly GCF_000951045.1). Taxonomy (NCBI): domain Eukaryota; kingdom Metazoa; phylum Chordata; class Mammalia; order Primates; family Cercopithecidae; genus Mandrillus; species Mandrillus leucophaeus. Next base: position 1,343,696 of record NW_012104277.1, read on the forward strand.
TGTCTTGGGACATTCATCCACCAGGAGGGCACAGCAAAAGCACATCCTTTTCCCACTTGGCCATTTTACAACTTCTGCCCAGGAAGGTGCCAACTCAACTGGATGGTAAATAAGGCACCAAAGTAGCAGAGGCACCCCCTGCCCTTATGCATTCCTCTCTTACTTTATCAAAGTGTCTCCTTTCCGCTCCAGAGGGGAAGCAGCACATTTGAAGGCAGGACACTTGGTGCTCCTCCCCAAGCTAGTGTGAAAGGAAATTAAATCTTGGGACCCTCAAATCATGAAGCTAAAGGAAAAAGTCAAGCCGGGAACTGCTTAGGGCCCTTTGCTCACTGAAATAAATGCATATCTGATTGCCTCCTTTGGAGAGGCTCGTCCGAAACTCAAAAGAATGCCGTTTGTCTCTTATCTACCTATAGGACCTGTAAGCCCCCTCCTCCCCGCTTCCCCCTTTCCAGATCGAACCAGCGTTCATCTTGCACATGTCAACTGCAGTCGCATGTCTCCCTAGCAGGTATAAAAGGGAAAAACTTTGCTCTGACCACCTTGGGTACATGTCACGGGTGCACATCCTCAACTCTGGCAAAATAAACTTTCCAAATTAACTGAGACCTGTCTCAGATTTTCAGGGTTCACACCAGCTTTGCAGTAAATTCACTTTTTTACTCTCAGGCCTTGCTCTTGTTGGACTGTACATGCAACAAGCAACCAACCCGCATATCAGTTACACCCACTTTACCAGTGAAAAATCTGAGCCCAAAGAGGTCAAATAATTTATCCAAGGTCACACCAGCTGAATCTAAATTCAAACTCAGGGTCAGTTCTTCCCCATTGCGAGGCTATATGTATGAAATGACCTGGCCTAAAACCCCTGATAACAGTTTCTTTCCATTGTCGATGAAAAGAGTCAAAATATGTAAAATATTTGAAGAGATTATTCTGAGTCAAATATGAGTGACCATGGCCCATGACACAGCCCTCAGGAAATTCTGAGAACAGGTGCCCAAGGTGGTTGGGGGATGGCTTGGTTTTATACATTTTAGGGAGACATGAGACTTCAGTCAAAAACATTTAAGAAATACATTGGTTCAGGCCCGGCACGGTGGCTCATGCCTGTAATCCCAGCACTTTGGGAGGCTGAGGCGGGTGGATCATCTGAGGTCAGGAGTTCAAGACCAGCCTGGCCAACATGGCAAAACCCCATCTCTACTAACAATACAAAAATTAGCTGGGCATGGTGGTAGGCACCTGTAGTCCCAGCTACTTGGAAGGCTGAGGCTGGAGAATCACTTGAATCTGGGCGGCAGAGGTTACAGTGAGCCGAGATCATGCCACTGCACTCCAGCCTGGGCAAGAAACAGAATGAGACTCCATTTCAAAAAAAAAAAAAAAATAGAAATACATTGGTTCAGTCCAGAAAGGTGGGCCAACTCAAAGGGGTGGGTGGGGATTCTAGTTTATAGGTAGATTTAAAATTTTTCTGGTTGAATATTGGTTGAGTTTATCTAAAGACCTGGAAGCAACAGAAAGAAAATGTCTGGGTTGCAGGAAGAGGTTGTGGAGACCAAAGTTTTATCATGCAGATGAAGCCTTCAGTTATCAGGCTGCAGAGAGAATAGGCTGTAAATACTTTTGATCAGACTTAAGATATGTGTTAATGTTTAATGCTGACAGGTATAATGAGGGGTATATGTCCCCCACTTCCAGTCATGGCCTGAACCAGTCTCTCAGGTTACATTTTATGGGTCCTGGCCAGGCGCAGTGGCTCACGCCTGTAATGGCAGCACTTTGGGAGGCCAAGGCTGGTGGATGACTTGAGGCCAGGAGTTTGAAACCAGCCTGGCCAACATGGTGAAATCCCATCTCTACTAAAAATACAAAAATTAGCTGGGTGTGGTGGTGCGCACCTGTGATCCCAGCTACTTGGGAGGCTGAGGTAGAAGAGTCGCTTCAACCTGGAAGGTGGAGGTTGCAGTGAGCCAAGACTGTGCCACTGCACTCCAGCCTGGGCAACAGAGACCCTGTCTCCAAAAAAAAAAAAAAAAAAATTATGAGTCCCTTGGCCAAGAAGGAAGTCCCTTTGAGACAGCTGGGTGGGAAGGGCTCCCTGGCAGAACCTCTGACAGCCCGCACACTGGGAGAAATGCACACTGGGGTGGAGCCCTAGGAAGTTAGCGCCCTTAGCAGGGAAGGAGCCTGGCCTCTCTCTCGTTGCGGGATATGGTACCTGGGATTCAATCTGCGAGGCAGGAAGCACACTAGCAGGACTCTGGCTTTGCAGATTCCCTGTTTCCCTTTTTTTCCTTTTCGCCCAATAAATCCCATTTTTCTCACCCTTCAAATTGTCTGCGAGCCTAATTTCTCATGGTCGTGTGACAAAGACCCTGCCTGTATCTGAACTAAGGAAAAGTCCTATAACACATTCAGATGGTTGGCCTTAGAATTTCATTTTTGGTTTACACCATCCTTAGATTAATCCCTGAGGAGAGAATCTACCTGAATTAGACTAAATTAACTATGTGTCCAGTAGGGAGGCCCTCAATTTCTCAATCATAGAGTAAGGAGTGCCGGGGGTTGGGGGATGGGGAGGTGGGGAGAGAGAATGTATCAAGAACTATGCTAGATGCGGGTTTTTTTTTTTTTTTTTGAGAGTGAGTTTCCCTCTTGTTGTCCAGGCTGGAGTACAATGGCATGATTTCAGCTCACTGCAGCCTCCGCCTCCCAGGTTCAAGCAATTCTCCTGCCTCGGCCTTCTGAGTAGCTGGGATTACAGGCATCCACCACCATTCCCAGCTACTTTTTTGTATTTTTAGTAAAAACGAGTTTTCACTTATGTTAGTCAGGCTGGTCTCGAACTCCTGACCTCAGGCAATCCACCCATGTCAGCCTCCCAAAGTGCTGGGATTACAGACGTGAGCCACCGCGCCTAGCTATGCTAGATGTTGTATGCACTTTTAGTTAATCCCTAAAGCAACCTTGTGAATGAAGTTCAGGGTGTTATTCTGTTGTGCAACTGAAGAAAAAAGGCTTAGAGAGGTTTCGACCCTTCCCAAGATCACACAGCTATTAAGTTCATACAACTGAAACAAAACCCACTTCAGCCTGGATCCAAACCCTCTCCTTAACATCCTACCATGCTGGTTCACTAACAAAGTGGACAAGAGAAGAGACGGTAAGAGCATAGCCCCCTCAGGGTCTTTATTTGCAGAAAAATTCAGAAATCCTCTGGTAGTTCTAGGAGAGATGGGGACAGAGTGAAAGTAAGTGTACATACAGTTGGGCCATTATTGATAGAGCAGGCTCCTTCCCACCGGGCCCTCCTCACTCACATCCGCCCCATCCACACAGCTTCCCCTGCAGGCAGGTTCTGTCTGTGGCCTGGGGCAGCCACCCAGCCTCCTCAAGAGGCTTATGAGAATGTCATGCAATTCTGCACTAGATCATGGACAATGTTGGTCCCAGCTGGAGAATCTCACCATGAAGGTTAAGACTGGGAATGCTGGAGCCAGATCAATTTGTATTGGAATCCCAGCTCTGCTACTAATTAGCCAATCTTGGGAAGTTACCTAACTTTTCTCTGCCTCAGTTTCCTCATGTGTACAACAGGGGTGATAGTAATTCATAGGACTGTTTGGTAGGATTCGCTGAGTTAACACCAAAAAAGCGTTTAGAACAGTGCTTGGCAAGTACAATGTGGAACACTCAATTGACATTTATTATTATCATTATACAGACAGCTAGACTGAGCCCTAGCAAAACAGAGTAACGTGTCCAGCGAGACACGTTTAGCAAAGCTGGGACCAGAACCAGTTCTTCTGTCTCTTATTTCATTTTATTTTATATTTAGATACAGGGTCTCACGATATTGTTCAGGCTAGTCTCGAACTGCTGGGCTCACGTGATCCTCCTACCTTGGACTCCCAAAGTGCTGGGATGACAGGGGTGAACCACTGTGCCTGGCTGTCTCTTAATCCAGTGTATATGTATATACTTGGTTAAATATTTTAACAGTGAAGAGAAAGATTATTGATTTTTAAATCCATTACTACTTTGAAAGTATCGTCAGCCACTTTCATGTTGGCTCACACCTGTCATCCCAGCACTTTGGAAAGTTAACGCAGGAAGATCACTTGAGCTCAGAAGTTCAAGACCAGCCTGGGCAACAAAGGGAGACCTCATCTCTACCGAAAAAATAAATAAATAAATAAATCAAAAAAATTAGCTGTGCATGGTGGCACATGCCTACGGTCCCAGCTACTTGGGGGGCTGAGGTGGGAGGATTGCTTGAGCCTGGGAGGTCAAGGCTGCAGGGAACCATGATCCCACCGTTTCACTCCAGCCTAGGTGATGGTGAGACCCTGTCTCTTTAAAAAAATAAAATAAAAAAAGTAGTAAGTGAGCTCTCCCACAGTTTCAAGCTGCAAAGAGTCACCTTATTAATTCATTTAAAAAATAGTCTGTTATTAAAAAAACAAGCTGTTATTAGCAAGGCTAGAATTGTTGTGAACCAGCTCAGGGCTACCACTGGGCTGACAGGGAGATGATCATGTTCTGTAAGGGACAATAACTGCTGGCCATTACCACTTTTCGTTGTAATTATATTATTGTCTGGAGTGTTTCAGAAATGTAGCTAATTTCTGTTGTAAATTTAAAGAGATAACACAAACCGTAAAGACTTGCATAGATACAGTATATAACTACACATACTCTAAGTATAAAAACCCAAGTCTTTGTAATTGGGAGATGGCAAATCTGGAATATTTTTATAGAAGGGCAGTTTTATGTTAGGGTTTCAGTTACATTACAGGAGACAGGTTAGAGCCTTGACAGTGGGGGTTCTTAGGGCTCTTTAAAATTTTTCTGTACAGAGATAGATATTTAATGAATCCCCAACTGTGGGGACATTCATGTAGCCTATGAGTGTTCACTGTCTCCCACACTGGAGATTCAAAGACCTAGGTCCTGCCCCAGTGGCTGTGGGAAATCGACACCATGGCTCTCCATGGTGACCAAGTGATGGAGGCACCAAACCATGGAGGCCTCCTTCACATGCAGGAGCAAGAAACCTTCTTGGAGATGATTCTGGAGGGAAGTCGTTAAGGAGCCGTTGGTTTCAGTGAGGTACAGAAGTTGAGGAATAAGATCTTCTACGTAAAGAAGGGAGCAAAGATGAGCTGCAAGATGAGCAATGCTCACTTAGTCCAGTAAAAATAACAGCAGGCAATGCATTTGTGAAAATTAACTTGTGGCTAAGCACAGTGACTCACACCTGTAATCCCAGCACTTTGGGAGGCCGAGGTGGGTGGATCACTTGAGGCCAGGAGTTTGAGACCAGCTTGGCCAACATGGCAAAACCCCATCTCTACTAAAAATAGAAAAATTAGCCGGGCATGGTGGTGTGTGCCTGTAGTCCTGCTACTCAGGAGGCTGAAGCAGAAGAATTGCTTGAACCCAGAGGCGGAGGCTGCAGTGAGCCAAAATCGCACCAGTGCACTCCAGCCTAGATGACAGAGTGAGACTCCATCTCAAAAACAACAACAACAAATAACAACAAACAAAAGAAAAATCAACTTGTAGTAATAATAGCTAACATTTGAGTTTTGTGTGTTCTCAGTATATTTGTGATATAGCTCAGTTAATCCTCGTAAAAGTCACATTAGAGACAGTTATTATCCCCATTTTCCGATGGAGAAACTGAAGCACAGAGAAGTTCAGCAACTTTCCCCAAATCTCACTGCCAGGGAGAGCCACGATGGAAACCCAGGCAGCCTGCTGAGTCCCTGACTCTGTGTGATCTCACAAGGAAAACATCTAAGTATTTGGTTTGGAGCTACCTAGTAACTAACCCAGATATTAGCTGGATCTTACCCATTCTTCAAACAAGATAAGATCAGTTTTAACCTCCAATTCTGTGACTTATAGAAACTTCAGTGCCTTCCTGGGTGTTTCTGTGAATTACCAGAGGCTTATGTTTTTGTTTTGTTTCCAGTGGGTTCATATTGTCTATGCAGCATTTCCTAGCACTTTGGGAGGCCAAGGTGTGTGAATCACGAGCTCAGGAAATCAAGACCATCCTGGCTAACACGGTAAGACCCCATCTCTACTAAAAAATACAAAACATTAGCCGTGCCTGGTGGTGGGCGCCTGTAGTCCCAGCTACTCGGGAGGCTGAGGCAGGAGAATGGTGTGAACCCAGGAGGCGGAGCTTGCAGTGAGCCGAGATGGCACCACTGCACTCCAGCCTGGGCGACAGTGGGAGACTCTGTCTCAAAAAAACAAACAACACAAACAAAGTGCGCAGCAGTGTCTGGAATGCAGTCAGGGCTCAATAAGTGTTAGCAGTTATTTATTTCCTTGGTTAACCAAAAGCTGCCTATAGTTTGGTACGGCTGACACATGGGAACTAGGCTAGTGGTGGTGGGAAAGGCTGGAACTGCAGAGTGTCGAGATAAGCAGTGACCAGACCAGGACTTTGCATGTCATTACCAAGAGGATGGACTTTATCCTCCTGGTCACAATTTCTGAAGCCATTCCTAACGGGAGACAAGTGTGATCTTCCACCTACAGGAGTGGGGCTATGGCCCAGGAAGCCCTCCAAAAACATAACAGTGTTTTGTTTCTTGTTTAACTTAAAAAACCCCACAGCTATTGTGTGTTCTATTTCCCAGCATGTTCAGTGGCAGGCAGATGATCTTCCTAGGTAATTCTTGGTTGAATAACTATAAAATGGATGACATTTGGAATAATCTCAGTCCACTTCAGAAAAAAAATTCCCGCTGGGTGCAGTGGCTTATGCTTATAATCCTAAGCACTTTGGGAGGCCAAGATGAGTGGATTGCTGGAGCCCAGAAGTTCAAGACCAGCTTGGCCAGCATAGTGAAACCCTATTTCTACTAAAAATATAACAATTACTTGGGCGTGATGGTGCATGCCTATAATCCTAGCTACTCAGGAGGCTGAGGCACAAGAATCTGTTGAACCCAGGAGGATGAGGCTGTAGTGAGCCAAGATCACACCACTGCAGCCTGGGCGACAGAGTGAGACTTTGCCTAAAGAAAATAAAAAAAAGAAGGAAAAAGAAAAAAACCATTTCCAACCTCTTGACCCAATTTTTTTTTTTTTTTTTTTTTTTTGAGACGGAGTCTCACTGTCACCCAGGCTGGAATGTAGTGGTGCGATCTCGGCTTACTGCAACCTCCGTGCCCTGACCCCGCTCCCAGTTCAAGCGAATCTCCTGCCTCAGCCTCCTGAGTAGCTGGGATTACAGGTGCATGCCACCATGCCCAGCTTATTTTTCTGTATTTTTAATAGAGACAGGGTTTTGCCATGCCATGTTGGCCAGGCTGGTCTCAAACTCCTGACCTTAGGTGATCTGCTTGCCTCAGCCTCTCAAAGTGCTGAGATTACAGGCGTGAGCCACCGCATCTAGCCTGAACCAACTTTTTGAGATGTCAAAATTTCAATATCATGGTATCTTAAAGATGAGAAACACTTCTTTTTCTTTTTTTGAGACAGGATCTCACTCTGTCATCAAGGCTGGAGTGCAGCAGCACAATTTCAGCTCACTGCAACCTTGACTTGCTGGGCTCAAGGGATCCTCCCAAGTAGCTGCGACTACAGGTGCGCACCATCGTGCCTGGCTAATTTTTTGTAGAGATGGGTTTTACCATGCTGCCCAGGCTGGTCTTGAACTTCTGAGTTCAAGCGATCCTCCCTCCTGAGCCTCCTAAAGTGCTGGGATTACAGGGGTGAGCCACCACGCCCAGCTGAGAAACACTTCTAAAACCAAATACACGTCAATGACTAATACACTAAATTATATAACACTCTGTTTTAAGGTTTAAAAAATATCCTGGACTTTGGAAAATATTCTTATATAAATAAGCAAAAAGATGATGGAATAGACTTGTGCTAACACTGAAATTCCAGTCAAGCTGTAAACTGAGAAAGAACGTGTTGGAACTAGGAATTGCCCCATAGCCTTCACAGGTGAGTATGATACATTAATGAATGGAAGTCCAGGAAACACTTCTTACTTTCACCTCAGTCCTTCATGCCCCGACTGAAGTCAAACATTCACTGTGATCACTGTTCAAAGGTAACTACTGGTGTAACCATTGAAGCTGTTAGCAGGTTTCCTCTGGAAAGGAAGTGGGGTCAGATCTTCAAATGCTAGGAGAGTCAAGGGAGCAGAGATGGTCTGTCTTGCTTCAGGGCTAGCCTTGCTTTCATGAGGTCTCCAAAATTTTCCTACTATAAAAAATCCTACTCTCTTACCAAGAAATAGCTTGGTGTATTTTGGAGAAAAAACAATCCATACATATTTTTCCCATAGCATTAGCATTTTGTTGAAGTGACAAAAGTGTTAAACAAACAAACACCAACTAACCACAAACCAATGTGCAGAAACTGGCAAGTGAAACACAGACAATAGGAATTTGAAAATCAAACCAGAAAAAAAAAAAATTTTAAGTCCAGGAGACATGGAAGCAATTTGATAACTCACACAGTATCCCCTTCATGTTTGTAGGGTAAGACCCATGGCCAACTTTAATTTGTAGTGCTCTGTAAAAGTTACATGAGAGCCTGTTAAACCAGAATGCTGCTTGAAAATGTTATCTTTGGTGATAAGACTGGATTTTTAAACCTCCTGTCTTAAACACATGACTCATGTACAGATTATATTTTGTCATAGGTTTCATACTTTCTATTTGTGCCTAGTCTATTTCATCATAGCTTATAGCAATTATTATGGGATCATCGTTGAAGTCGAAATATAACCCAATAATACTATCCTACGAATATACTAAAGTTTAGCATAAACAAGAGCTTGTAAGACCACAAATTAGTATTTAACATCTGACATGGACCAAAAAAATGACACATCAAAATAGAAATATGGCTAGGTAGACAATCAAATAATATGTTAACATCTCAGCCTTTACTAGTATATATAATACATACATATATGCTCTCTGTATCTGGCTTTTTTCACTCAGTCACATACATACATATATGCATGATGTACTTACCCATTTATAATATAAATATATTTATAATACAAACATATATATAATATTTTGTGTGCACAAAGCAGATTTTTGACTGTTTTGCCTACAACCCATCACATGAGGTCAAGTGTGGAATTTTCCACTTGCGATGTCATTTCAGCGCTCAAAAAGTTTTGAAT
>NW_012104277.1:1353175-1369320 GCF_000951045.1 Mandrillus leucophaeus
GGATCACGAGGTCAGGAGATCGAGACCATCCTGGTTAACATGGTGAAACCCTGTCTCTACTAAAAACGCAAAAAATTAGCCGGGCATGGCGGCGGGCGCCTGTAGTCCCAGCTACTTGGGAGGCTGAGGCAGGAGAATGGCGTGAACCCGGGGGGTCGGAGCTTGCAGTGAGCCGGGATCGCGCCACTGCACTCCAGCCTGGGCAACTGAGCAAGACTCCGCCTCAAAAAAAAAAAAAAAGAATACTTAAATGATCCTGCTGATCACGGTGTTCTAGTAAGAAAGTGCTCTGCTAGTGATGTTACAGCATATTGCACATGAATAATATTTGATATCTTGCTACTCTTTTCTTATACTCTGCCCCAAACCCAAAGGAAGATTAAAAAGAGAAAAAAGGTAAAGGTATGAAAGAACCTTTGGTGACTCAGGTGGCTTCAGATTTACGAGTCACAAAAACTTGCAAGCAGGTTCTAGGAGACTTCACTGCATCCATATATGCTGTTATAGTTTTTTTTTTTTTTTTTTTTTTTTGTGAGATGGAGTCTCACTCTGTTGCTTGGCTTGCTGCAACCTCCACCTTCTGGGTTCAAGTAATTCTTCCACTTCAGCCTTCTAAGTAGCTGGGACTACAGGCACCTGCCACCATGCCAAGCTAATTTTTGCATTTTTAGTAGAGATGGGGTTTCACCATGTTGGCCAGGCTGGTCTCAAACTCCTGACCTCAAGTGCCCACTCCGGCCTCCCAAAGTGCTGGGATTACAGGCATGAGCCACTGCATCCAGCTTGTTATAGTCTTAAAACAGTCTACACCAGGGGTTGGTAAACGTTTCCTATAAAGGGTCAGATAGTAAATATTTTATGTCACTATGCAACTCTCCACAGTAGCATGGAAGCAGTCATAGACAATACATAACTAAATTAGTGTGCTGTGTTCCAGCAACGCTTTATGGACACAGAAATTCACTTAAAATCCATATAATTTTCACATGCTATGAAATATTACTCTACTGTTTTTTTTTGTTTTTTTTTTTTGGTAGGGGACAGGGTCTGTCACTCAGACTAGAGAGCAGTGGCACCATCACAGCTCAGTGTAGCCTAGACCTCCTGAGATCAAGCGATCCTCCTATCTCTCAGCTTCCTGAATAGCTGGGATCACAGGCACATGCCACCATGCCCAGTTAATTTTTGTATTTTTTGTAGACATGAGGTTTCACCATGTTGCCAAGGCTGGTCTTGAACTCCTGGATTCAAGCAATCCACCTGTCTTGGCCTCCTGAAATGTTAGGATTACAGGTGTGAGCCACTGCACGCAGTGATTTATTTCTAATAGATGTAAAAATCATTCTTAGTTGTCGGGGCAAATAAAACAGGCTTGCAGGCCAGATTTGGCTTGGGAGGTATAGTGCGGACTGGTCCACATGATTGGAGAGTCAGCAGGCTCTTACTCTCAGACTTCCTGGTCCTCACCAGTCTATTTTGTAGTGGCTTCTTCCTTTCAGCCACTGTTGATGGGACTGTAAGGTCACTGCATGTGACTGACACCAAAAGAGAAAGGTTCTTTTAATAAATCTTTCCATACTATCTAGAAGATTTTTTTCAGTTTTATTTCTTAAACATATAACAGGGCATCATAAAATGACATAATAAAACTAGATAGGTTATAATAGATTTTCTTTTGTTTTTAAGAACAATGTTTTTAGGCCTAGTAATATTACTTAATAAAAAGAACAGATATTTAAGGGACTGTACATTTTTATTTAATAAACCACATGGCAAAACAACACTTTAATAAATGTATAGGAAATTACAATTTGTAAGTTGCAAATACAGTACATATATATATATATATATACTTTGATCTTAATTAACATGGACAAACCCCAGCTTCAAAATCTTTCTAAAATCAATTATATGCAAAATACCTGGTTTCTGAAAGGGCATATGATAAAGTATATACAATTTCTTAAACTGTGATATGGCTTATTTAATAACATGTATTTATTGAGAGAAGCATAAACTTTCCAAATATACAGTATCTTCCAGGTAGAAAGATGACATACTGGCACATTTCAATTTTGTGTTGCAGTTATTTGAGAATATACTAAATTACACTATTTAAATGGACACTGTCATAGATTTAACTGGGAAAGTCTTCATAAATGTTTTCCAGTCTTATCAGAAATCAAATTGGTCCTCAGTGATTGGAAGAGTAGGTTAAACCCTTTATAAGCGAGAATTCAATGACGGGTGGGCCCGAGTGCACACATGTAATTCAATACTGAGGAACTCCCACAACACTGTCTTCTAATTTGCATGCTCCCACGAACATCACAAATAGTATACCTGATTGGCAATCAGTAAAACAAATCTCAAGCCCTGGCTGTCAAGATTCACACGACACATCTGGAGTTAGGTTTTGCAAACTGTATTTTGGCTACAGAGATATTGAGCTTTATCAATTATTTGGAGATCAGACTTGCCTCCCCTCAACATAGCATATAGTGATGTGTGTTCATTTATGACTAATAACCAACTGGCTCATGAGCTTGGCTTGGTTCAAAGACAAACTGAACCAAATGAACTAATCTTATATCTAGGAAACACTCTGTAACTTTAAATTTGCTATATACAAATCAGAGCCGACAGCAAAACTGCCTAAAACCTTATTTCAAAGGGGCTCATATTCTGTAAGAACACCATATTATGTTGAACCAATAACATATATGCATAAAAGGAAAACAGATTTAGCTAACTGCTTGTTTCAGAATCAAATGATTAATTCTACAAAAGCTGTGAGAATGGCTGTTTTGAGAAACATGACGCAGAGTCTTCTTAGCAATGATATTCACTGGTGGTTGCGCAGTGTAGTCTCTTTGTCTACCACACTTACTCTACGAAGTCCAGCATGCAGAGAAATCTGGATCAGAAACAACCAGCCATTTTAAAAAGGTTCTTTCCTACCTGGAAATACATTTCTAAGTGGTGCCTTGTCTCTGAAAGATGATTTTCCTCACATTAAAATGAGAGAGAAGCTCATGTGTCTGATCTTGATTATGTCTATTCTGGAAAGTCTACCAAAGACAAACACTGTCAGGTGGGACACCTGGGTTCAAGAGGAACACTAAGTCTCACAAGAGCAAGAAACTTGGTTTTAGAGAATGGAAATAAAGCACCCAAAGTTGAAAAGAAAACAGTAAAATAAGAAAACCGGTGATGTTGCAAAAAACACTGATGGAACTCTTAAGTTGTAAAAATCTGCACTCACATTACATAAGGCATAGCTAATGGAAACGTATGTAGGAATTACAATAGCTTCCAGTTCTGCATATCAAAACCTTCTGAGATATGCTTTCTTCAATTACACTCCCATTACGTTTCTAAGGCAGCATATTTGTTAGTGGAATAATAGATCTTTTCCTGAAACAGATCAAAAGGCTGCATCTGGCCATAGTTGTAAAACACAGGTTTATGTACACAAGTAACTCTGATTATTTGCAAATATTAATTAAAATATGTCACACCAAAGAACTGCCAAGTTTTTATATTGTGGTCTGTGGCCCTGTCGTAATCTGTTTTCCCAGTGCAAAATTAACAATGCTATGTGTTCATCCAACTTAGTCACTGCTTTTCACAGGGCATAGAGCTCGTTGAGAGCTCAGCTGAGAAGTGTAATGAATGGTTGTAGCTCAACAAATGAAGGGTAGACCAAACGCTTTTTGTCAGAAGTCATTCAGTCCTTGGTCCTATCTGCTTTTAACGTCCTTTTCTGTGGGTTTTGTTAAGTTACAAAAAGTGAAATCAAATTCTCAAATCTCATAGACTCAGTAAGGTACAGATACAAACTAGGTAGTTCTTGCTACAAAAACAAAGCACAGGAAACTTTATGTGTACCTCACTTTAAGCAGAACACAATAGTTAAGATTTACTAAAGTTTAAATCTTAAACTTTTGGCCGGGTGCAGTGGCTCACACCCTGTAATCCCAGCACTTTGGGAGCCCAAGATGGGAGGATTTCTTTGAGCCCAGGAGTTCAACACCAGCCTGGGCAACATAAGGAGACCCCATCTCATTAAAAAAAAAAAAAAAAGACTTACAAAGGTTTGCAGTGTTTCTGTATTTTACAAAAGGATTATTTTTGGCTGGGCACAGTGGTTCATGCCTACAATCCCAGCACTTTGGCAGGCCAAGGCAGGCAGATCACTTGAGCTCAGGAGTTCAAGACCAGCCTGGGCAACAAGGTGAAACACTGTGTCTACCAAAAATACAAAAAATTAGCTGGGTGTGGTGCTGCATGCCTGTGGTCCCAGCTACTTGGGAGGCTGAGATGGGAGGATCGCTTGAGCTCAGGAGGCAGAGGCTGCAGTGAGCCGAATTGTGCCACTGCACTCCAGCCTGGATGACAGTGAGATAGCATCTTAAAAAATTAAAAAAAAAAAATTCTTTTCAATACTCAAATGAATTTTAGCCTGTTTTATCAAATACATTTTTAAGGAACAGGTCGATATAAAAAGCGAGATATGCCTTTATAAGATAAAGAAAAGTTTATAAGAAGCTCAATAGATATAAAAAAAGATTAGAGTATGATGAATATTTTTTCCTTTCTACTTGCTAGATACTCAAAAGTTCATAAATATGTCCAGATGTCCACTGAAATATCTCTCATTTATTCTTACTTGGTTTCTATATGTAAGAATATTTTGATTTAAATAGTTTATATGCTCCTGAAATTTCTGAGAAATTCAAGTCATTATTTTAAATGACTTTCCAATAGGAATCCCATCATGTACATTTTCTTTTCCTTTTTTTTTTGAGATAGGGTCTCATTTTGTTACTCAGGCTGGAATGCAATGATGTGGACATGGCTCACTGCAGCCTCAACCTTCCGGGCTCAAGCACTTCTGCCACAGCTTTACAAGTAGTTGATACTATAGGTATGCATGACGCCTGGCTAATTTTTATATTTTTATAGAGACAGGGTCTCCACAAAAGACCATGTTGGTTGTGAACTCTTGGCCTCAAGTGATACTCCCACCTTTGCCTCCCCAAATGCTGAGATTACAGGCATGAGCCATTGTGTCTGGCCACATAAATTTTCAGTTCAGTTCAACAAACATCTACTGGGTTTCATTAGAGGGACCATCAATCCTTTTATTGACACCGTTAACTCCCAACAATCTTATAGGTAAATCTGGGTTTTCTTATCTTAGGTTTGCTTATAGTAAGGTACTTGGTAAGAAGATAAAATGTTTCCTATTCTTCATTTATATTATAAGTCATCTGCATCCTTATCTAGAATTTCAACTCACAATTTGCCTGGTACATTGTTACCCTACTCTGATTCTTAAAGGAGCCCAAGAACCATATCCATTTTTGGTGTAAGAAACTGTCACTGTTGAAAAGGGACTCCAAATGTACATAAAAGATAATCTTAAAACCAATGGTTGCAAAATGAAAGATGAACAGTTAAGCTCCTTCTTTAACAGAGGCATTTACAATCAGGTTGCCTTCAGTTTGGAAACCTCTATGTTTAGTTTCCCTGCAACACAGATTTAATGTCCATCCCTATCTAGTGCTTCAAAACACACACATACAGGCCAGGCATGGTGACTCATGCTGTAATCCCAGCACTCTGGAAGGCCGAGGCAGGCGGATCACCTGAGGACCTGAGGTCAGGAGTTTGAGACCAGACAGGCCAACATGGCGAAACCCCGTCTCTACTAAAAATACAAAAAAATTAGCTGGGTGTGGTGTACCTGTAGTCCCAGCTAGTTGGGAGGCTGAGGCAGAAGAACCACTGGAACCCAGGAGGCAGAGGTTGCAGTGAGCAGAGGTCACACCACTGCACTCCAGCCTGGGTGACAGAGTGAGACTCTGTCTCAAAAACAAAAACAAAAACACACACATACATAAGGTCAAAAATCCTTTACATTTCTGTTTTCTCAAAGTAATGTCTTCCCCCCAACCCCTTGGACATTTCTGCTATGGTATTATTGGAAGACCTCAAAATTGTATTTTAGGGTTTCTGGAGTCCACGGAGAATCCTAACCCATATCATAAAACATTAAATATATAATAAAACATAACCCACATCATAAAACATAAAATTCTCTCTGGAGTAATGTTGTGAAACTGTATGTGAAAGGTGGGAATTATAAACTGAACCCTCTAGCGTTTACCCTGAAAGGCACACACAGATGACCTGGTGTGGAGGCAGGAACCAACGTACCACACTTTTTGTACAAATTGTTGGCAGTTCTTAAAGGGACAGAAGATTACTGTTTACATTTTGCAGTCTCTTGCCTTTTTAAGACAATTCCATGAATGATAAAAGTGATGTCGGGAAGACATAAACCTGAAACTCCAACAGCCATCCTTGCTCCTTTATTTTGTTTTAAATCATTATATAGTAATTTAAGTTTAAGACTAACTTCAGCCATTCAGAATAATATTGAAAGTATTTCCTAAATCATTTAATAACAGCGACCACAATAAGTGAAGATTTGGTTCTAAGATTACAAATAATCAAAAATGTTAACTTTGAGGTTCAAAACCCTGTAGCATCTGGAAAAGGTTGTTTATAAAGTATAACCATAACAATAACATTAAAACTTATTTGTGAAATAAAACATTTCTGAAACACTTAGAATACATGCTTATTCCACTTTTGGGATAACTACTAGTACTTTCTGAAATATGTTGGGTAGTGATTTCTGTAAAAAGAAAGCAGCAATTCCAGAAGCTGGGTGTCGAGATTATTGTACATAATAAAAAAATTCAGTTTTCCAGCACTGGCTTAATATAAAATGGACTTAAAAAGTATTTTTAAATGCAAATATTGAATTCTTGATGCTTCCTTTAAGATATGTACTCTGTCAAATTAATGAAGTATGATCTTGGATTGTCTTCTATGAGGTATCTGTAGAGTCACGTCTCATTCTGTAAACAGTGTTTGGGAAACATCTTCATCTGAAAATTATGGCAAAGTCTCCTTTTACCATTAAACAGAGAGTAGCACTGTCAGGCTGGGGTGACTGTTTGAGAGACTGATGCTTGATATGGACACAGCTGTCAGGGATTCCATTTTCTCATTTAGGTTTGCATTTATTGCTCTCAAGTCTGTGACTGCAGGATAAATAAGGCAGGAGTCCCCAAAATGTATAAAATTAGGGACTAGAACTCTGACAATTTGCACAAGTTCTGTCCACTTCTTGCCTGTAACTCTGAAGCTGAATAGTACATCTATACATGCCAAATGTGTTCAATAATAAATGGTTTGCTTTGGACTGTACTTCCTCCCATTTAGATGAACTTCCAGGAACTGCAATGTCAAGAAAGTATCATTACTATCCATTGTACAGTTACATCTTGAATAAGATACAGGGAAAAAAACAACTGAAACATACTGGGAATATATTTTAATTAGTCTGATTTCTATCCCCTCTAAGCTATTCTGTTAGATAAGTATGTCAATTTACACATCCTTAATGGCTTCTCATTATTCTAACTTCTCCAGTCTACTCTCACGTAGAGAAAGAATACCAGACATCAATTACAATCCTGTCATTAAAAGATCTTATGCACATTAAAAGTAAAACCTCATGCATGTATTATTTTGATTTAAAAAGCATCAATAGCATGAATCTGTGAAATGACTCGAAGAAATAAAAACGTTAAGAATCTAGCTTTTCCGCCGGGTGCGGTGGCTCACGCCTGTAATCCTAGCACTTTGGGAGGCTGAGGCGGGCCGATCACCTGAGGCCGGGAGTTCAAGACCAGCCTGACCAACATGGAGAAACCCTGTCTCTACTAAAAGTACAAAATTAGCCAGGCATGGTGGTGTATCCCTGTAATCTCAGCTACTTGAGAGGCTGAGGCAGGAGAACCACTTGAACTTGGGAGGCAGAGGTTGCAGTGAGCAGAGATTGTGCCATTGCACTCTAGCCTGGGCAACAACAGTGAAACTCTGTCTCGGGAAAAAAAAAAAAAGAATCTAGCTTTTCCTATGTAGAAAAGAGCATGGGAAACATTCTTTCTTTCTTTTCTTTTTTTTTTTTTGAGATGGAATTTCGCTCCTGTTGCCCAGGCTGGAGTACAATGGTGCCATCTTGGCTCACTGCAGCCTCTGTGTCCTGGGTGCAATCAATTCTCCTGCCTCAGCCTCCCAAGTAGCTGGGATTACAGGCACATGTCACCACGCCCAGCTAATTTTTGTATTTTTAGTAGAGATGGGGTTTCATCACGTTGGCCGGGCTGGTCTTGAACTCCTGACCTCTGGTGATCCACCCACCTTGGCCTCCCAAAGTGTTGGGATTATAGGGATGACCCAACGTGCCAGGCCAGGAAATATCCTTTTTTATTTTTTTTGAGATGGAGTCTTGCTCTGTCACCCAGACTGGAGTGCGGTGGCGTGATCTCGGCTCACTGTAACCTCCACTGCATGAGTTTAAGCAATTCTCCTGCCTCAACCTCCCGAGTAGCTGGGATTACAGGCATGCACCACCACGTCTAGCTAATTTTTGTATTTTTAGTGGAGACGGGGGTTTCACCATGTTGTCCAGGCTGGTCTCGAACTCCTGACCTCAGGTGATCCACCCGCCTCAGTCTCCCAAAGTGCTAGGATTACAGGCGTGAGCCACTGAGTCGGCTGGGAAATATTCTTAATGCCTTTAATCTGAAGGTTAAAATCAATTTGTAATATCTCTAAGAGACAGAAAATTATTGTTCTGGTATCAATACTGACCTGCAACTTACCTTTTAAAGAGCCTTTTGTTTAAGGCTCTTAACAAAAGCCTTTGTTTTTTAAAGACAAGGCTTTTGTCTTAAAACAAATCTTTTCAGCAGAAAAGTCTTCCTACATAATTATAAGCAGGGATGTTTAGTTTCAAAGGCAGAAGTCCACCAACCCCAGGCCCACTTACTACCAGCAACATACTTAGCTGTATGTGAACTATGGCAGTAGATTTTCCTGAAGTGAGAGACCAGATATTTAAATCTTCGACTGAATATACATCTTCTATTTTCATCAAGGCTTCTTTGACATAGTCTACATTCAAATGGCTTGGCACACCTATTAGGAATATATAATTTAAAAGTAAAATTTATTTTAGAAAAAAGGAACTTTTACATTACTGATAAGACATTTCTCAAAGAAAACAAATGGCTTTGCTAAATTCAGTTTAAACAAATACTTTAAAACATTACTACTTTAAGATAAACCATGTACACATATATTTTTATTGAAAATGTAAGATATATACAAGAGGGTAATGCATACTTTAAAGACATACTCATTCTCACTAAAAAGGAATGCCAATCAAACCAGAATACTTCATTAACAGATAAGCTAAGACAAAAAGGAAAAAAGAAGGAAAGAAAAGAACATATAATGATGATAAACCTTTTGTTAAGAACTTTTATTTTCATGCTTACACATAATATCAGTAAGGGAAGGAAGCAGTAAATACAACAAAGTCACAAGTTAAGTGGGAATTAAGGAATTAATACATAATCTAGAATTGCATTTTTGTCCTAGTGCTACAGTTTATTAGCAACATGACCTTAACCAAAGTATGTTATCCCTCTGAATCTCAATTTTCTTATTTGTAAATAGGGATAATTTACCACATTATCTGCCTTACCTACTCTGCTTAGCTATTATAAGTGTCAAATGGGTAAAAGATGGGAGAGTGCATTGATTCTTAAATGTTATATACATGTAAGGTACTGTTATATAGCCTAACAGGTATTAGTAGAAAGTAAAAGATGTAATTCCTATTCAGAATGTCCCCTGACTCCCAATCTGCTTTAGGGATGTAATAAACTCATAATGAGGATATTAGTGAGATCTTACCTTCTAGTATTATAACTACTGTATCCCATATGATTCGAAATGTTGTAAAAGCCACAAGTAATGAAAATACGTATGTACAGATGGGATCAGCAATCTTGTATTCTGGCTAAAGGGTAATAGATCAAAATTTATGATTAAATATAGACAGACATAAAACAGACTACGAAGCAAAGCAAGGAATATGTCCCTTCTTCCTTGATTTTCTTTAGCAGAATTATAGAATATCTTTAAAACTTGGATATTGTAATTGAAAAGCATCTTCACTCTATCCTAGACTATTTACATTACTTGCCTCATGGGACCTATTTCCAGAAATGTAATCACTTGTTCTATTGCTCCTTGTGCCATCTCTAAATCTTCTAGAATATCAGAGCGGGAAAGAATTTTGCGTGTGTGTGTGTGTGTGTGTGTGTGTGTGTGTGTGTATTTTTAAAGACAAAGTCTTGCTATGTTGCCCAGGCTGGTCTTGAACTCCTGGGCTCAAGTGATCCTCCAGCCTCAGCTGGGATTACAGGCACAGCCACTGCACCCAGCTCTGGAAAAAGTTTTAGCAGCCACTAGTCTAAGCCCCTTACAATAAAGAAGAGGGAACTCAAGTTTAGAGTTGAGGCATTTGCTCTCAAGGTGAAAGCATTAATGGCAGAGCCAAGACTAGAACCCACCCAGGTCTCTGGATTTTTAGTCCAGCGCACATTTTACTACTAGCAATTCAATCACGAGTTTTAAAATTGAGTTATCTGGGCAAGCATGGTGGCTCACGCTAGTGATCTCAGCACTATGGGAGGCTGACGTTGGTGGATCACTTGAGGCCAGGAATTCAAGACCAGCCTGGCCAACATGGCGAAACCTTGTCTCTACTAAAAATATAAAAATTAGCTGGGCATGGTGGTGTGTACCTGTAATCCCAGCTACTTGGGAGGCTGGGGCACAAGAATCACTTGAGCCTGGGAGGCAGAGGCTGCAGTGAGCCAAGATAGTGCCACTGTACTCCAGCCTGGGCGAGAGACTGAGACTTTGTCTCAAAAATAAATAAATAAATAAATAAATAAGAAAATTGAATTATCCAGTGAAGGCACTACAAAAGCCAAATATAGATAAGTTACCCTGTGATGTGATATCATCTTGTTTACTGCTAACAAAAGAACTATAATGACTGTCAAGTAAACTTATATCAATGTAAAATGAATAGAACTGGCATTGATGTCCAGTATACTGATAAGACAATCAGCCTTAGTTTTCATGTTGAAATTAAATACATTTTAAAATAGAAAAATTACCAATCATATTACCTTGAATCGTATGATGTATGCAGCTATTAGCACACCAACACTCTGTACCAAATCTCCCAAAGCATGTACAAATGCAGCTCTCACTGCCAGGCTATCCTGCCCATGGTTGCGTTCACACCCAGAACCTGTGGTAGGGGAATTTGAAGGCAGGGAGTGGGAATGGGAGTGATGGTGACCAGACTGGTTCAACAGAAACCCCATTCTGTTAAAAATAAAAGAAAACATTATTATTTTTCCTAATATTGACAAAAACATTTGTTACTAGTCAGACACTAATGAGGTAACATGGAACTCATTTATTTAATAAATTTGGAGCAACTATTATTTATCAGGTACTGTTCTAGGTGCTGGGGTCAAAACAGTGATAACACAGACATATCCCTATCCCCATGGAGCTTATGTTATAGTAGAGAAGGCAGAGAAGCCAACAAATAAATACATAATGTACAGCCAGGCAATGTGAAATGCTTTGGAGAAACATAAAGCATTGTAAGGGAATGGAGTATGATAGGCAGAGTGGTAAGGGAAGGCCTCTCAGATTATCTCTGAGCAGATACCTGAAGGAGGTCAGGGAGCAAGTGGTAGAAGAGTGTTCTAGGCAGAAGAATAGCAGAGCAAAGGCCCTAACATGAAAATGCGCTCCGTGGACTTGAAAAAAAAAAAAGACAGCCACTGTGGCCAGAACAAAGTGAGCAAAAGTGCTAGGAGATGAGTTGTAGAGGTACACAGAGTCTTATTAACAAGGCTGCAATAAAAATTTGATTTCATTCTAAGTATAAATAGAAGCCACTAGGGCAGGGATTGGTAAACTGTGGCTGGTAGATCAAATTTGGCTCACCGATTTTTTTTTTTTTTTTTGTACATAAAGTTTTATTGGAACACAGCCATGTTCATTTGTTTACATGCTAAGTGTGGCTGCTTTTGTTTTATAACAACAGTGTTGAGTAGCTTTGAAAGAGAATATATACATCTCAAAGCTTAAAATATTTACTATCTAGCCTTTTACAGAAAAAAATTGCTGACCCTAGTCTAAATGATTAAATCTGTAACTTCAACTTTATTATTTTTTGTTTGTTTTTGAGACAGGGTCTTGCTCTATTGCCCAGGCTGGAGTGCAGTGGCCCAATCAGAGCTCAATGCAGCCCTGATATCCTGTGCTCAAGTGACCTTCCCACTTCAGCCTCCCAAGTAGCTGGGACCACAGGCACGAGCCACTGTGCCAGGCTAATTTTTATTTTTAGTAGAGATGAGGTCTCACTATGTTAGCCAGGATGTCTTGAACTCCTGAGCCCAAGTGATCTGCCCGCCTTGGCCTCCCAAAGTGTTGGGATTATAGGTGTGAACCACTGTATGTGGCCTAACTTAAAACTTTAAAAAGTTTCTCCCCTAAAAAGTTTTAAGGGAAAAAAATTGATAGCTTAAGAAAAAAAATCTAGTTAACACAAAAGTATTCTAAAAGTTAAAAACAAAAAACTTTGTCCTACCTAAATTCATAATTTTGACTCAATCTCCAATATACCTGGGCAAACTAATGAGGAATTTATAATGTCCATAGTGTTTCATTTATCAGAAAAATTAATAAGCTATATCATTTTTAAAATATCAAAATATCACTGAATATTACTGAATGCATATGCAATAGTCTCTGAGTTCTCAGTACTTGAAAATATTAATGTGAAAAAATACAGCTTACATTACATTAACTGCAACTCCAACAGCTGCGGTGATGAGCATTATATCTCCATTTATTTCATAGTTCATATGGATAGTTCTTTGCACAGCTTCATATAAGAGGAATCCCATAAGTATATACACCAACAGCACACTAATCATAGCTGACAAAACCTCTAGAGGGAAAAATACATATAACAAATACATTTTCAGCATGGTTATTACACTTCATACCAACTAAATATTATACAGTCTTTTTTATATTCTTTCCTCTAAGGAGATAAAAGTACTATATCGTTTCTGTCACGTCAATTTTCTTTTTTATTTTTTTGAGACAGGGTCTCACTCTGTCACCCAGACTGGAGTGCAGTGACCTGATCATGATCATGGTTCACTGCAGCCTTGATCTCCCAGGCTCAAGTGATCTTCCCATCTCAGCCTCCAAGTAGCTGGTACTACTGTAGGCACAAGCCACCACACCTGGCTAATCATTTTTCTTACTTAAAATGTGTTTAGCACTTACAGAAAAAAAAAAATGTTTAGCAGCTTGACTGATCTGGATCCTCCACTAATTTACCCTTACCTCTCCCTACCCTCTACTCATCTCTCTCCAGGGTCAAATTATGCATATTTACAGACCATGCACAAGGTAAAAAATGACAAAATGAGAAAAAATATTTGTAACATATGTGATCACAACTAATTTCTTGATATAAAAAAGTACACTCAAAAGTCAGTAACAGGCCAGGTGTGGTGGCTCATGCCTGTAATCCCCTAACACTTTGGGAGGCTGAGATGGAAGGATCCCTTGAGCCCATGAGTTTGACATCAGCCTAGGCAACATAGTGAGACTCCATCTCTCTTTGTTCTTCCCTTCCCTTCATGTCAAATGGGTAATGTGCCAACATTACAACAAGGTTCCAGGGTGGCACATGTCACACAGGTATGCGAACACTTAATTACCAAGCTCATGAACTACAAGAGGATCAAGACTCTATCTCTAAAAAAAATTTTTTTAATTAGCTGGACATGGTGGTGAGTGCCTATGGTCCCAGCTACTCGGGAGGCTGAGGTGGGAGGATTGTTTAAACCCAGGAGGTCCAGGCTGCAGTAAACCATGTGCTACTGGACTCCAGCCTGGTCTCCAGAGTGAGACCCTGTCTCAAAAAAAAAAAAAAAAAAATCAATAAGAAAATTCATAGTAAACAGAAATGGCCAAATTCTCAAAATCAGTCATAATAAATGAAATTCAAATAGGAATAAGATTTATTTCCTCCTACAAAACTAGCAAACTTTTTTTTTAAAAATCAAGTTTGATAATAGCCAGAGTTAGCAAGGATCTACTGGTGGAAGTATCAAACAGTATTACCTTTTTGGAGAGCCAATTGGTAAAACTAATCAAAACTTAAAATGTATACGTTCCTTGATCTAACAACTGTACTTTTAGGACTCTACCTGATAGAAACACCTCCACGTGTGCAAAGATACCTACAAGGCTTTCACTGTAGCATTGTCTGTAGTATCCAAAAAAAAAAAAAAAAAAAAAAAATCTGGAGACATCCTAAATGTCCACCAAAGAGGAACTTCATAAGTTATGATTTATATCTATATATAGTGGGGATACCACACAACCATTTATTTTTCTAAAAAGGAAAAAAAGAAAAATATCAAATTGATAATCACAAGAAAGTATTACATTTGGGAAGTGGTACTAGAACTTTAGGGGATTTATTTTTCACTGTATTATTTTTGGTAATATTTGAAGTGTTTTAAGTTTTTACCATAAACACATATTACCTTTAAACTAAAAAAATTTTTTTAAGGCATGCAAATATTCATGCCTTCATGAAGGCTATTAATTAAATGCTGTATATAATAGCAAATTATTGGAAACAACCAAAAAAGTGATTAGTAGGGACCCTGTAACATGGAATACTATGCATGTATAAAGAAGAAAAAAGCTTATTCTGGTAAGGAATAATGCCCAAGACATAGTATTATGTGAAAAAAAGCAAAGTACACAACTGTGTATGATATATTACCATTTGTGTAAAAAAAAAAAAAAAGAAAAAGAAAAAAGAGAATATATGAATAATCACCTGTAAATGCAATCTCCAGAAGGATTATACAAAATACTCATAAAAAACTGGTTATCTCGGGTGAGGAGAACTGGTGGCTGGGAGACAGGGATGACCTTGCCCTATATATGCTTTTGTACCACTTGAATTTTCTACTATGTAAATATAAAGCAAAATAATTTTATATATTTTCAAAACAACAAAAAGAGCAACGTGAAGTACATTTAAAAACAATAAGGCCAGATGCGGTGGCTCATGCCTGTAATCCCAGCACTTTGGGAGGCCAAGGCGGGCGGATCATCTGAGGTCAGGATTTCAAGACCAGTCTGATCAACATGGCAAAAGCCTGTCTCTACTAAAAATACAAAAATCAGCTGGGCCTGGTGGTGGGTGCCTGTAGTCCCAACTACTTGGGAGGCTGAGGCAGGAGAATCGCTTGAACTCAGGAGGCGGAGATTGCAGTGAGCCGAGATCATGCCACTGCACTCCAGCCTGGGTGAAAATTAACATTATTATGTGAAACAAGCATTAACCCTCAAACAATAAAAGCAAGAAAATAATTTAAGGAATATTTTTCCTTTAGAGAAACCTGACGCTAATCCTGTAAGTGTTAATAGGTAAAATAATCTGGAAAACTGTTACGTAGGACAAATCATTGCTCAAAAGTTGTTTAAGTATATTGAACTTTGACACATTTTCATTCCAACTTATAAATTATAACACAAAACAATTATCTAGCAATTATAGGCTATTTTCTGAAGACACCTAATGTAGCTAAAACTCCTATAAAAACTGCCAGGCACGGTGGCTCACGCCTGTAATCCCAGCACTTTGGGAGGCCGAGGCGGGTGGATCACAAGGTCAAGAGTTCGAGACCAGCCTAGCCAATATGGTGAAACGCCATCTCTACTAAAAATACAAAAATTAGCCGGGTGTGGTGGCAGGCTCCTGTAGCCCCAGCTACTCGGGAGGCTGAGGCAGGAGAATCGCTTGAACCCGGGAGGGCAGAGACTGCAGTGAGCCAAGATCATGCCACTGCACCCCAGCCTCCCCGACAGAGCGAGACTCTGTCTCAAAAACAAAAACAAAGAAACACTCCTATAAAAACCTGTGCATCAACAGAACAGATATTAGAATAAAACAAAGACATACCATTTCTATTCAAAAACCATGGAACACCTATTACTAACATACAGATAATCATACTTTGAAAGAGATATATTAATATACTTTTAAAAGAGATATAAGCTGGGCCGGG
>NW_012104277.1:1370361-1393519 GCF_000951045.1 Mandrillus leucophaeus
CCGTCTCAAAAAAAAAAAAAAAAAAAAAAAAAAACCTGTAAAGAAGAAATAATTTTAAAAATTCGAAACTGTAGAATCTCGTGTGCTTGTGGTAGCCTCCTACCACCAGCAGAACTTTAACCAAGTATCAAGGCTGAAGCCAGCAGTTAGCTCACCATAGTTTTTAAGGTGCCCTAATCAAAATTTTAATACAAAAATTATAAAGCATGTGGTGGCTCACACCTGTAATCCCTGCTACTTGGGAAGCTGAGGGGGCAGGATAACTTGAGGTCAGGAGTTCAAGACCAGCCTGAGCAACATAGTAAGACCCTGTCTCTCCACCCGAAATTGGCCAAGTGTGGTGGTGTATGCCTGTTGTCCCAGCTACTTGGGAGGTTGAGGCGGGAGGATCACTTGGAGTTTGAGGCTACAGTGAGCTATGATAGTGCCACTACACTCTAGCCAGGGTGAGAGTGAGACCCTTGTCTCTCAAAAAAAAAAAAAAAAAATTACAAAGCAATACACTTTACAAAGATTCACAGCCACACAAGTTAATGACATAGAGATGTGCTTGGTTATGAAAATTTAAAACCCATAATTAAAAATTACTTCAAAACCCCTTATATAAATTAGGTTGTCTACACTTTCCAATTTTTCTGGGATAGTCCCAGTTTATGTTTGCTGTTCTGGTATAATTATGAATAGTGCCCCGTTTCACTCTCAAAACTGTTCTGGTTTGGATGATAAATTATAGTTACCCTAGTAGGTCTGTCAGATATAATATTGGATGCCCAGTTAAATTTGTATTTCAGACAACAAATAATTTTTTAGCGTAAATATGTCCTATTCAATATTTCAGATATATTAGGCATGCTGTGAGTATGCTAAATCTGGCAAACCCCACACTCCAGTGATTTTACTAAACCACTTAAAAATCACCTTTTTGTGAATTCTCAGATAAGGCAAACCTACATTCAAGATAAAGTGAAATGAAAGTCAAACAAAAAGCATGAACAGAGCTCCCTGGCAGAAGGACTCCCACCCTTACAAGGCCCACTATATTCTGGCAGCCTGCGGCTGAAAAGTCAGTCCTCTATGCCACAGTTTTCACCCACATGAGCAGGATAGGAGATTCTAATACCTGCCTACAGTTAACAGTAAAGGAATTCAGCTGATTTCTAGAAACTCCCAAAATAGCATATTAAGATACTGCTATCAATGATATTCCTTTTCTAGTCATTAATAAAGAATATGCCTCATTAATAAGGAATATCATTCCCTTGGTGAAAAGCAAAGACACTCGTCTGTTATCTTTTATTCTAATCATCTGCCAAAATGTCTTCTGGGATACAGTAGTAATAAATGCAAAAGGGAAAAAAAGAAAGTAAACTTTTAAGTAGATTTTTAGGGCTGAGACTTATAATTGGAAGTATAAAGCACAGACAATACTATCTAAAAATTCTAAGAGCAGAAATATAATCATTTATTCTGATAAAACAAAAAACTCTTTCATTTGAATACATTAAGCTTTGGTGAAATACCATAAATAGGACTAACTTAGGGTTTAAAAATTTTTCCTTCATGATATTCTTAACATGATGGAATGCAGATAAAAATAGGCAAGATTCTGCTCCCTCCCACTCCCCTATTTAAGAGAGAGGGAACCTTTCAATCAACAACCAATTTATATTATTTTATATATATAATAATAAAATTATATATATCCAATTTTCTCCTTCTTGCTCTGGGTTGGTCTTCGGTCACATAACTTACAATAAAGTTTTCCAAGACAAAAGGAATACATATCGGATGACTACTTCATTTTCTTAAAAGAGACGCAGGAACTTTCACAATTAAAATTCTGGATTTCTGTGAAAGCTACCACCCCATTAACTTCAGGTAAATTCGTTTTTTTAAATAGAGGCCGGGTATCACTATGTTGGCTAGGTTGGTCTTAAACTCCTTGCCTCAAGCAATCCTCTCACCTCAGCCACTTTAGGTGAACTTGAATGGTCATATTTCAATCAAAATAGAAATTTAGCATTTAAAAGTCTTGAAAAATGGCCGGGTGTGGTAGCTCATGCCTATAATCCCTGCACTTTGGGAGGCTGAGGAGGGCAGATTGCTTGAGCTCAAGAGTTTGAGACCAGCCTGGGAAACATGGTGAAATCCTGTCTCTGAAAAAATAAAAATAAAAATAAAAAAAAAGTCAGGTGTGGTAGCACATGCCTACAGTTCTAACTACTCGGGAGGCTGAGGTGGAAGGATAGCTTGAGCACAGGAGGTCAAGGCTGTAGTGAGCCTTGATCATGCCACTGCACTTCAGCCTGAGCAACAGAGAAAGACCCTGTCTCAGAAAAAAAAAGATTTTTATGAAAATACTACAAAACCCATTAGTATAGTTTTGTTTTGTTTTGTTTTGCTTTGCTTCTCTCTGTCACCCAGGTTGAAGTGCAGTGATGCAATCTCGGTTCACTGCAACCTCTGCCTCCCAGGTTCAAGCAATTCCCTTGCCTCAGCATCCCGAGTAGCTGGAATTACAGGCACATGTCACCACGCTCGGCTAATATTTTTTGGTATTTTTAGTAGAGACAGGGTTTCACCATGTTGGCCAGGGTAGTTTCGAATTCCTGACCTCAGGTGATCCACCCATATCGGCCTCCCAAAGTGCTGGGATTACAAGCGTGAGCCACCACGCCCGGCCTAATATAGTTTTAAAATATATTTTGCCAACTAAGTCTACACATATATATAATTAAATCACTCTACTTGGCCGAACTGGAGCATGAAAGGAGGCAGTAAGATGAGTGATTATGTGTATTTGCTACAAGATCACGGGTCTTTTCATTCAGCTGAAATATAAACAAATGTTTACAGTCAATGATCTAATAAAAACTAAAACACACCCTGAATTTCATATATAGAGAATAAACAGTTTGAATGGCTAATAAATGCTAAAAGAAAAAGTTAAATAGGAGAAAACATAGATGATTATCAAGTTTTAATAGTGCCATAAAATATGAAAATTGTTTACTGTATATTTTAAAACATCAATACATTGCCAAAACTAGGAGTTTGCAAGGTTCACATGAAAAACACTGGAGTCCTTCTCTGTCATCCTGTTATTTTCCATCAAGTACCTTATTCTTTCTCTTCCTAGCATTTATTACAATTTGTTATTATTTTTATGTTTGTATACATACGTACTACCTATTTCCCCACCTATACTATTATTCATTCATTCAACAAGTAACTATGAGGCACTATAACAATTTGCTTCAACTAGGTAAACCACACACAACCCAAGCATATTTATTTTCAGGAGTGTTATATAAATGTACTGACCTACCATAACTGTTAACTTTGCTAACGCTATGATGCCAGTAAGGAGTACCGTTCACTTAACAAAACTCAGTCAGTTTCACTTAAACTATGTAACTTGTCTTTCCATTGCTGAAAAAAACTATATATAGCAAACATTCAGAGGTCTATAAAAATGAATAGGGAAGGAGAGTGGAGCTATATTCTCTCTTCTACTTCCTTCTGCGCTATTTTTCTTTTCTACCTTCTTCCAATAGAGGATAGGCATGCCTACAGTTCTAACTACTCGGGAGGCTGAGGTGGAAGGATAGCTTGAGCACAGGAGGTCAAGGCTGTAGTGAGCCTTGATCATGAGAAAGTAAACTTTTAAGTAGATTTTTAGGGCTGAGACTTATAATTGGAAGTATAAAGCACAGACAATACTATCTAAAAATTCTAAGAGCAGCAATATAATCATTTATTCTGATAAAACAAAAAACTCTTTCATTTGAATACATTAAGCTTTGGTGAAATACCATAAATAGGACTAACTTAGGGTTTAAAAATTTTTCCTTCATGATATTCTTAACATGATGGAATGCAGATAAAAATAGGCAAGATTCTGCTCCCTCCCACTCCCCTATTTAAGAGAGAGGGAACCTTTCAATCAACAACCAATTTATATTATTTTATATATATAATAATAAAATTATATATATCCAATTTTCTCCTTCTTGCTCTGGGTTGGTCTTCGGTCACATAACTTACAATAAAGTTTTCCAAGACAAAAGGAATACATATCGGATGACTACTTCATTTTCTTAAAAGAGACGCAGGAACTTTCACAATTAAAATTCTGGATTTCTGTGAAAGCTACCACCCCATTAACTTCAGGTAAATTCGTTTTTTTAAATAGAGGCCGGGTATCACTATGTTGGCTAGGTTGGTCTTAAACTCCTTGCCTCAAGCAATCCTCTCACCTCAGCCACTTTAGGTGAACTTGAATGGTCATATTTCAATCAAAATAGAAATTTAGCATTTAAAAGTCTTGAAAAATGGCCGGGTGTGGTAGCTCATGCCTATAATCCCTGCACTTTGGGAGGCTGAGGAGGGCAGATTGCTTGAGCTCAAGAGTTTGAGACCAGCCTGGGAAACATGGTGAAATCCTGTCTCTGAAAAAATAAAAATAAAAATAAAAAAAAAGTCAGGTGTGGTAGCACATGCCTACAGTTCTAACTACTCGGGAGGCTGAGGTGGAAGGATAGCTTGAGCACAGGAGGTCAAGGCTGTAGTGAGCCTTGATCATGCCACTGCACTTCAGCCTGAGCAACAGAGAAAGACCCTGTCTCAGAAAAAAAAAGATTTTTATGAAAATACTACAAAACCCATTAGTATAGTTTTGTTTTGTTTTGTTTTGCTTTGCTTCTCTCTGTCACCCAGGTTGAAGTGCAGTGATGCAATCTCGGTTCACTGCAACCTCTGCCTCCCAGGTTCAAGCAATTCCCTTGCCTCAGCATCCCGAGTAGCTGGAATTACAGGCACATGTCACCACGCTCGGCTAATATTTTTTGGTATTTTTAGTAGAGACAGGGTTTCACCATGTTGGCCAGGGTAGTTTCGAATTCCTGACCTCAGGTGATCCACCCATATCGGCCTCCCAAAGTGCTGGGATTACAAGCGTGAGCCACCACGCCCGGCCTAATATAGTTTTAAAATATATTTTGCCAACTAAGTCTACACATATATATAATTAAATCACTCTACTTGGCCGAACTGGAGCATGAAAGGAGGCAGTAAGATGAGTGATTATGTGTATTTGCTACAAGATCACGGGTCTTTTCATTCAGCTGAAATATAAACAAATGTTTACAGTCAATGATCTAATAAAAACTAAAACACACCCTGAATTTCATATATAGAGAATAAACAGTTTGAATGGCTAATAAATGCTAAAAGAAAAAGTTAAATAGGAGAAAACATAGATGATTATCAAGTTTTAATAGTGCCATAAAATATGAAAATTGTTTACTGTATATTTTAAAACATCAATACATTGCCAAAACTAGGAGTTTGCAAGGTTCACATGAAAAACACTGGAGTCCTTCTCTGTCATCCTGTTATTTTCCATCAAGTACCTTATTCTTTCTCTTCCTAGCATTTATTACAATTTGTTATTATTTTTATGTTTGTATACATACGTACTACCTATTTCCCCACCTATACTATTATTCATTCATTCAACAAGTAACTATGAGGCACTATAACAATTTGCTTCAACTAGGTAAACCACACACAACCCAAGCATATTTATTTTCAGGAGTGTTATATAAATGTACTGACCTACCATAACTGTTAACTTTGCTAACGCTATGATGCCAGTAAGGAGTACCGTTCACTTAACAAAACTCAGTCAGTTTCACTTAAACTATGTAACTTGTCTTTCCATTGCTGAAAAAAACTATATATAGCAAACATTCAGAGGTCTATAAAAATGAATAGGGAAGGAGAGTGGAGCTATATTCTCTCTTCTACTTCCTTCTGCGCTATTTTTCTTTTCTACCTTCTTCCAATAGAGGATAGGAAGGAAACAGAAGGAAAAAGAGTGGGCTATATTGGATTTGCCTAGGACTTCTAAACTAGTACACATTTGTGCACCCCTAATGAGAAAATTCAAAACTCGAAATGCTCCAAAATTTGAAACTTTTTGAGCACCAATGTGATGCTCAAAGGGGCATTTTAGATTTTGAATTAAGGATGCTCAACCTGCATTTGTATTTCAACTCAGGCTAAAGACATCATATAGGATTTCCAGTGGCCCACTGTCACCACCAGAATGGCAAGCTAAACTCCAAAGTTTGTCTTTCGATCTTCTCCCCTTCCATTATAAATAATCTCCTACTCCTGCCTTATTGCTCCCCCTACACCACACCCAAGGTGCCTTCTACTCTCAAGGTGACGTCTAGCTATCCAGCGTGGACTACCTCACTCATGCCTTCTTTCAGTTTCAATAAAAACTCCCATCCCTAGGAAATTCTAGGAATTTATTCTTTTCCTATAGATGTTTATTTGATGTGATTAAATTCTCACTAAGACGTGAATAATTAATAGGCATAACTTTTGTCAGTGGTGGGAGGAAGTTTGTCAAAATCAGTCACTAGGAGATTATGGGTTTTTTTTTTTTGGCTGTGTGTTTGTGGGAACACTTTTTAGCTGAATACTTTTCTATCCCTAGAGCATGAGGGGATTAAAAAACCCAACTACACAGAATTAGCATTGTAACCAGGTACCTAACCCAGGACAATGCATCATCTAGCCAGCTCTGCCAGGGTTTCTGCTCAGTAAAACTACACATCATTAGGAAAGACACCTATCCTATACTGTCACTTAGCCATGAGCCTAGGTTGTTTTTTTTTTGAGACGTAGTCTCACTGTGTCACTCAGACTGGAGTGCAACCTTCAGCTCACTGCAACCTCCGCTTCCTGGGTTCAAGCGTTCCTCCTGCCTCAGCCTCTTGAGTAGCTGGGACTACAGGTGCGTGCCATCATGCCTGGCTAATTTTTTTGTATTTTTAGTCGAGACTGGGTTTCACCGTGTTAGCCAGGATGGTCTCAATCTCCTGACCTCATGATCTGCCCGCCTTGGCCTCTCAGAGCGCTGGGATTACAGGCGTGAGCCACTGTGCCAGGCCCAGGCTGAAGATTTTTATTACCATAGTGCAAATCTTGCTTTTTATTTCAAATACAAACAACTCTGCGTGCTACAGTCCTTTCACATGATTGTTATCTTTATCTAATTCGCACAACCTCTTCAGCCCACCATCTGGAAGAAAAACCATATAAATATAGTCAATTACTTTCGCCAGAAGGACGGATAGAAGGATAGAGGCAGAAAGTAAGCAAGGGGGTGGAGCCTGTTCTCTTTAGAATGGCATCTCCTTTTAGTCTGGAAGAGAATGCTATTCCTCCTGAGAACTTGTGGGATTTTTCCTGCAGTGTGGTTTCATTACATTCAAAATTATATTAGCTTCCAGAATAAGATTACATGCCCACAATCAAATAAATCCAGGCATTTAAAAATAACTCACATATGGCTCCTACCCTGCTCTCCATCTTCCTACACAAAGCTGTGATTGTAATTCATTATAAAACAATGAAATAAAATAGATGAAAAATAAAAACCTGAATGATTTTATACAATCTGTAGTCTCACATGAAGGAAAAGTAGCAACAAAACAGAACTGACTCCTGGAATAGCCACTGTATCCCACAAATCTAAGACTACCCTTCTCTCACCTTGACGGATTTTTGCTAAAATGAACTGTTACACTGCAAATAAATTACCAAAGACTTACAAGTTTAAAAAGCATGTCTTTAAAAACTGTTATTTAATCATCAGAGTGAATCATCTTTTTTCCTACTATTTAGCTGAGATAAGAATTCTGATTGGGGGAGAATAACAGTAGGCCATTCTGGACCATGGTGCATCTTGAGAGATACGAAAAATCTGGGTAAGATGATATACAGGCAGGAAGAAGAGGTAAGGAAAAACAGAAGGCTGAAGTTAACTTTTATTGGGAATTTACTCTGTGCCAGAACCATGTTAGGTACTTTATTTTCCTTACCACATTATTTACTTTTCACAATTCTGCAATACAAATATTATCACCCCTAGTTTACAGAAGAAGAAACTTCTAGTTCAAGAGAGTAACTTACTTTCCAAAAGGTCATATAGATGGATCTCAGATTTGAACCAAAGATGATTTATTTAACCACGAAGTTCTAAGTGGTAAGTACTAAAGCAAACAAACAGGACCGGCCGGCTTGAGTATTTTTAGTCTATTCTGTGAACATGACCACAGTTTTAGAATTACAGAAAAATATTTTCAAGTTCCAAATATTTAGTCCCCAAATTACAAAAACACCACTACTCCAAGTTTGGCAACTGGTTTCATTTACTCCCAAAACAAATGATTTAAGGATTATGCATTGTTCTAAATTGTCTGTTTCACAGCTTTCATGCCCTTATTTATTCAGCCCGAATACGCAAACTTACGCTTTTGTCTTGTTTTAGGCAGTCTTGCTCTGTCCCCTAAGCTGGAGGGCAGTGACATGCTCATAGCTCACTGCAGCCCTGACCTCCTGGGCTCAAGTGATCCTCCTGTCTCAGCCTCCTGAGTAGCTGAGACTATAGGTGCGTACCACCATGGCTGGCTAATTTTTTAAAAAGTTTTTGTAAAGATAGGGGTCTCGCTTTATTGCCCAGGCTGGTCTCAAACTCAAGGGCTCAAGAAAACTTCCTACTATGGCCTCCCAAAATGCTGTGATTATAGGAGCGAGCCACCACGCCTATCCAACAATTAGTGCCAGACACAGAGAGTTTAATATTACCTGTTCCTGTCCTGATTTACTCATCATCTAGGAGACAGAGTTTCACAAAAATAGCTACAAAGGCCGGGTGCGGTGTGGCTCATGCCTGTAATCCCAGCATTTTGGGAGGCCGAGGCAGGCGGATCACGAGGTCAGAAGATTGAGACCATCCTGGCTAACACGGTGAAACCTTGTCTCTACTAAAAACACAAAAAAAATAAAAATTAGCCAGGCATGACAGTGAGCGCCTGTAGTCCCAGCTACTCGGGAGGCTGAGGCAAAAGAATGGTGTGAACCCGGGAGGTGGAGCATGCAGTGAGCCCAGATCATGTCACCGCACTCCAGCCTGGGCAACAGAGCGAGACTCTGTCTCAAAAAAAAAAAAAAAAAGCTATAAAAGATGTGATAAATGCTGTTAACCACATATAAATTGTTATGAGAACATGAAATAAACTTAGAGGATGATACTACTAATATCTGTCATTCACAGACACAAATCCTTTTTTTAAAAAAAATCCAAACTTATAAACAAATCAAACAGGGGTGACTTCATTCTAAAAACAATTCTTCATTACATATTTTTACATTAGTGACTTTTTACTTTTCTTTTTTTTTGAGACGGAGTTTCGCTCTTGTTGCCCAGGCTAGAGTACAATAGCACAATCTCGGCTCACTGCAACCTCCACCTTCCAGGTTCAAGCGATTCTCCCCCCTCAGTCTCCTGAGTAGCTGGGATTACAAGCATGTGCCACATGTATTTTTAGTTGAGATGGGGTTTCTCCATGTTGGTCAGGCTGGTCTCGAACTCCAAGCCCAGGTGATTTGCTTGCCTCGGCCTCCCAAAGTGCTAGGATTACAGGCATGAGCCACCATGCCCAGCCTATATTTTTTTGTTTTTTTGAGACAGGGTCTTGCTCTGTCACCCAGGCTAGAGTGCAGTGGCCTAAACATGGCTCACTGCAGCCTCAACCTCCTGGGCCCAAGCAATCTTCCTATCTTAGCCTCTCAAGTAGCTGGGACCACAGGCGTGTGTCACCACATCTGCTAAATTTTCTTTTGGGGTCTCACTATGTTGCCCAGGCTGGTCTCCAACTCCTAGGCTCAAGTGATCCTCCTGTCTTGGCCTCCCAAAGTGCTGGGATTAGAGATATGAGCCACAGTGCCTGGACTATTAGTGACTTTAAAAGGTTCCATTCATCAGGCCTGGTGCAGTGGCTTATGGTTGTAATCCCAGCACTTTGGGAGACTGAGGTGGAAGGATAACTTGAAGCTAGGAGTTCAGGACCGGCCTGGGCAACAAAGCAAGACCATGTCTGTACAAAAAATTAAAAAATTAGCTGGGTATGGTGGTATGTGCATGCAGTCCTAGCTACTCTGGAGGCTATGAGCGTAAGATTTCTAGAGCTCAGGAGTTCAAGGGTGCAGTGAGCTATGATGGTGCCACTGCATTCCAGCCTGGAAAACAGAACAAGCCCCTGTCTCAAAAAAAAAAAAAAAAAAGACTCCATTCATCTAAAGATAATTTACACAAAAATTTCAGAAATACATCTGCCTGTTTGTCTACTATCAGTTTCTATACACCTTCACATGTATAATATACTTTTATTGAATACTACTAGATAATCCAAATTAGATACATGTATCAGCTATAATTTGACATTAACCACAATATTAGAAGTAAATATTAAAAACTCTTTATTACACAAGGAGAAGCAAAGGCACAGTAAAACTATTTACCTAGATCAACAGGACAAAAGAAGACCCGAAATTAAGTTTCATTTCCTCATTTTGTATTTTATTCAATAAAAGCTAATCCTTTTAGAATGTCATGGACTCACCGGACACGGTGGCTCATGCCTATAATCCCAGCACTTTGGGAGGCCGAGGCGGGCGGATCACAAGGTCAGGAGTTTGAGACCAGCATGGCCAATATGGTGAAACCCCGTCTCTACTAAAAATACAAAAACTAGTTGGGCGTGGTGGTGGGTGCCTGCAGTCCCAGCTACTCGAGAGGCTAAGGCAGGAGAATCGCTTCAATCTGGGAGGCACAGGTTGCAGTGAGCCAAGATCGAGCCGCTGCACTCCAGCCTGGGTGACAGAGCAAGACTCCATCTCAAACAAACAAACAAACAAACAAAAAACCAGGCCGTGCATGGTGGCTCACGCCTGTAATCTCAGCACTTTGGGAGGTGGGAGGCCGAGGTGGGCAGATTACCTGAGGTTAGGAGTTCAAGACCAGCCTGACCAACATGGAGAAATCCCATCTCTACTAAAAAGACAAAATTAGCCGGGCGTGGTGGTGCATGCCTATAATGCCAGCTACTTGGGAGGCTGAGGCAGGAGAATTGCTTGAACCCAGGAGGCAGAGGTTGCAGTGAGCCGAGATTGTGCCATTGCACTCCAGCCTGGGCAACAAGAGCAAAACTCAATCTCCAAAAAATTAAAATAAAATAAAATAAAAATAAAAATTTAAAAATAAGAAAAAATAGCTAAACTTTGGGTTACAGAAGAAACAAAAATGATTCCTTCTTCACTCCAGACCATTTGGAGGAGCTGAGAGGGGAAGTCATAGTCTCCAGAGTAACTAAATGGACAGTACTTGATCATGTAAAGCTAATTCTCTATTAAGAAAATTCCAGATTCAGTTTAAACTATACAGAAAGAACTAATGGGAAGAGGAGAAAACTAAAAGGTGAAGAGCACATAACAACATCACTGTTTTACCATCAAGTAGAATTGCCCCTTCAATTTCTTTTATTTCTACCTTTTTAGCAAAACTATTCTCACTTGGGTGAGAACCCATTTTTATTGGTACTTCAAAACTATCCGTAGGCAAAAGTCAGTGTCAAAAACAGTTAGTAACTCAAAAGAAACAAAAGGTGAAAGTAGAGACTGACAAGAACCTCTCCGGCTTTCTCCCACTGGGCTCATCGTATTTCTCCGTTCCATTACGTAAGAGACTAAAACTGACAAACTGTTTTATCACTAACACCTAAAAGCAATAAATGTGATTTGTTACCATATTATGATGAAATTTAACCAAAAAATCTTAAAGATCGGATATCCTACAGTTTACAGTGACATTTATGTATATATGCCTAAAAGCTACATATAAACCTTGAATTCATTGAAAATTATTTCCAAAGAATAAATGAAGGCTGCTTTTGAAGTGCCAGGCATTTTTCTAATTACTTTACAAATATTAACTCATTTAATAATTGTAATAACTCTATTTTGAGGTAGGCACTATTATTAGCTTCCTTTTACAAATAGAAAATGGAGGCACAAAGATGTCAGGTAACTTGCCCAAGGTCAAACTGGTAGGAAGTTAGGGGGCCAGGGCTTGAACCAAACTATTAGTCTCAGGGTCTGTTCTCTCGATGACTTCTCTTTGTTGTTTCTCATGGGTCCTTGTCAATACCAATCAAAAGTCTATAATCAGCCAGGCACGGTGGCTCATGACTGTAATTCCAGAACTTTGGGAGGCTGCAGCAGGCGGATCACCTGAGGTCAAGAGTTCAAGACTAGCCTGGCCAACATGGTGAAACCCCACCTCTATTAAAAATACAAAACTCAGCTGGGCATGGTGGCACACGCCTGTAATCCCAGCTACTTGGGAGGCTGAGGCAGGAGAATTGCTTGAACCCGGGAGGTAGAGGTTGCGGTGAGCTGAGATCACGTCATTGCACTCCAGCCTGGGTGACAAGAGCAAAACTCTCAAAAAAAAAAGAAAAGGAAAAAAAAAGTCTACAATCAATAGTCCATAGATAAATATAAACCAATCTAAAGCCTACAGAGGCCAGGCGCGGTGGCTCAAGCCTGATCCCAGCACTTTAGGAGGCCGAGACGGGTGGATCACGAGGTCAGAAGATCGAGATTATCCTGGCTAACATGGTGAAACCCCGTCTCTACTAAAAAATACAAAAAACTAGCCGGGCGAGGTGGCGGGCGCCTGTAGTCCCAGCTACTTGGGAGGCTGAGGCAGGAGAATGGCGTAAACCCGGGAGGCGGAGCTTGCAGTGAACTGAGATCTGGCCACTGCACTCCAGCCTGGGTGACAGAGCGAGACTCTGTCTCAAAAAATAAATAAATAAATAAATAAATAAAGTAGAAAACACATCCATGTAACAACTAAAATGGCAATTACAGCTAAGCTATGGTTTGATATTTACTACTGTCAGATAGAGTATAAAATTTCATTCTTCAGTGTAGAAGAAATTTTCAGGAAATCTAATTTTCTGCTTCCTTGTGCAGAATGCCAAGACAATATCCTGTGTTCAATTTTTTTTTTTTTTTTTTTTTTTGAGACGGAGTCTCGCTCTGTAGCCCAGGCTGGAGTGCAGTGGCCGGATCTCAGCTCACTGCAAGCTCCGCCTCCCGGGTTCACGCCATTCTCCGGCCTCAGCCTCCCGAGTAGCTGGGACTACAGGCGCCCGCCACCTCGCCCGGCTAGTTTTTTGTATTTCTTAGTAGAGACGGGGTTTCACCGTGTTAGCCAGGATGGTCTCGATCTCCTGACCTCGTGATCCGCCCGTCTCGGCCTCCCAAAGTGCTGGGATTACAGGCTTGAGCCACCGCGCCCGGCCCCTGTGTTCAATTTTTATTCAAAAGGAGCAAGGGAATATTACTTCTTTCTGAAGAGTTAAGTGGTTGTTCTCCTTCTTTAAGCTCTGACATTTTCAAACCAGAAGCTTCTATGTACTGTTATAAAGTGATCTCCTGGAGGTGGAACTCTATATAGAATCACTGCCTCCAGGTCTAGAGTTGGGTATACAGTATACTACCTATTGCATAAAAAAGGGTGGTAAGAAGCAGGATATGAACATATATATGTATTTCCTTATGTTTAAAGGAAGTGCTGGAAGAATAGGCCAGAAACCAATTAAAAGGGTCTACTCCTATGGAATGGGATGGGGGGATGGAGTGGAGGGGAATGAAAGCAAGACTTCTCTGTGTTTTCTTTTAAAAAATAATTTTTGGCCAGGCACGATGGCTTATCCCTGTAATTCCAGCACTTTGGGAGGCCAAGGTGGGTGGATCACTTGAGCCCAGGAGTTTGAAACCAGCCTAGGAAACATGGCAAAACCTCGTCTCTACAAAAAATACAAAAGTTAGCCAGGCATGGTGGTGCACGCCTGTGGTCCCAGTCCCAGCTACTCGAGGGGCTGAGGTGGGAGGATTGCTTGAGCCTAGGAGGTCAAGGCTGCAGGGGGCTGAGATCACTCCACTGCACTCCAGTCTGGGCAACAGAGTGAGACCCACTCTCAAATAAATAAATTAATAAATAAAATAAAATTTGACTTTTGCAACATGTTTTGCATATTTACAAAATAAGTCAACAGAGAGAAAACCCATCCCTGTCCCACGCTGCCATGTCATCAAAACAAAACAAAATCAACAACAATGGTAACAAACCAAGTTTCTTGTAGGGATTCCCTCTGTAAAGTTCTTCAGGACCTGAATCTCCAAGTCTGGAATTAAAGATCACATAAGCTACTCTACTTAAGTGTGTCCAAATGTAAATATATCTCTCTCCATAGAACTTCAAGAGATTACTCTGAAGCAATGGTACTGTGGAACTCAGGGACACCAACTGCTTTGGTTTACAGCTTTATTAATCAAATTCTATGTATCTTTGAATCTTCCTCAAGCAAACTAAGTTTTTTCTCCCAAATCTCTACCATTACTTCATAGAGCAGAATAAGTGAAATAAGGTCTATATCTAGATATCCCCTCATAATATTTTAGAATACAAAACAGAGAAAAGAAGATCCCAAAAGTTTCAGTGTGAAGCTTGAGTACCTCCTTAGCTCTGGAAATACCCATCTATCTATATCTTTAACAATTCCCTCCCTTTCATTTTTTTAGATGACTTTAAAAATTGAGATAAAATTCATGTAACAAAATTCACCATTTTTAAAATGTACAATTCAGTGGTTTTCAGTATATGTATAAGGTTATGCAGCCATCATCACTAC
This sequence comes from Mandrillus leucophaeus, assembly GCF_000951045.1. Taxonomy (NCBI): domain Eukaryota; kingdom Metazoa; phylum Chordata; class Mammalia; order Primates; family Cercopithecidae; genus Mandrillus; species Mandrillus leucophaeus. The sequence continues at coordinate 1,384,986 of NW_012104277.1, forward strand.
TAATTCCAGAACATGTTCAACACCTCAAAAAGAAATACCATATGCATGAAGTGGTTACTTCTTTTTATTTTTTAAGTTATATTTTTCTGAGGTTCTTAATAATAGTAAGGCTTGGCTGGGGGCAGTGGCTCATGCCTATAATCCCAGCACTTTGGGAGGCCGAGGTGGGTGGATCACGAAGTCAGGAGATCCAGACCATCCTGACCAACAATGTGAAGCCCTGTCTCTACTAAAAATACAAAAATTGGCCGGATGTGGTGGCGTGTGCCTGTAGTCCCAGCTACTCAGGAGGCTGAGGCAGGAGAATCGCCTGAACCCAGGAGGCAGAGGTTGCAGTGAGCTGAGATGGCGTCACTGCACTCCAGCCTGGGGGACAGAGCGAGACTCTGTCTCAATAAATAAATAAATAAATAAATAAATAAGGCTTTGGATTTCCTTTCCTAGATTGTTCTTTTATAGTTTTTAACTTTTTCTTCCTGTTCCTATCACATCTTCTTGTTCTGTAGTCTGGAAGACTTTCTTGACTATATTTTCTATTTTTTTTTTTTTTTTTGGTGATGGGATCTGGCTGTCACCGAGACTGGAATGCAATGATGTGATCTTGGCTCACTGCAACCTCCACTTCCTGGGCTCAAATTATCCTCCCACCTCAGCCTCCCGAGTACCTGGGGCTACAGCGTGTGCTACCACACTCAGCTAATTTTTGTATTTTTGGTAGAGACGGGTTTCGCCATGTTGCCCTGGCTGGTCTCGAACTTCTGGCCTCAAGTGATCCTTCTGCTTTGGCCTCCCAAAGTGCTAGGATTACAGGAGTGAGGCTTTTTTTTTTTTTTTTTTTTAGAGGTGGAGTCTTGCTCTGAGCCTCAGGCCTGAGTACAGTGGTACAACCACAGCTCACTGCAGCCTCAAACTACTGGGCTCAAGCAATCCTCTTGCTTCAGCTGGGACTACAGAAACATACCACCACACCTAGCTAATTTTTAAAATTTTTGTAGAGATGGGCTCTCACTTGGTTGCCCAGGCTGGTCTTGAAGTCCTAGCTTCATGCAGTCCTCCCACCTCAGCTTCCCGAAGTGCTAGGATTACAAGTATAAGACACTGCACCCAGCCTAGGCCTTCTGTTAAAAATAAAAATTTTGGCCAGGCATAGTGGCTCATGCCTGTTATCTCAGCACTCTGGAAGGCCAAGGCAGGAGAAACACTTGAGCTCAGGAGTTTGAAACCAACCTGGGCAAAAAAGTGAGGCTCTGTCTTTACCAAAAAATAAAAATAAAAATAAATAAGTAAATAAAATAAAATAAGACAGCAGGGCCCAGTAGCGTGTGCCTATAGTCCCAACTACTTAGGATAAGCTGTGGTGGGAGGATCCCTTGAGCCCAGGAGTTTGAGGTTGCAGTAAGCTATGATGGTGCCACTGCACTACAGCCTGGGTGACAGAGTGAGACCCTGTCTCAAAAAAATAAAATAAAATAAATTTAAATTTCAGGAATGGCTGGGTGCAGTGGCTTATGCCTATAATCCCAACACTTTGGCAGGCCGAGGTGGGTGGATCACTTAAGGCCAGGAATTTGAGACCAGCCTGGCCAACATCGTGAAACTCCACCTCTGCTAAAACAAATACACATATATATATATTAGCCTGGTGTGGTGGGACATGCCTGTGGTCCCAGCTACTTGAGAGGCTGAGGCACAAGTTGCTTGAACCCAGGAGGCGGAGGTTGCAGAGTCAAGATCCCACCACTAGGCCAGGTGCAGTGGCTCACGCTTGTAATCCCAGCACTTTGGGAGGTCGAGGCGGATGGATCACGAGGTCAGGAGTTCAAGACCAGCCTGGCCAACATCTCTACTAAAAATACAAAAATTAGCCGGGTGCGGTGGCACGCACCTGTAATTCCAGCTACTCCGAAGGCTGAGGTGGGAGAACTGCTTGAACCTGGGAGGCAGAGGTTACAGTGAGCTGAGACCATGCCATTGTACTCCAGCCTGGGTGACAGAGTGGGACTCTCTCAAAAAAAGGATCCCACCACTGCACTCTAGCCTGGGTGACAAAGCAAGACTGTCTCAAAAAAAAAAAAAAGAAAAGAAAAGAAAAAAAAATAGGCTGGGCGCAGTGGCTCATGCCTGTAATTCCAACACTTTGGGAGGTTGAGACAGGCGGATCACCTCAAGACCAGCCTGGCCAACATGATGAAGCCCTGTCTCTACCAAAAACACAAAAATTAGCCGGGCATGGTGGTCCACACCTGTAATCCCAGCTACTCTGGAGGCTGAGGCACAACAATCACTTCAACCGGGAAGGCGGAGGTTGCAGTGAGCCAAGATCGCGGCACTGCACTCCAGCCTGGGTGACAGAGTGAGACTCTTAAAAAAAATAACTGGTATAAATAAAAAATAAATTTCAGGAATAATTTTAATTTCAAAGAGCTATTTTTGTATTTATTTTTCTAAAACATTTTAGTGTTTTATTATTCTGAGTATATTAATAAGATAATTTAAAAACTTCTCCTGGTTCTTTTCTTTTCTTTTGAGACATTGTCTCACTCTGTTGCCCAGGCTGGAGTGCAGTGGCTGGATCTTGGCTCATTGCAAGCTCCACCTCCCAGGTTCAAGTGATTCTCGTATCTCAGCCTCCCAGGCAGCTGGTATTACAGGTGGGCACCACCATGCCCAGCTAGGTTTTGTATTTTTAGTAGAAACAGGGTTTCACCATGTTGGCTAGTCTGGTCTCAAACTCCTGGCTTCAAGTGATCGGCCCACCTTGGCCTCCCAAAGTGCTAGGATTACAGGTGTGAGCCACCACGCCCAGTCTCTTCTGGTTCTTTAAGTTACCTCTCTTTCCTTTAGGGTTAATTTTTCTGTTAGTTTAGTTTTGGTCATTTTAGTTCATGCTGCTGGTTCTTCCCACATGCTGGAAGATTCTTGGTTGTCTATTCATACTTAGGGCAGAAGGATAGGGAAACTATCCTTTGTAAAAAGGAAACGCTGGAAGGATAAGCCAGAAATTAATTGAAATAATATTTTTTGGTAGAGACAGGGTCTTCCTATGTTGCCCAGGCTGGTGTCGAACTTCTGGGCTCAAGGGATCCTTCTGCATCAGCCTCCCACAATGCTGGGATTGCAGGCATAAGCCACCATGTCCAGCCTAAAATGGTTATTAATATGGGGTGTAGGGCAGGGCAGAGGAGAACTATATTCCTTTAGGGTGAGTAGATGGAGAATCAGGATATGAGGTGGCAAAACTCTGAATTCTAGTAAAAATAAGACTTATTTTGGAACATCAACATCCACACTAATTCTCAGTTTTCCCCAAACATTTTGTTCAGTTTTTTTTCTAGAAGAAATATCTGTTGTTTTACCTGGGGGAAAGTGTAAGCTGCCCGAGTAGAAGTAGGAGTAGGAAGGGAGGTAGGGGCATAGTGACCACTGGGAATGGCTTCCCATTTATTCAATTAATCTTCCCTGTTTTCAGCCCCAATTCTCATTTCTGCTCATCTCTGTCCCTAAGCCTTAAGATCTGTTGGGCTGGTCCAGTTCCTAGTTCAGAGTATGTTCTACACGTTGCTTCTTGGCTTGTTTTCTCCTTCAACCCACTCCTATCTACTTTACAACTTCCAAAAATTTCTGGAAATTTGTTTATTGGTAACCCAATCATGTAATTCTCTTTGGTGTTTTGGTACCTCTATGTTTTTATTTTAATGGACTCTCAGAGAGACAGGAATCAAATGGTGCTGTCTGGTCTACCTTCTTGGAACTTAATACTTTTAAGGAAAGGGAAATATTTGACTTTCTATAGAAAATTCCAGAGACACAATAGTACCAGTCAGTTCTATTGTCTCTTATTTTTACATAGTACTTATTTATGAAGAAGCAAAGTCACTATGTAGAACAAACCCTAAGTACTTCTTTAATATTTAACAGAATTTTCATCATTATGGGTTCTTAACTTATATGTGTAGCATCTTCTCTATTCTGTTATTGCATGTTTCTGAGGGAGTGTTTCACTGCTTTCATCAGAATTCCAAGGGGTTTATAACCTAAAAGAGTTTAAGAACCACAGGACTATATAAATGTACTCTCTTAAACAGTGTTAAAAAATTCCCATTCCATGATGATATGTTTACATTTTAGATCTTAACTGCAGGTGTTTAAATCACAAAAAAATTAATGTTTAAAAATAATTTTGAAGCTGTTTAAAAATCCCAAGGCAACCAGTAAACAAATGACTATATAATATGTTGAGAAGCAGTGGGGTTTCTTTTAGGAACACATTCTTTTTTTTTTTTGAGACAGAGTCTTACTCTGCTGCCCAGAATGGAGTAGACTGGCATGATCTAGGCTCACTGCAACCTCTGCCTCCCAGGCTCAAGCAGTTCTCCTGCCTCAGCTTCCTGAGTAGCTGGGATTACAGGCGTGCGCCACCATGCCCAGCTAATTTTTGTATTTTTAGTAGATACGGGGTTTCACCATGTGTTGGCCAGGCTGGTCTTGAACTCCTGATCTCAGGTGATCCACCTGCCTCAGCCTCCCAAAGTGCTGGGATTACAGACGTGAGCCATCATGCCGGCCACGAACACATTCACATGCATTATGCAGTAGCTTAACAAAAGAAAAACTTCACTTGGGGCTTTAGCTCTTTTGTACAGTAGCTGAGAGTACCGAGGGCTGGGGATGCTAAATAATTTTTCAACCCAATGACCTGGATAGCTACTTGGAATATCACCATTTAGGTACAGGGTCAAGTTTTGCACCAGAAGACCCAGTCACTAAGTAAGAAGTCCTAGATGCTGTGGGCCGGTCATGGTGGCTCACACCTGTAATCCCAGCACTTTGGAAGGCCAAGGGAGGAGGATGGCTTGAGCACAGGAGTTTGACATCAGCCTGGGCAAGGAATGACTCCCTTGTAGGGAGATCCTGTCTCTACAAAAAACACAAAAATTAGCCGGGCATGCTGGTGCACACCAATAGTCCCAGCTACTCGGGAAGCTGAGGTGGAAGGATCACGTAGGCCTGGAAGGTGGAGGTTATAGTGAGCTGAGATCACACCACTGCACTCCAGCCTAGGCAACAGAGCAAGAAGATCACACCAATGCACTCCAGCCTGGGCAACAGAATAAGACTCTGTCTTAAAAGCAAAAACAAAAAACAAATACAAAGAAAACACAGGTAAAGAAACAAAAAGTTTACTGCACTCCAGCCTGGGCAACAGAGCAAGACTCTGTCTTAAAAGCAAAAACAAACAACAAATACAAAGAAAACATAGGCAAAGAAACAAACAAAAAATCTACAGTCTAAGATTTTTTTAGGCTAAAAAATAACAAAGAAGATGAGGAATTGATTGATATATTAGCCAGGAACATCAGTATTCCTACAAAATGAAATTATCAGATATTAACTCTAGTTCTTTGAGGCAAGTTTTGCTGAAGCTACTTAAATGTCAACTTTTGGGTTCTGACTCTGGGTAAATGTTACTTCATATAATAGTTCAGGTAATTATTTTATATATATTTTCAAAATAAGCAAAAAATTTAAAAACAGCAATACAGTAAGCAGCAGAGCTGTGTAGATCACAATGTATGATTTTAACTCTATAATTAAACATTAATATTGTTCAAAACAGGCAAATAAAAATATGTGTGCATTTGCACACTTATTTTGATACAATGGCTGCAGTCAAGTTCAGCCACACAGTATACATTATACATGTGATAGCTCTGCTTAAAGTCTAAGCCATGGTAGCTTTGGCTGAAATACCTGAAGTAAAAGGGAGAAGCTAATGCTCACTAATGGGTTAAACCCATGTGGTTTTGCTTTGTTCAATTAACTGAAAGTAAACTTTTTTCTGATGATATCTTCAGGACACAGGGAACAACGTTTGAAGATTAATGATTATCATATAATTTTATATGTGTAAACTGTTTAGCTGACTGGGCTGAATGTACCCTGGAAAAGATGTTTTTGAATAAATCTTGTTTATCTATTTTCATTTGCTTTGTTCAAACAATATATCACTGGAACGAGTTCAGTTAATCAGGGTTATAGTTCATTGTGGTTTTACTATAAAACATTATAAAACAAAAGAAACGCCAACTACCTACCTAAGCGATGAAATCCAAAGGTGAATCTTTTGGTTGGTGATTTTGATGATAGCCACAAAGCAAGCAGGGTGAGTATGATGGCGCTCAGGTCAGTTAACATATGAAGTGCATCTGTCATGATTGCTAGGCTATTTGCAATGTATCCACCTTAGAGTTACAAGTAGGAGGAAAAAAGGAACAAGTTAATTTTTTTAAAAAGCAAGCAATCAAACTAGAAATATGCAATATCCTACAAAACATGAACTTCTAACTAAATCTTTGTCCCATTACAATTAAATCAAGGTATTCTGAAATTGTATTCAAAATATTAGATACAGGTACATTTTTCTGGTGAAATATCAACTTCTTTTCTTTCTTTCTTTTTTTTTTTTTTGAGAGGGAGTCTCACTCTGTTGCCCAGGCTGGAGTGCAGTGGTGCAATCTCCGCTCACTGCAACCTCTGCCTTCTGGGTTCAAGTGATTCTTGTGCCTTAGCCTCCTGAGTAGCTGGGACTACAGGCATGCACCACCATGCCAAGCTAATTTTTGTATTTGACAGGGTTTCACCATGTTGGTCAGGCTGGTCTCAAACTCCTGACCTCAAGTGATCCGCTCGCCTTGGCCTCCCAAGTGCTGGGATTACAGGCATGAGCCAATGTGTTCAGTCAGAATATCCATTTCTAGTAACACATTCTGCAAGGAGTCAATGACCTTTAGAAAGTTAAGAACCACAAAGCAAATATATATAGAGAGATTTTGTGTCTTGGTACTGAAGCTTTTGTTCAATTTACTAATTCTATTAGACAGTGAATTAATAACCATAATATCTAAATATTACAACAAAGCTGAAGAAAAGGATGTTCACTTGTTGAGGGGCATTTGAACATAAAATTAAAGTGAGGAAACCTACAAAATGTATGTTAGTTCGATATAAAATATGTAAAAATTACCTGATTCACTTAGCAGTATCTCTGAAGAGGGGTACAAAAGGTGGTATTGAGGATACAATTTTTGTTATTGATTTTCCAGGCATTTAATATATATATTATACATTGTTTCACTGTGTGTCTGTATTGTCCCATAATGGACAACCAATTTTCCTAGCACTACTCATTGAATAAGCTTTTATGTGTATCAGAATCACCTGGAGGGCTTGTTTAACTACAAACTGCTTAACCCCACTCCCAGAATTTCTGATTCAGTAGGTCTGGGATGGGGGTGGGGATGGCACCTGAGAATGCATATTGCTAACATGCTCCCAGGTAACGCTGATGCTTCAAGTCTTAGAACCACACTTTGAGAATCACTGTTATAATGTACAGCAGAACTGCATGATCAGGTTAAGTGTGCTGAGCTGTGGATCCTCCCCATTCCTGGGCTGGGTGTGTAGAGACAAGAGCAGCAGGAGACTAGGGGCTGATGATCTTTTAGTCACATCCATTTACCCCAGTGTGCTCTATACAAATAGCATTTTTATGTATTCCCCAACATGAAAAAGCTGGAAAGCACCAAGAGAAGGTTGGAGGTAAACAACATGAAGCTTTGGAGTCTCAGAAAGTCTGAATGAGTTAATCTTTTTGAGCCTCAGTATACTCATCATTTTATAATGAGGATAATTCCTTAAAGCAACTCTGTCCAACAGAACTTCAAGATGATAGAAATGTTCTGTATCTGAGTTGTCCAATGGTGTAGTCACTAGTCACATGTGGCTTTTCAGCATTTGAAAAATGGCTAGTAAGGGTGGGGCACAGTGGCTTATGCCTGTAATCCCCCCTGTTTGGGAGGCCGAGGTGAGAGGACTACATGAGCCCAGGAGTATGAGGCTGCAGTAAGCTATAATGGCACCAGTTCACTACAGCTTGGGTGAGAAGAGTGAGACACTGACTAAAAAAAGAAAGAAAAATGGGGCCAGGTGCAGTGGCTCACGCCTGTAATCCCAACACTTTGGGAGGTTGAGGCAGGCGGATCACCTGAGCTCAGGAGTTCGAGACCAGCCTGGGCAACATGGTGAAACCCCATCTCTACCAAAAGAATAAGAAAGAAAGAAAAAGAAAAATGGTTAGTGAACCTAAGGAATTTAATTAATTAAACTTTTTTCTTTTTTTTTAAAGAGTCAGGGTCTTGCTCTGCCACCCAGGCAGGAATGTAGTGATGTGATCACAGCTCACTGTAGCCTCAACCTCCTGTGTTCATGTAATCTTCCCACCTCAGCCTCCTGAGTAGCTGGGACTACAGGCATGCACCACCATGCTCAGCTAATCTTTTTATCTTTTTTTTTTTCAGGAGATGAGGTCTTGCTATGTTGCCTAGGCTTAATTATTTAATTAACCTAAACTTAAAAAGCTACATGTTGGTGATATCAGCCAAAAAAAAAAAAAAAAAAAAAAACACGGTAAGGACCTCTGAAAATCATCTTCACAAAAAGAATGAAAACATTGACAAAAATAGTCAAAATGAGCT
>NW_012104277.1:1394444-1401910 GCF_000951045.1 Mandrillus leucophaeus
TTTTTTTTTTTTTTTTTTGAGACAGAGTCTCACTCTATCACCCAGGTTGGAGTACAGTGGTGCAATCTCAGCTCACTGCAACTTCCGCCTTCTGGGTTCAAGCAATTCTCCTGCCTCAGCCTCCTGAGTAGCTGGGATTGCAAGCATGTGCTACCACGCCCGGCTAATTTTTGTATTTTTAGTAGAGATGGTGTTTCATCATGTTAGCCAGGCTGGTCTTGAACCCCTAACCTCAGGTGATTGCCCGCCTTGGCCTCCCAAAGTGCTAGGATTACAGGCATGAGCCACCACACCTGGCCTCTAAATTGTTTTTGCCCTTTCTCTCCAATTATACAACTTTTTGCTCAATTCTATGAGACAGTACCTTAATTCATCTTCTTTTTTTGAGACAGGGTCTTGCTCTGTTGTCCAGGCTGCAGTTCAGTGGCACAATCATGGCTCACTGTGGCCTGGACCTCCTGGGCTTAAGTGATCCTCCCACCTCAGCCTCCTTTGTAGCTGGGATAACAGGCATGTGCCACCACACCTCACTAATTTTTTATTTTTATTAGAGACAAGGTGTCACTATGTTGCCCAGGCTGGTCTTGAATTCTTGAGCTTAAGCAATCCTCCTGCCTTAGCCTCCTAAGTTGCTGGGACTACAGGAGCATGACACCATGCTTGGCTTTTTTTTTTTTTTTTTTTTTCCCCCAATTTTTAGTAAAGATGAAGTCTCACTATACTGCCCAGGCTGATCTCGAATTCCTGGGCTCATGTGATCTTCCCACCTCAGCCTCCCACAGTGCTGTGATTTCAGGCATGAGCCACTGCACCCAGCCCTTAATTTATCTTCTAACTTTTCTGTGGAGTTTAAAAGAAATTTCAACTATATGTTTTTACTGTGCAAAAGCTCTTTTCTTTATCCTGAATTTCTTTGTTTAATTTTTTTGAGACAGGATCTCACTGTCACCCAGGCTGGAGTGCAATTGCACAAACACTGGGCTCACCACAGTCTCAACTTCTTGGCATCAAGTGATCCTCCCACCTTAGCCTCCTAAGTAGCTGGGACCACAGGTAGGCACCACCATGACCTACTATTTTTCTTTCTTTGTTTCTTGTTTTGTAGAGACAGGGCCTTGCCATGTTGCCCAGGTTGGTCTTGAACTTCTGGGCTGAAGAACACTGAAGAACTCCTGCCTCAGCCTCCCAAAGTGCTAGTATTATAGGCATGAGCTACTGTGGCCACCCTGAATTTCTATTTTAAAGCAGTCTGTTCTTGCTTCATGGATACATGATCTTCTTTTATCTCTGAGTATACTAATTATATAATTTTACTATTATATCTGACTGGTTCTTAAATAGGTTTAACTAGCTTTCCTTATTTTAGCCGCCTTCTTCACCCACACTTCCAGAGGTACCTGATATAACCAATCTGGAGCCTACTTAGGATTTTCTAGTGCAGTAGTTCTCAGATATGGTCCCTGAATCAGCAGTGTTAGCATGTCCTGGCATCTTGTGTTTTAACAAGTTCTCTATGTGATTCTGATGCACACTAAAGCTTCAGAATCACTGCTATAGTATAAACTGGGTTGGTTCTCAGCCTTCCCCACTGCTGGCTTAGGTGTATGCTTTCTTGAGTCTACTAAGTCAGTTACCTCTTTATCTGTTTCCTTTCCAGTTTCCAAAATTTTTGTAGCTATCTTTTCCTCTCCAGTTTTCCTCATATGCATGGATTTATATCTTAAAAAAAATATCTTTATTGTATAAGAGGCCAGGTATGGTGGCTCATGCTTGTAATCCCAGCACTTTGGGAGGCCAAAGTGGGCGGATCACTTGAGGTCAGGAGTTTAAGACCAGCCTGGCCAACATGGTGAAACCCTGTCTCTACTAAAAATACTAAAAATTAGCTGGGTGTGGTGGTGTGCACCTGTAGTCCCAGCTACTCAAGAGGCTGAGGCAGGAGAATCACTTGAACCCAGGAGGCGGAGGCTGCAGTGAGCTGAGATGGTGCCACTGCACTCCAGCCTGAGTGACAGAGCGAGACTCCATTAAAAAAAAATCCCCTGATTGTATAAGAGAGGCATCAGGAACAAGCAAAATTAGATGCATGAGTTCAATTTGCCATCTTTACCTGGAAGGTTATATTCACTCTCAATTAAGCATTTTCATTTTCAATAAAAATGCAATTGTAACTCTGTTACCAAATCCAAAGGATATTTTAGTTCTCATCTAATTAGGCCTCTCAACAGTTTCAACCTATTTATTTCCACTTTGAAATACTTTTCTTTTTTTTTTTTTTTTTTTGAGATGGAGTCTCGCTCTGTGGCCCAGGCTGGAGTGCAGTGACCGGATCTCAGCTCACTGCAAGCTCCACCTCCCGGGTTTACGCCATTCTCCTGCCTCAGCCTCCTGAGTAGCTGGGACTACAGGCGCCCACCACCTCGCCCGGCTAGTTTTTTGTATTTTTTAGTAGAGACGGGGTTTCACCGTGTTAGCCAGGATGGTCTCGATCTCCTGATCTCGTGATCTCCTGACCTCGGCCTCCCAAAAAGCTGGGATTACAGGCTTGAGCCACCGTGCCTGGCCAATACTCTCTTTTTTTAAAAAAAAAATTTTGGAACACCTTTTTCCCTCTGCCTGACTTCTAAAGTTGGGAGTTCCTAGAGACTTGAGCTCTCTAGGTAATTTTACCTATTCCTACGGCATTATATACGTATCTCTCTCTACCTTGACCTCTCTTCTAACCACAGACTCATGCTCTTGCTTCCAAGAATATACACTCCAGTCCATTCTTTTTTTTTTTTTTTTTTGAGATGGAGTTTTGCTCTTGTTGCCCAGGCTGGAGTGCAATGACATGATCTCGGCTCCCTGCAACCTCTGCCTCCCGGGTTCAAGTGATTCTCCTGCCTCAGCCTCCCGAGTAGCTGGGATTAAAGGCATGTGCCACTGTGCCTGGCTAATTTTGTATTTTTAGTAGAGATGGGGTTTCGCCATGTTGGTCAGGCTGGTCTCGAACTCCTGATCCATTCTTCACGTAACAGCCAGAGTAATCTTTCAAAAAAGGTAAATCTCATCTTGTTACTCTCCTGCTTAAAACCTTATCTGGTTTTCCACTGCACTTAAAATAAAAACTACACTCATTTAACACGGCCTACCAGGACCTGCCTGATCTCTTCCTCTTGCCTCTTTCCCTCATGGTTACACACTGAAACCAAACTGGCCTTCTTTCTAATTCCTTTTGAAGAATTGAAGGCTTTAGGACCTTGGTACATGCCGTTCTCTTCTCCTGGAAAACTCCTTCACTCTGTTTGGGTAACTCCTACTATTCGTTTTTTTGGCTTAAATGTACCTGGTCCATGCACAAACTATGTCCTACTGGTTACTACATCTTATTGTACCTTGTTCTTTTTCTTCCTAGCACTTAGGACCATCTAAATTTTAAATTTACTTAAGTGTTTAATGTTTGTCTCTTCCATTAGATTCTCCAGATAGTAGGGATCGTAATAGTTTTGTTCTGCATTGTATATTCAGAACATGTAGCACAGTGCCTGGCACATAGTGTAAGTACTCAAAATATACTTCCAAAGAGACGAAAAGAATGGACCTTGACCAAGGTCTCAAAGCAAGTTAAGTGGTAAAGCCAACCAAGTCTATCTCAGATCATTAAATTATTTCTTTTTGTTCCCCTTCTTTTTGAGACAGAGTCTCACTCTGTCACCTGGGGTGGAGTACAGTAGCCAGATCTCAGTTCACTGCAACCTCCGCCCCCTGGGCTCAACCGATCCTGCCACCTCAGCTCCAGAGGAGCTAGGACACAGACACACACCACCAGGTCAGGCTAAGTTTTTGTATTTTTTGGTAGAGAGGGGGTTTCATCATGTTGCGCAGGCGGTCTTGAACTCCTGAGCTCAAGGGATCCTCGGCCTCCCAAAGTGCTGGGATTACAGGCATGAGCCACTGCATCCAGCCAAATTGCCTCTTTTTTTATTACTCCATATTTCCTATATGAGACACTTCCTATACCTGGCCAAACTGCTTCATTTTTAAAAATTATTTCATTTAATGTAGTCTCACTCTGTTGCCCAGGCTGGAGTGCAGTGGCATGATCTCAGCTCACTGTAACCTCTGCCTCCCGGGTCAAAGCGATTTCCAGCTAATTTTTGTATTTTTAGTACAGGCGGGGTTTCACCATGTTGGCCAGGCTGCTCTCGAACTCCTGACCTCAAGTGATCTGCCCGCCTCAGCCTCCCAAAAGTGTTAGGATTTCAGGTGTGAGCCACCGTGCCTGGCCAAATTGCTTCGTTTTTTATTTCTCCATACTTCCTACATAAGATGCTTTATTTCTTTTTCTTTCTTTTTTTGAGACAGAGTCCCATTCTGTCGCCCAGGCTGGAGTGCAGTGGTGCAATCTTGGCTCACTGCAACCTCCACCTCCCAGGTTCAAGCAATTCTTGTGTCTCAGCCTCCCCAGTAGCTGGTACTACGGGCACGCTGTGATGCCTGGCTAATTTTTTTGTGTGTTTAGTAGAGACGGGGTTTCACCATGTTGGCCAGGATGCTTTCCTCCTAACCTCAAGTGATCTGCCTGCCTCGAAGATGCTTTATTTATAAGCGCTTCGGACACACTTTAATAAATGCTGTATTGTATACAACTGAATTCCATATAACATTCTGAATAATATTGTTAATGCTTACCCTAAGTACTACCATCATCTCTGTATTGTTTAACAAAATATTTCCACATTTGAGAATAAAGTCAGTATTTGAAAGGAAATACTTACTGTGGCTTTCATAAAACAACATTTACCAAATAACAGATTTCAGAATTGAGAAGTCAAGACAATTATATCTTAATGATTTTTACTTAGGTGAAATAAACTCTGAATTATTAATCACTTTAAGGAGGGATGCTGTGATTAATGTTATTTTAACTTCAAATATTCAATGTTAACTTCAAAAATCATTAAACCTGAATGACTTGATATTCTAGTTGTGTTAGTTTGGGCAAGTCACCGAATCTTAGTCTGCTGAGACCATGGTGTTTCATCTGGGGCACAGTTTCACTCGTCTTTTAATTTCTTTACAGCTTAAGCATTTATAATTATCTAACAGAATAAAAATTAACTAATTCAACAAGCTTATTGAGTATCTACTTTGTGCCAGTCACTGTTCTAGGTGCTAGGAATTCAGCCTATATTTCAGTGGAAACAGACAGGTAACATTAAATGAGTAAATAAATAAGATATCTCAGATGCTGAGGACTTTGAAAGTTGAAGAGGGAACAGGGGACAAAAGGGATTTACTTTAGTCAGTCAGAAAAGGTCTCTCAAAGGTGTTTTTTTGTTTGTTTTTCATTTTTGGTTTTTTTTTTTTTTTGAGATAGAGTCTTATTCTGTTGCCCATGCTCGACTCACCACAACTTCCGCCTCCCAGGTTCAAGCGATTCTCCTGCTTTAGCCTCCCGAGTAGCTGGGATTACCGGTGCCTGCCACCACGTCCAGCTAATTTTTGTATTTTTTTTTTTTTAGTAGAGACAAAGTTTTACCATGTTGGCCAGGGTGGTCTCAAACTCCTGACCTCAGGTGATCCACCTACCTCGGCCTCCCAAAGTGCTGGGATTAAAGGCATGAGCCACCGCACTCAGCCGGGGTGTCTTTTTAAATAGGACAAGAATGAGAAGAAACTGGCCAAGAAAAGATTTGGGAAAGGCAGTCTATGTAAAGCAGTGTTTTTCAAACTAAGGCCCTGACCTACTGCAGTGGACACATGAAATCCATTTAGTGAGCTGGGACCACAATTGAAAAACTATTTGTATACATCACACGAAGGAAAACTTTTGTTTCAGTTATAAGTATATTATACACATGTGACCTGTGTGTATTCTCATACATATGAAAGCATGCATGCCTAAATGAGTCACAATATGAAGTGTATTTCTTACTATAGTGAGGTCAAAAAATGCTTGAAAGCCACTGAGATAAAAGGACCAGCCACTCTGAACGCCTTAGAGGCAAAAAGAGCTTTGGAGTTGGAGGAGGAAAAAGAAGACCAGCATGGCTGAAGTGAGCCCTGGGGAGGAGTGTTATGAAAGGAGGTAGGAAATGCATGTAATTTTTCCTATATAGAACCCTACAGTCAAGCATCTTAAATCTGGACTGCCACCTGTTTTTGTCATGCTTCATCATTAAGAGATAACATGTGAGAATCATCTCCCTGCTTTAATGTCACTTTATAAACTGTCACTGAAAAGTTAGTAGTTACACCGATCTGACTGAAAATAACCTCTAAATTAAGAATGTATCTTATATTGAGAACGGATTGTTCGTATAATTAAAAAATGAACAAGAAAACAGGCTCATAGAAATCTTGCGGAGTTCTCTGGTTCATTTCAGGCCCTCCTTATAATGTAAAATTTTCATGTTAGTTGGTAATTAATTTTACAAATCTCTTGGCTATAAATACAAAAAGAAACAGCATAAAAGAAACCACTTAGGTCAAATGTAGAGGGAAAAAATGCTGGGACTGTAGATATGGCTCTTCCACTAACTCCCTAAGTGACCCTCACGACTTATTTCACCGGTTTGAGCCCTGGAAACCCTTACATGTTCAAAAAAAAAAAAAAAAAAAAAAGGAGGTGAAGTAGGTGTTCAGTAAGGTCCCTTCATACTGTAAAATTCAATGATCCTAAGTAATTTACGATCATTTACTATTTTAAACGTTGCAAAAATTAACCTGGTATTTTACCAGAACTTTGTAAAAAGAGGAAGTTACACGACATACAATGAAGATAACGTCCTTAACTTTACGGTAGATGACAGTGTTTGAAGAACTAGAAGATAAAGTCAAAGTTATCTCGGGGAGTTTATGTTGTACTTAGATTGAGCTGCACTTTGGAACCGTGTGGCCTTTTCACATGAGATCAGTGTCTTGATAAATACAAACTTCCTGAAAAGATGGGTTAAACCTCAAAGCCTGTGTAACTACAGCTTGACAAAGACTCTCGAGGAAAGGTAAACGGAAAGTGAGTTGGCAACACAACTCACCTACAAGTTCTCCAATCATGAAAAGCAAGTAAAGAACGGCAGCAATGGTCAACCTGGTCTTCACCTTTCTCTGCTTCAGTATCTCTCTCTGTTTGCTGCAGTTGTCACAGGAGTCCACCTTCAAACTCAGCTGACTGTTGGTCAAAGGTAAGTCTTGGTCCAGTAAGGAATCATCGTCGGCCTGGAGGGTCGGGTGCGCCCCGTTAAGAGGCCTTTCCGGGGCTTCGGAACCGTCATCGGCCACCACAACTCGAAGTTTGTTGAATCGAGAAAGCCCCTCGTCCCCCACCTCATCCGAGAAGTCAAAGGCGCTGGTGTCATTCAAAAACAGCGGCGCATCATCCTTCCTCAGCAGAGATTTGAGGCGCTTCCACGCGCCAGAGCCGGCCATGGCAGAGGCTGAGCGGCCGCGGTGCGGAACGGCTTGGGGGAGGCGGACGGCCG
>NW_012104277.1:1401960-1403154 GCF_000951045.1 Mandrillus leucophaeus
TTTGAGACAGGATCTTGCCCTGTCACCCAAGCTGGAGTGCAGTAGTGTGATCTTGGCTCACTGCAACCTCTGCCTACCTGGTTCAAACAATTCTCATGCCTCAGCCACCCAAGTAACTGTGATTACAGGCAAGCACCACCATGCCTGGCTAATTTTTTTATTATTTATTTATTTATTAATTATTATTTTTTGAGACGGAGTTTTGCTCTTGTTGCCCAGGTTGGAGTGCAGTGGTGCGATCTCTGCTCACTGCAACCTCTGACTCCAGGGTTCAAGCAATTCTCCTGCCTCAGCCTCCTGGGTACCTGAGATTACAGGCGCCTGCCAGCACCCCCAGCTAATTTTTTGTATTTTTAGTAGCAATAGTATTTCATCATATTGGCCAGGCTGGTCTCAAACTCCTGACTTCAGGTGAACCACCCGCCTCGGCCTCCCAATGTGCTGGGATTACAGGCGTGAGCCACTGCGCCCAGCATAATTCTTCTATTTTTAGTAGAGACAAGGTTTCACTATGTTGGCCAGGCCGATCTCAAACTCCTGGCCTCAAGTGACCCACCCACTTCAGCCTCCCAAAGTGCTGGGATTACAGGCATGAGCTACCACGCCTGACTGTTTTAGAGATTCTTAATCTAGATTTTCTGAGTGGGTTTTAGGGAGTTTGGGAGGCCTTAAACTTATGTGCAAAATTTTGTGGACATGTATATTTTCTGGAATAAGTCTTTTAGCTTTCATCATATTCTCAGATTGGATTGAGTCAAATTAGGTTAAAAACAATAACATTGTCAGGAGAGCTCATCTTAAAGGTCGAGCCCCTAGCTTCTACTTGAGTTGAATTGTAGGGCAAACTCCTATTTATCCAGCGTTTTTTTTTTTTTTTTTTTTTTTAAGACCGACTCTGGCTCTGTCGCCCAGGCTGGAGTGCAGTGTCATGACCTCAGCTCACTGCAAGCTCCGCCTCCCGGGTTCACACCATTCTCCTGCCTCAGCCTCCCCAGCAGCTGGGACTATAGGCGCACACCGCCATGCCCGGCTAATTTTTTGTATTTTTAGTAGAGACGGGGTTTCACCATGTTAGCCAGGATGGTCTCGATCTCCTGACGTCGTGATCCGCCCACCTCGGCCTCCCACAGTGCTGGGATTACAGACATGAGCCACCGCACCCAGCCATCCAGCGTTTATGAATGTTGTATTTTT
>NW_012104277.1:1403204-1406562 GCF_000951045.1 Mandrillus leucophaeus
GAGGTTGGCTTGGGGGACCCCGCGCCGCCTCCGCCCAGGGATCACTCACTGGCGAACCAAGGGGACTCCGGACGGCCCTTTCCACCTCTCCAGGCTGGGAGGCAAGTGCGGTCGGAGGGTCACGCCGGGGGCTGGGCGTTGCTGCTAGGAGTTCCCTTCACCAAAAGTGGGTCTCAGGATTCTTGGGTCGGAATCTGGGTTGCGGGTGCTCGGCAGAAGACAAACCCAGCACTTTTCTTGCTAACTGGAAAGGCAAGCAGCTTTTCTCTCCTCGAATTGCTTGTCTCTGGCAAATTGGCAACATGTGCTGCAGTCAACTGGAGAGGGCAAGGCTGTCGTCAGCAGTTCTGTGTCCTACTGTTTTTCAGCAAATATGTATTGTCCTCTTTGTGCTCTCTGCCATGTTCCTTTTTCCTTCAGGGTATTTACGATATGGACTAAACCCAAGCACAGAAAATCTAGTACAGGCATACCTCGGAGATATTGCGAATTTGGTTCCAGACCACCGCAATATGGCAATAAAGTGAGGTGTCACAAATGTTTCATGTCCCAGTGCAAATACAATCATGTATATAATGTAGTCTATTAAGTGTGTTATGTCTAAAACAATGGGCGTACCTTAATTTAAAATATTGGGAGAGAGGGAGGAAAAAGTATATGTACTTTGGTTAATTGCTCTGAGGAAGGAGGGTCGCTTGAGCCCAGAAGTTGGAGATTACAGTGAGCTATGATTGTGCCTCTGCACCCCAGCCTGGCGACAGAGTGAGACCCTGTCTCTAAAAATAAACGAGTAAATAAAATACATGACTGCTAAAAAATGCTAACAATCGGCTGGGCGTGGTGGCTCATGCCTGTAATCCCGACCCTTTGGGAGGCTGAGGCAGGCACATCACCTGAGGTCAGGAGTTCAAGACCAGCCTGACCAACGTGGAGAAACCCCGTCTCTACTAAAAATACAAAATTAGCCGGGAGTGGCGGTGCATGCCTGTAATCCCAGCTACTAGGGAGGCTGAAGCAAAGGAATCGCTTGAACCCGGGTGGCGAAGGTTGTGGTGAGCCTAGATCGCGCCATTGCACTCCAGTCTGGGCAACAAGAGCAAAACTCCGTCTTAAAAAAAAAAAAATGTGCTAGCAATCATCTAGGCCTTTAGCAAGTCATTTTCTTTTCTAGTGGAGGGTCTTTGCTCCATGTTGATGGCTGCTGACCGATATGGATGGTGGCTGCTGAAGGTTGGGGTGGCTGTGGCAATTGCTTATAATAAGACAACGATGACATTTGCTACATCTGTTGACTCTTGTTTTCATGAAAGAGTTCCTGATGGCGTGTGATGCTGGTTAATAATATTTCACCCACAGTGGACCTTTCAAAATTGGAGTCAATCCAGTTTTCTCAAACCCTGTCTCTGCTTTATCAACTAAGTTTATGGAATATTCAAATCCTTTGTTGCCGTTTCAACAGTGTTCACAGCATCTTCACAAGGAGTAGATTCTATCTCAAGAAACCACTCTCTTTGCTTATCTATAAGAAGTAGCTCCTCATCTGTTCAAATTTTATGAGATTGCAGCAATTCAGTCACATCTTCAGGTTCCACTTCTAGTTCTCTTGCTATTTCCACCACATCTACAGTTACATCCTCCATTGAAGTCTTGAATCCCTCAAAATCATCCATTAGGGTTAGAATCCACTTCTTGCAAAATCCTGTTGATGTTGATATTTTGACCTCCCATGAATCACAAATGTTCTTAATGGCATCTGGAATGCTGAATCCTTTCCAGAAGTTTTTCAATTTACCTAGGTCCATCAGAGGAATCAATGGCAGCTATAGCCTTATGAAAGGTATTTCTTCTTCATTTATTTTTTTTTTGAGATGGAGTTTCACGGTCGTTGCCCAGGCTGGAGTGCAATGGTGCAATCTCAGCTCACCGCAACCTCTGCCTCCCGGGTTCAAACGATTCTCCTGCCCCAGCCTCCCAAGTAGCTGGGACTACAGGCATGTGCCACCACACCTGGCTAATTTCATTTTTTTTTTTTTTTTTTGAGACGGAGTCTGGCTCTATCGCCCAGGCTGGAGTGCAGTGGCGCAATCTCGGCTCACTGCAAGCTCTGCCTCCCGGGTTCACACCATTCTCCTGCCTCAGCCTCCTGAGTAGCTGGGACTACAGGCGCCGCCACCATGCCAGGCTAATTTTCTGTATTTTTAGTAGAGACAGGGTTTCACCGTGTTAGCCAGGATGGTCTCGATCGCCTGACCTTGTGATCCGCCCGCCTCGGCCTCCCAAAGTGCTGGGATTACAGGCGTGAGCCACCGCGCCCGGCCGGCATTTTTAGTAGAGACTGGGTTTCACCATGTTGGCTAGACTAGTCCCGAACCGCCGACCTCAGGTGGTCCGCCTGTGTTGGCCTTCCAAAGTGCTGGGATTACAAGCGTGAGCCATTGCGCCAGATGAGCTATAGAGCACAGGTAGAGTAGATTTAGAATAATTCTTAAGGGCCCTAGAATTTTCAGAATGGTAAGTGAGCACTGGCCTTAACTTAAAGCTATGGGCTTCATTAGCCTCTAACAAGAGAGTAAGATTGAAAAACTTCTGGAAAGGATTCAGCATTCCAGATGCCATTAAGAGTAGGATTGTCCTTTTGAAAGTCTGAAGCCAGGCATCAACTTCTCTCTAACTATGAAAGCCCTAGGTGGAACTTCTTCCAATAGAAGGCTGTTTCCCCTGTATTGAAAATCTGTTGTTTAGTGTAGTCACCTTTAATGATTGTAGCTACACCTTGTGGACAGCTTGTTGCAGTTTCTCCATCAGCATTTGCTGCTGCTGCTTGCACTTTTATGTTATGGAAATCACTTTTTTCCTTAAACCTCATGAACCAACCTCTGCTAGCTTCAAACTTTTCTTTTTTTGTTAAAAAAAATTATTTTATTTATTTATTTTTAAATAGAGACAGGGTCTTACTATGTTGCCCAGGCTGGTCTGGACATTTCTACTTTCCTTCAAGAACTTTTCCATTTCCCAGAGTCAAGCGATAAAAGTTTAAAACAAACAAACCCAAACAATCAAAAAGAACTTTTCATTTGCATTTACAGCTTGGGTAAGAAAAGGCATAGCGCAGGACGTGGTAACTGACACCTGTAATCCCAACACTTTGGGAGTGGCCAGGCGGATCACCTGAGGTCAGGAGTTCAAGACCAGCCTGGTCAACATGGTGAAACCCTGTCTCCACTAAAAATACAAAAATTAGCTGGGTGTGGTGGCACATGTCGAGTAGCTCCCAGCTGCTCAGGAGGCTGAGGCAGGAGAATCACTTGAACCCGGGAAGTGGAGGTTGCAGTGAGCCTCATACTATTACACTCCAGCC
>NW_012104277.1:1407860-1412702 GCF_000951045.1 Mandrillus leucophaeus
GCCTCCCAAAGTGCTGGGATTACAGGCTTGAGCCACCGCGCCCGGCCCAAAAATTTTTTTAAAAGCCTCCAAGGAATTGGCAGTTGCAGTGAGCTATGATTGTGCCACTGTACTCCAGCCTGGGTAATAGAGTGAGACCCCATCTTTAAAACCAAAACGAAACAAAACCAAAAAAAGAGGAAGAAGAAATAATTGCGTTTTTTTTGTTTTTTGCTCTTTTGAGACAGGGTCTCGTTCTGTTGTCAAGGCTGGAGTGCAGCGGTACGATCTCAGCTCACTGCAGCCTTGACCTCCTGGGCTCAATCTATCCTCCTGCCTCAGCCTTTTGACTAGCTGGGACCATAGGCGCTTGTCGTCATGCCCGGCTAATTTTTGTATTTTTTTTCCTTGTAGAGATAGTGTTTTGCCATGTTGCCCAGGCTGGCCTTGAACTCCTGGGCTCAAGTGATCCTCCTGCCTCAATCTCCCTAAATGCTGGGATTACAGGTGTGAGCCACCACACCCAGCCAATATTTAAATTCTGAGTAGTAGCTTCTGAGTTAAACCTAAATTATAATGTCACAATGGAATGGCAATATGCACCCCTAGCAAAGTCTTAAGAGTTTTTTTGTTTGGTTGGGGTTTTTTTTTTTTTTTTTTGAGACAGGATCTTGCCCTGTCACCCAAGCTGGAGTGCAGTAGTGTGATCTTGGCTCACTGCAACCTCTGCCTACCTGGTTCAAACAATTCTCATGCCTCAGCCTGTCTCTTATACACATCTAGATGTGTATAAGAGACAGTTGTAACAGTCCACATGTATTACCAAATTTCAAGTCACAAGAAATACAATAAAAAGTCACATGAAACATCATTTTCCTCTGAAGATTGAAATGGCACTTTAGAATCTTGTATGCCTCAGATGCAAGAAATAAACTCCTTTAAATATGACTCCTCGGATTTAAATGCCCACCATATTTCTACAGAGCTGCAGCCATGGGAATCAAGGTAGGAAACCTAGATCAGAGATTCCATGTTCCCTAGACCAGGAAGGGAAAACTATTTCCCAGTTAACCAGGGCACTCTGGTAATAATCAGCTGAAAGGAGAAATCTTACTGGGAGTTGCTTTCCTAACTCCAAATATTTTAATCCACCGGGTTTGGGAGTAGGTTTTTTTGTAGTTGTTTTGAATTTCACTTTGTTATACTGTCTGAAATTCTAATGAGAGATACAAATTAATAAAGAAAGTATTTTAGGAGTGTAGGATCATTTTCTCTTTAGTATAAATCCTTCAAAGAAGATTCCATTAAAGGAAAGTGGATAGATGTTTTTAAGAAAAGTTAAGGCAAGAGCATGGATTGTTTGGGGTACTTACAGCAAGCTTTGTTGAATAGGCCTGCAGTTCTGCATCCCAGTTTGTTTTTATTATTTTTCTCACTGGGTACCTGGAGAAAGTGATGGGAGGACAACAGAAACTCTATATGGTGATTTTAAAGTATATCCACAAATTCTGTGATACTCTATCCATCAAGAGGTGGAGCTTAATTTCCTTCCTATTGAGCGTGGACTGCACTAAATGAGTTGCATGTGTCCTATAATGAATATGGCAGAAGTGACTCTGTGTGACTTATAAGACTAGGTCACAAAAGGTATTGCAGCTGCCTCCTTATCCTCACACTGGGATCACTTGCACTAGGAGGAGCCAGCTACTGTGTCATGAGGAACTCAGGCAGCCCTGTGGAAAGGCCTGTGTGATGAGGAACTGAGGCCTCTTGCCAACAGCCGTGTGAGTGAACCATTTTGGAAGTGGACCCTCCAGTCCCAGCTAAGCCTTCAGATAACTATAGACTGGGCAGTGCTAACTAAAATCTCGAGAGATCCGGAGCCAGAACCACCCAGCTAAGCCATTCGCAGATGACCCACAGAGACTGCCTGAGATAAGAAATGTTTGTTTTAAGATGGTAAGTTTTGAGATACTTCGTTACACAGCAATAGATAACTAATATGTTACGTATCAATTTTCCTCTGTACCAGGAAAGACACTTTTCTTATTCCTTTATCACATGGGCTCTTGTTCCTCAGCCTGTCCTCAGACTAGTGGCATGATTCTATCATTGAGCTTCAAAATGGGCTAAATACATAGACCTCTGCAAATAGGCTTGGAATGTAACTGCAATTTGCAACCTTATTTCTACGCACTCAGAGTTTTTAACAATAGACAAATGAACTTTTGAAACAGTGCCCACTTATAATCTCGGTACTGCCTGCAATTCTGTTTGCTAGCTATTGCTCAGTAGGTCATTCTTTTTTAAGAGACTTCATATGGTTTTCTAGTCTGAAAAATTTATTTATTTTTTATTTTAGTGAGACAGGTCTCACTATGTTGCCTAGGCTGGTCTTGAACTCGTGGGCTGAAGCGATCCTCCTGTCTCAGCCTCCCAAGTGTTGGGATTACAGGTGCGAACCACCAAGCCCAGCCTGAATAACTTCTTTGCATGTCAGATGGAAAAGGTTGCCAGCCATTTAGCTAGTCTCTCAACCAGGCAACTCATAATATGCAGATTTAGGCAACAGCAGAAGCCTGTCAACTGAATTGCAAAACACATACCTTGGGACAGTTGAATGGGATGGACACAAAATTTCCTATGTCAAAATTTGTTTTCTGGTTCACATATCTCTTGAAAAAAATGGCTGGTTGTTGTGGCTCACGCCTGTAATGCCAGCACTTTGGGAGGCTGAGGTGGGCAGATCACCTGAGGTCAGGAGTTCGAGACCAGCCTGGCCAACGTAGTGAAAATCCAGTCTCTACTAAAAATACAAATTAGGGCTAGGTGTGGTGGCTCACGCCTGTAATCCCAACACTTTGGAAGGCTGAGGCAGGCAGATCACGAGGTCAGGAGTTCGAGACCAGCCTGACCAACATGGTGAAACCCCTATCTCTACTAAAATACAAAAATTATCAGGGCATGGTAGTGCGTGCCTATAATCCCAGCTACTCAAGAGGCTGAGGCAGGAGAATTGCTTGAACCCGGGAGGCGGAGGTCGCAGTGAGCCGAGATCATGCCACTACACTCTGGCCTGGACAACAGAGCGAGACTCCCTCTCAAAAAAAAAAAAAAAAGAAAATTAGCTGGCTGTGGTGGCGGGTGCCTGTAATCCCAGCTACTTGGGAGGCTGAGGTAGGACAATCTCTTGAACCTGGGAGGCGGAGGTTGCAGTGAGCTGAGATTGTGCCATTGCACTCCAGCCTGAGTGACAGAACAAGACTCTGTCTCATTAAAACAAGCAAACAAACAAAAAACCTACTGAAAATAATATCATAGCTAGGATACTTAAGGCTTTTGTGCCAGGTACTATGAGGGCACCTGACTTACATTAACTAATTTAATCATTACCACATCACTGTGATGAAGGTAGTGATTGAAAGCATGGGTCTTGGAGTCAGACAAATTGTGTTTGAGTCCTGGCCTCACCACTTATAGTTGTATGGTCTCTGGCAAACTAATCTCTTTTTGCTTCAATTTTCTTACATATAAAACGGATATAATAGTACCCACTTCACAAGGGTTGTAGTAAGGATTAAATAAGATAATGCCAGTAAAGCATGTAAAACTTAGCATACATAATTCCTAGCACACAGTACGTGTTCAATCAATGCCAGCTATTATTATTTTTATTTTTATTTTCCTTTTTTTTTTTTTTTCACTTTTGACACAGCCTCAGGAGGTCCTGAGGACATGTGCCCCAAGCTATTATTTTTGTATGTAGATGAAGACATAGAGTCTCAGGGAGGTTAAGTATCTTGGTCAGGATCATGCAAGTAGCAAACAGAGCAAGAACTCAGTTTGGATCAGCTTTGTTTCTGAGCTCAATCTCTTAACCATTACCCCACACTATCTGCTCAGTTTCTTTCTGCCCAAAGTGGAACGATCTACAGAAAAGCATCTAGAGTCCGAAGCATGTCAGGAGAGATGCCTGTTTCGCATATCAATGATTTTTCAGAACCTTGAGACTTCAGTATCATCCTGTGAAATCCCCATTGAAAATCAGCAAAAAGAAAGTGGAAAATTTTTTTTAAATTGAAATATGGGAGAAGGTGCTCCTTGGTTGAGGTTCAAATCCTGCATATTCCCCATCCCGAGAATGCATCTCTATTGGAGTATGTGGCCGTAGGAGGTTCCCATAGGATGTTTTAGAATGTGTCCCCTTATCTTCTTCAGGAGGGGATGAAAGCTGTTGAATGCATGGAACAAGGATTAGTGATGTGATACACAACTACAGTGAGTGTAATTGTTTATTCCTTCTATGAGTTGTTACCAGAAAGGAATCCTGATCCAGACCCCAAGAGAGGGTTCTTGGATCTTGTACAAGAAAGAATTTGAGACAAGTTCGTAAAGTGAAAGCAAGTTTATTAAGAAAGTAAAGGGATAAAGCAAGGTGACTCCATAGGCAAAGCAGCCCTGAGGGCTGCTGGTTGCCCATTTTTATGGTTATTTCTTGATTATATGCTAAACAAGGGCTGGATTATTCATGCCTCCCCTTTTTATTATTTATTATTTTTTAGACAGAGTCTCATTCTGTTGCTCAGGCCGCCTAATTTGTGTATTTTTAGTAGAGACGGGGTTTCAGCATGTTGGACAGGCTGGTCTCGAATACATGGCCTTATGTGATCCACCCGCCTCAGCCTCGCAAAGAGCTGGGATTATAGGCATGAGCCGCTGTGTTGGGCAATGCCTCTTCATTTTAGACCATATAGGGTAACTTCCTGACGTTGCCATGGGATTTGTAAACTGGCATGATGCTGGTGGGAGGGTAGCAGTGAGGACAACCGGAGGTCACTCTCATCGCCATGTTGGTTTTGGTGG
>NW_012104277.1:1413522-1417330 GCF_000951045.1 Mandrillus leucophaeus
TGGTCTCGATCTCCTGACCTCGTGATCCGCCTGCCTCGGCCTCCCAAAGTGCTGGGATTACAGGCGTGAGCCACCGTGCCCAGCCTAATTTCTGTATTTTTATCAGAGATGGGGGTTCACTATGTTGGCTAGGCTGGTCTCGAACTCCTGACCTCAGGTGATCTGCCTGCCTTGGCCTCCCAAAGCGCTGGGACTACAGGCATGATCCACCGCGCCCAGCCAAAGTGAGACCCTTAGTTTTAAAGTAAATGTTCCTATGGATTTCTCTAAGCATATCTGGCTGAAATTAGCGGGAGTAGGAGATCCAAGATGAGAAGGGGTTTTGAGTGTTAGGATACCAGCCCCAGAGCCTGAGGTGGTGACTGGACTGGAAGAGCTTAAAGTTGAGGGTGGAAGGCTGAACTTGGAAATGCATTGGGAGTTTCATCATAGACAGGAGCACCACAAGAGAACTCAGAGAACCTGATTCAGTTTCTAATTTTGTAATCCATTCACTGTGATCCTTAGCAGTGTAATATTAATAATTTTTCAGCTTATTTTCTTGTCTGTAAAAAGTGGAAAATAATGTTTGTCTTACCTATTTCATAGCAACACTGTAAGAATCAAATGGGATTTTGTATTAAGGGAGGAGACCACCCCTTATATCATCTTATGCCCAATTTCTGCCTCCAAAGAAAGAAGTAAAAACTAAAAGGCAGAAATGAAATCCACAGGCAGACAGCCCGGGCGCCGCACCCTGGGCCCGGCAGTTAAAGATCGACTCCTGACTTAATTGGTTCTGTTATCTATAGATTACAGACATTGTATAGAAACGCACTGTGAAAATCCCTGTCTTGTTTTGTTCCGATCTAATTATCCCTGCATGCAGTCCCCAGTCACGTATCCCCTGCTTACTCAATCAATCACGACCCTCTCACATGCACCCCCTTAGAGTTGTGAGCCCTTAAAAGGGACAGGACTTGCCCACTCGGGGAGCTCGGCTCTTGAGACAGAAGTGTTGCCGATGCCCCCGGCCGAAGAAACCCCTTCCTTCTTTAACTCGGTGTCTGAGGAGTTTTGTCTGCCGCTCGTCCTGCTACAGTATATGAAAGCATCTTCCTTCACCACTTTACCAGAAAGAGACTTTAAAGACCATGCCACCTGAACTAAACTACAAAGCAAGGGTATGGACAAATGCCAATCATCAAGAATTCTCAGTTGGGGGTGGTGGCTCACCCCTGTAATTCCAGCACTTTGGGAGGCCGAGGCAGGCAGATCACTTCAGGCCAGGAATTCAAGATCAGCCTGGCCAACGTGGTGAAGCCCCATCTCTACTAAAAATACAAAAATTAGCCGGGCGTGGTGGTGTACGCCTGTAATTCCAGCTACTCGGAAGGCTGAGGCATGAGAATCACTTGAACCTGGAAGGCGTAGGTTGCAGTGAGCTGAGATTGCGCCACTGTACTCCAGCCTGGGTGATAGAACAAGACTCTGTCTCGAAAAAGAACTTTCCACTTACGTTTGTCTCTTCTTAGGATTGCTAAACCCAGTCCTTGGTTTATTAATGACACATTCAGACTTATTTAGAACTTACTTAGAACTCCACCACACATTGTTACTTCATTCCTATCCTAAGCTGTTTTTGCATCCATAGCACCTGACCTCGTACTTGCAGCAGGAACCCTGTAAATACTCATGGACAAATATATGCAAATATTTTAATCAGAGAGAGTTTATCCATAACCTTAAATTCTCCTTTAACATAAACATTTCTATTTCTTTAAGCTGGAGTGTAAGGCCATTTCTGAGGAATTTTTTAAGTGGTGATGTCAATGTGTCTTATAAGATCAGTGATTATTAATACACTGATAGTTCGTATTTATACTATATCTATTTCAAAGAACATTATAACATTTAGGAATCAAGCCAGAACAAAGAAGCAACTGCAGACAAAGTGACTCTTTTGTGGCCTCTAGTAACTTGTGGCTTCAAACAATGAAGGCCATTGTATAAACTCCTTTGAGGGGTTATTGTGAGAATTAATTAGATTAAAATCTGCAAAGTGCTTTGAAGTTTTCCCAGAATTCCATTATAAATAAAGATGACGTTAATTTTTTTTGAGGTATCTTTATGTCGGTCCTCCCAGAATCAAATGTAACAAGTTCACCTGCTATTGAACTGCCTGTGTTCCCTGAAGCAAAAACCCACGACTAAGCCAAATTTTACCTTTGGTGATTTTAAGCTGACCACAAGAGCACACACAACGGAGCACAATTTGTTGCCTTTATCACAAAGAGCTTGGTGTATGATATGCATGATGCAGTGTCTCATAATCCCTATGCCCCATGGTAATTACATATAAATTACTGTAGTTATTACAGCTATTTTATAGTGACCAACAAAGTTTTACCCTCCTCTTTGTTATTTATATTTGGATGATTTACATTCGGTTCATTTACAATAGGATTTAAAGCAGCCTTATCCCTAAACAATGTAAATGCTGAAAAACTTTCCTGATTCCAGTAACTGTTTAATCCTCATTGTATGAACAGAAGCACAAGCAGATATTAAAGACAGGAGTCTTAGATTCAACTGTCTGACAGCTAGGGCTCCTTGGGAACCCCTTCTCCTTAGTCTCCTGGTCTTCTCTGATCCCAATCTTATCCCCAATGACCCCCTCAGCCCATGCTGTCCTCCCCGCTTCCCAAGAAGGAGCAGCTCTGAATATTCTGAGTGCTGGGCTTAGGGCAGCAGAAACTGTGGAGCAGCCCCAGGTGGGCCTTGGGGAACAGTAGGATAAGAGGCCTGTTGTAAATGAGGAACCTGTCTGGCAGGTGACCAACCTGGTTTGCTTGGGACTGAGGGGGGGTTCCCAGGACATGGGACTTTCAGTTTACTGGAACTAATTGACCTGGGCATTAGATTAGGGTCTGGGACCCTGATATTGGCGGAGTCTTTTCTGGGTGGGGAGAGAATCTTACTTGGGAAACACACCTTGTTCCTTTTGGTTCCTGCAGTATGCTGGTCTGGGTATGTCTTCTCAGGGAACTCTGGATGTGACTCCTGTACATGAAAATGGAAGAGGTCAGAGTTGTCCAAGAGGGAGGCCAGCCACATCCAGGCAGGGCCCCCATGGCCAGAACTCTGCTAGAGCCACCAAGGTCCCAGGTCAGTTCTGCAGCTTTGCAGGTGTTGAAATGACACCTGTGGGTCAGGCTGGGGGAACGAATGCATGCTAAACAACTGCCCTGAGAGACTGGGTAGATTACTGTTCGATTATCTTCCTAATCCTGGGGGAATACACCTTTGCCATTTCCCTGGATGGCCCCCTTCACAGGACCAGTGATATGAGGAGCCAAGTTACCTTAGAGCTAGAACAAAGGTTTTTGATTGTTTGTTTGTGTTGAGACAGAGTCTCCCTCTGTCACCTAGACTACAGTGCAATGGCACAATCTCGGCTCACTGCAACTTCCGCCTCCCGGGTTCAAGCGATTCTTCTGCTCTAGGCTCCCAAGAAGCTGGGATTACAGGCACCCGCTATCATGCCTGGCTAATTTTTGTATTTTTGTAGAGACGGGGTTCTACCATGTTGGCCAGGCTGGTCTTGAACTCCTGACCTCAGGTGATCCGCCCGCCTCGGCCTTCCAAAGTGCTGGGATTACAGGCGTGAACCACCACACCCAGCCTAGAACAAAGGTTTTGAAAGGAGAAAAAGGTTGGTTGGTTGGTTGGAGACAGGGTCTTGCTCTGCTGCCCAGGCTGGAGTGCAGTGGTGTCATTTGGGGTCACCTCTGCCTCTTCCTATGTGTAATTTTTTTTTTTTTTTTTT
>NW_012104277.1:1418225-1419351 GCF_000951045.1 Mandrillus leucophaeus
GTTGCCATGGGATTTGTAAACTGGCATGATGCTGGTGGGAGGGTAGCAGTGAGGACAACCGGAGGTCACTCTCATCGCCATGTTGGTTTTGGTGGGTTTTGGCCGGCTTCTTTCCTGCAACCTGTTTTATCAGCAAGGTCTTTAAGATCTGTATCTTGTGCTGACCTCCAATGTCATTCTGTGACTTAGGATACCTTAAGTGTCTGGGAAGGAAGCCCGGTATGTTTCAGCCTTATTTTACCTAGCCCCTATTCAAGATGGAGTTGCTCTGGTTTAAATGCCTCTGACAGAGTGACTGGAGTTTCAATTTAATACCTCCTCTCAGGGAGGAGAAAGAGAAGGAGAAGGACCCAAAATAGATAAGAGAATTGCCCAAAGATGGCAAAGGCCCCCTTTTGGACAGGGAGGAGATAAAGGAGAGGGTCAAGAGTCCATCTACCCTGTAAGGCAAACCAACCTGCCAGCCAAAACCGAAATGAAGTCAAGTTCATTGTATTCATAGCTTTGTTTTTTGCTTTCCCTTAGTTTTGTTTTTGTTTTGTTTTGAGACAGAGTTTCGCTCTTGTTGCCTGGGCTGGAGTGCAATGGCACAATCTTGGCTCACTGCAACCTCCACCTCCCGGGTTCAAGCAATTCTCCTGCCTCAGCCTCCCAAGTAGTTGGGACTACAGGCATGTGCCACCATGCCCGGCTAATTTCTGTATTTTTTTTTTTTTGAGACGGAATCTCGCTCTGTCTCCCAGACTGGAGTGCAGTGGCGCGATCTCCACTCACTGCAAGCTCCGTCGCCTCCCGGGTTCACGCCATTCTCCTGCCTCAGCCTCCCGAGAAGCTGGGACTACAGGCGCCCACCACCACGCCCGGCTAATTTTTTTTGTATTTTTAGTAGAGACGGGGTTTCACCACGTTCGCCAGGATGGTCTCGATCTCCTGACCTCGTGATCCGCCCGCCTCGGCCTCCCAAAGTGCTGGGATTACAGACATGAGCCACCGCACCCAGCCATCCAGCGTTTATGAATGTTGTATTTTTATAACAGTCCACATGTATTACCAAATTTCAAGTCACAAGAAATACAATAAAAAGTCACATGAAACATCATTTTCCTCTGAAGATTGAAATGGCACT
>NW_012104277.1:1420150-1421571 GCF_000951045.1 Mandrillus leucophaeus
GGAGTCTCGCTCTGTTGCCCAGGCTGGAGTGCAGTGGCGCAATCTCGGCTCACTGCAAACTCTGTCTCCCGGGTTCAAGTGATTCTCCTGCCGAGGCCTCCAGAGTAGCTGGACTACAGGTGCCCGCCACCATGCCCGGCTAATTTTTTGTATTTTTTAAGTAGAGACGGGGTTTCACTGTGTTAGCCAGGATGGTCTTGATCTCCTGACCTCGTGATCCACCCGCCTTGGCCTCCCAAAGTGCTGGGATTACAGGCGTGAGCCACCATGCCCAGACCCTATGTGTAATTTTTAAGTGAAAGTGCAAAATCCTAGTCTAGTCTTCCCGGAAATTTTTCCCCAGGCCCACATCAGGTGAGGCCCACAGATAACCAATCCCTCTACTGTGTACTGATTCTTATAATTTAGGGGAGGACACTCACGTACTACTACTCTGTCTTTAATCCTCCCAGTTGTGTTTAGTCCTGAGTTGTGACCTCAAAGCTCATAGGCTTGTCTTCCTTTTGTAAATAGTTTGGATATTTTTATCTCAAAGTGCATTATTTTGCACTTGCTCCCACGAGTGCTCGTTTGTCAATTGTCAGATCACATGGTCAGATTTATGGGCTCTTCTGATTATCTAGCTCAGGGATTGGCAGACTTTTTCTGTAGACGTCCAGATAATAAATAATGTCAATTCCACCACTATTGGTCTGCAGCTCTTCTTATGGTAGCAGTTGTTGCATTTCTCTGTGGGAAAGAAAAGAGGATTAAACACCTCTTTCTCAGCAAAACAGAGAGTAGGCATATGTGTGACAGACACAAGATGTATTCTGTAGTTTTGTTTGGCAGGAGATGATCCATTTCAAAACAAATTAAGAAGACTTGGAAAAATATATAATTCAGTATTTGAATAATGCTGTTTCTTGTTCTTTTAAAAAAATAATTTTAGGCCAGGCGCGCTGGCTCACACCTGTAATCCCAGCCCTTTGGGAGGCTGAGGCGGGCGGATCACGAGGTCAGGAGATCCAGACTATCCTGGCTAACATGGAGAAACTCGTCTCTACTAAAAATACAAAAACTTAGCCGGGCGTGGTGGCAGGTGCCTGTAGTCGCAGCTACTTGGGAGGCTGAGACAGGAGAATGGCGTGAACCCGGAAGACGGAGCTTGCAGTTAGCTGAGGTCGCGCCACTGTACTCCAGGCTGGGTGACAGAGCAAGACTCCATCTCAAAAAAAAAAAGTAATAATAATAATAATTTTAGCTTTGCAGCAATCCTCAGGTGTCAGTCAGTCACTCTGCCTTGTAGCAGCAGCCAACAAGAGAGTAAACAAATGAGCATGGCTGTGTTCCAATAAAACTTTATTTATGGAAACTGGGATGTGACTTTCATATAATTTTAATGTGTCACAAAATATTAGTTTCTTTCCTTTTTTTTTTTT
>NW_012104277.1:1422616-1428741 GCF_000951045.1 Mandrillus leucophaeus
TTTTTTTGAGACGGAGTCTTGCTCTGTCACTCAGGCTTTAGTGCAGTGGCGCGATCTCGGCTCACTGCAAGCTCCACCTCCCAGGTTCACACCATTCTCCTGCTTCAGCCTCCTGAGTAGCTGTGACTACAGGCACCTGCCACCATACCCGGCTAATTTTTTGTATTTTTAGTAGAAAAGGGGTTTCACTGTGTTAGCCAGGATGGTCTCTATCTCCTGACCTCGTGATCCACCCGCCTCGGCCTCCCAAAGTACTGGGATTACAGGCGAGAGCCACCAAGCCCAGCCTCATGCTCGGCTAATTTTTGTATTTTTAGTAGAGACAGAGTTTCACCATGTTGGCCAGGCTGGTCTTGAACTCCTAACCTCAAGTGATCCACCCGCCTCAGCCTTTCAAAGTACTGATATTACGGGCATGAGCCACTGTGCCTGGTCCTCAAATGTAGTATTAAGGTGGCAGTATTTATACCACCCAACTGCCCTTGTTTGGGTCGGGTATAGCTGGGGCCCTGGAACCCACCAGAGTGCTAGCTTGTGGCTGTTCAAGCCTCTTAGTGGCTCCTGTGAAAATACACTGGACCTTTCAAAATGGAAATCTGATTGTGTCTCCAACCTCTTCCATGCCTCCACCCTCAGCTCAGGCACTTGCCTTCCTCCGAGCTGTGGCTGCGCTAAACTTACGTTTTCTGGGGTTCTGACCACAGGCCTTTTCATGTGCAGTTTCCTCACTTGGAATGCCTTTCTTCATCATTCCTTTAGCTAGTTAATTACGTAAGCTCTCTAGAGCCACTCTCCTCCATGGCACCCATCATGCCCCAAGTCTGGATGAGTCCATTTGTTACATGTTTCACTGTGTGATGTTATCTTCATTAGTGGCATTATTTGACTAATGGCTGCTACTAACTCTCATTAGACTCTAAGCTCCAAGAGAGTGGGGGACTGTATCTTTGCACACCACTGTATCTTCTGCACCTGGCACTGTGCCTGGCACAGAGTAGGTGGTCAACAAGCACCCCAGTAGGCGACGGCCTGCTGCCTGGGGCACTGATGCCTATAACAGTTCCCTCCCTTTACTAGCAGAGCGAACTTAGAGGAATTATAAGATCTCTTTGAGCCTCAGTGTCCTTCTATGTAAAATGGAGGTAATAACATAACTAGTGTCTTTGGGTTATGGTGACTTAAATGAGATAATGTGTCTGGCACATGGCCCGATCTAGTCACTACTAGATTAACATTAGTCTCCTTCTCCCTTCCTTTTATTGAGGTCCATTCCGTGGGTGCCTGACACCCAAATATCACTTGCCCAGATTCTCCCAAGTGCACGGGTCTCCATCTTTCTGTTGAGAACTGCACAGTTCCCATCGATAAATCCAGAATTAGAGATGTGACTACCTATGTCCTTCATATATCTGCTGCCTTCCCAGGAACTGTCACTTGGGCCTCTACTTCCCTCCCCTACCTTGAATCAACAGGCCCCACCCATTATTTTTGCTTCTGAGCTAGTCCCTTATTGCCTCACAAAACATTTCACTTTCACACAACTCTTGTTATTAGCCTGTCCTTTGGAAACCTGTCCAAGGTTTTATTAAGGTTTCTAGGTGAATAATACTAAGCTGTTCTTTATCTACTTTTCCATTTTTTTAACCACATAAAAATGTAAAAACCTAACAGAAATTTGTCAAATTTTTTCTTTGAAGATATCATCTTGACAGTCTTTTCTGAAATTAATTTTATTTATTTAACTTGCCTATTTCACAAATGAACCATAATTTCCTAGGTTCCCTTTATAAATTTTTAAATGATAATAAATATTGTCATGTAATAACAATTTTAATATTTTGCGCCCACTGTGTTAGGAACCTTACATACACTAATTAATTAATTAATTATTATTATTTTTTGAGACAGAGTCTCACTCTGTCACCCAGGCTGGAGTGCAGTGGCACAATCTAGGCTCACTACAACCTCCACCTCCCGGGTCCAAGGGATTCCTGGGCTTCAGCCTCCTGAGTAGCTGGGATTACAGGCATGCGCCACCACGCCCGGCTAATTTTTTTGTGTTTTTAGTAGAGACACAAAAAGAGACACATGTTGACCACGCTGGTCTTGAACTCCAAGTGATCCACCCACATTGGCCTCCCAAAGTGTTGGGATTACAGGTGTGGGCCACCATGCCCAGCCCACTATTTAATATAATCCTTATAACAATCCTGCATAGTGGACACTATTGTTCCCGTTGTATACATGGAATAAATAAAATTTTATAAATATTTTGTTCTAAGTCACACAGTTAGGAATCAAGATTTGTATCAGGGTTGTATGAGTCAAGTGCCCATTGTCTTTTCACTCTGACGTTTTTCCTCTCTTCTTATGCTTGTTGGTTCATAATGGTGGTGGGGAGGGTATGTGTGTCATATTTTTACTTTTCCAACCTCCTAAATGTACATCCAGTTGTTATAACCAGTTACCCAATTTTGCCAATGGCCCCTCAATGTCATGTTGCACTTCCATCAGAAGTTGGGTAGGTCTTGAAGTATCATCCTTGTGTTGAAAACAGTAATTATCCATCAATCTATCCATCCACCCATCCATTCAATATTCCTTAAGAGTCTATACCAGATGCTATACTATGTGCTAAACATGTCTTAGGCCAAAGAAATGTGTCCCTAGTTTTTAAAATGAAGACATTGTGGAGTTAATGGAAGAGGCATTGGTGGGTTGGGGGATTAGGGTAGGGATGGAGAAGAGAAAGGAAGGGAAAGGAAAGAACTTCCTATGAAGTCATTCACCTGGGCACATGAGTATGATGGGGGAAGGCAGGGGAAGATATTGAGATTCTTACACAGCAAGATAGGAATGATAAGGCAAAACCAACAGAATTTTGCCCTAGCATGAAATACTGCCTGTTTATGGTACCTTATGATTTTCAGTTCCCTTCTCTAGAAGCTGATACTTTCCTGTATCTCTGATGTTCTGTTTACTTTTTTTCAAGCCACTTTTAGAAATTGGCCAGCATATGGACATGGTGGTGCAGCATATGGATGTGGTAGTCCCAGCTACTTGGGAGGCTGAGGCAGGAGGATCACTTGAGCCTGGGAGGTTGAGGCTGCAGTGAGCTATGACTGAGTCACTGCACTCCAGCCTGGCATGATGACAGCTCACTGCAAGCTAGGTTAGTGGAAGATAAAGGCTCTCTCAGGCTGCCAACTCTCAGGCTGCCAAAAAAATCAAGTTTCTGACTCTAATCAGGTCTTGAGAGCAAGACCGTCTCAAAAATAAATAAATAAATAAATAATCAGCCAACATAGATGTTAACCTTTGCATTTTGTGTTCTCTGTGTAGGTAGCATCCCCACTTATCTCAACAGCCTACCAGAATTGTGACAGTAGATTCAAGTTATGCTTTTTAAAAGTTTTAAACTGATTTACTGGACTTAAGAAGGGGTTTACTTCTTTTTTTTTTTTTTTTTTTTTTGAGACGGAGTTTTGTTCTTGTTATCCAAGCTGGAGTGCAATGGTGTGATCTCGGCTCACTGCAACCTCCGCCTCCTGGGTCCAAGCGATTCTCCTGCCTCAGCCTCCCGAGTAGCTGGGATTACAGGCACGTACAGGCACGTACCACCACATTTAGCTAATTTTTTGTATTTTTAGGAGAGATGGGGTTTCACCATGTTGGCCAGGCTGGTCTTGAACTCCTGACCTCAGATGATCTGCCGGCCTCAGGCTCCCAAAGTGCTGGGATTACAAGCGTGAACCACCACACCCGGCCTACTTCTTTTTTTCCCTTGGTTTTCCATGTGTTTGTATGTGTGTAGTAGTCTGTTCTCACACTGCTATGAAGAGATGCCCAAGACTGGGTAATTTATGAAGGAAAGAAGTTTAATTGACTCACAGTTCCACATTGCTTGGGAGGCCTCAGGAAACTTACAGTCATGGCAGAAGGCAAAAAACAGGTGCCTTCTTCACAGGGCAACAGGATAGAGTGAGTGCAAGCAGGGGAAATGCCAGATGCTTATGCAACCATCAGATGTCATGAGAATTCATTCACTATCATGAGAGCAGCGTATGGGAAACGGCCCCCATGATCCAATTACCTTCACCTGGTCCTTTCCTTGACATGTGGGGATAATGGGATGAGGTTTGGATGGGAACACAGAGCCAAATCATATCAGTGTGCATGATGAATGCATGTGCACACAAGTGTGTACAGACTTGTACATGTGAAAAGCAAGGGGGACCTGGATTGTTGTTCAATCATTAAAATATGCTCAGACAGAGGAATCCTGGTGACTAGAAGAGTCCTCACAAAGTGGCCTTTATCTTGGTAAGTTCATTGTGAAGTCAGACTCTGAAACTTGATTTTATTAACAGCCTGAGAGTGCCTTCATCTCCCACTAACCTAGCTTACGAAAACTTGTAAATACAAAGGGAAATATTGTGAGTATGCAAGAAAGTGTTTGTATGTTTTAGAGATCCATACTAAAGTAAATGGTTATCTTGGTCAGCCTGGGCTGCTACAACAAAATACTATATACTTGGTGGCTTAGAAACAGCAGGAATATGTTGCTCACATTTCTGGAGGCTGAAAAGTCCAAGATCCAGGTGCCAGCAGATTCCATGTCTGGTGAGGGTCTACTTCCTGCTTAAGAGATGGCTGTGTTCTCCCTCTGTCCTCACATGGTATAAGGGGCTAGGGGCCTCTTGAGATCTTGGCACTTATCTCATGAGGGCTCTGTCTCCATGACTTAACCGTCTCCAAAAAGGCTCCACCTCCTAATATCACCTGGGTGGGGTAGGATTTCAACATATGAATTCTGGGGTACAGAAACATTTACACCATGGCAGTAGGGAGGGATCTAGGATTTTCTTTAATATAGTTTAGTTTTTAAAAGTGGGAGAAAGTGAAGCAAGTGTAAGAAAATCTTGATTATGATCAAACATGGTTATAGGGTATTTCATACTATTCATTATACCTTATATATATTCATCATATTATTTCCTTCACTTTTTTCCTTTTACTTATTTAAAAACCTAGAATACTTTTGTATGTTTCAAATTTTTCTTTTTTTTAAACTTTTATTTTAAGTTGAGGAGTACACGTGCAGGTTTGTTATACAGGTGAACTCTTGTCGTGGAGGTTTGTTACATGGATTATTTTGTCACCTAGGTATTACAAGCCTAGTACCCACTAGTTATTTTTCCTAATCCTCTCCCTGCTCCCACCTTCCACCTTCCAGTAGGCCCCAGTGTGTGTTGTTCCCCTCTTTGTGTTCATGTGTTCTCATCATTCAGCTTCCACTTATAAGTAAGAACATGTGGTATTTGGCTTTCTGTCCCTGCATTAGTTTGCTAAGGATAATGGGCTCAAGCTCCATCTATGTCCCTACAAAGGACATGATCTCTTTCTGGTGGCTGCATAGTATTCCATGGTGTATAGATACCATATTTTCTTTATCCAGTCTACCATTCATGGACATTTAGGTTGATTCCATGTCTTGGCTATTATGAATAGTCTTGCAACAAACATATGTGTGGATGTGTCTTTACAATAGAATGATTTATATTCCTTTGGGTATATCCAGTAATGGGATTGCTGGTTCAAATGGTAGTTTTGTTTTTAGATCTTTGAGAAATCACCACACTGTTTCCCATATGGTTGAACTAATTTACACTCCCACCAACAGTGTATAAGCATTCCTTTTTCTCCAAAACTTTGACAGTACCTGTTACGTTTTTACTTTAACCACAGCCATTCTGACAGGTGTGAGATGGTATCTCACTGTGGTTTTGATTTGCATTTCTCTAATGATCAGTGATGTTGAGCTGTTTTTCATATGCTTGTTGGCCGCATGTATGTCTTCTTTTGAAAAGTGTCTGTTCCTATTAATGGAGTTGTTTTTTTCTGTAAATTTGTTTAAGTTTCTTTAAAATAGTTTAGTTTAGTTTTTAAAAGTGGGAGAAAGTGAAGCAAGTGTACGAAAAACTTGATAATGATTAAATCTAGTTATAGGGTATTTCACAGTATTAATTATATATATTCATTGTATTATTTTCTCCACTTTTGTGTGTTTGAATTTTTTTCTTTCTTTCTTTTTGTTTTTGAGACAGAGTTTCGCTCTTGTCGCC
>NW_012104277.1:1430121-1435457 GCF_000951045.1 Mandrillus leucophaeus
CTGTTGCCTAGGCTGGAGTGCAGTAGTGTGATCTTGGTTCACTGCATCCTCCCTACCCCAGGTTCAAGTGATTCTCATTCTCATCTGCAAATCTTGAGGAGTGCCTCACTATTGTTCCTTCCTCACACCAACCATATCTCAGATAGTGCTATCCATTATCCAGCACATAGCACAATTAAAACCTAATCTGCTCTAATCCCAGTACTTTGGGAGGCTGAGGCAGGTGGATCACCTGAGGTCAAGAGTTTGAGACCAGCCTGGTCAACATGGGGAAACCCCATCTCTATTAAAAACACACACAAAAAAGAAAGCTGGGCGTGGTGGTGGGCGCCTGTAGTCCCAGATATTTGGGAGGCTGAGGCAGGAGAATCAATCGCTTGAACCCGTGGGGCAGAGGTTTCAGTGAGAGGGGATAGTGCTACTGCACTCCCGTGAAAAACTCTGTCAAAAAACAAAACAAAACAAAAAACCTAATCTGCTCAAGTCCACC
The DNA here is from genome assembly GCF_000951045.1 of Mandrillus leucophaeus. NCBI lineage: Eukaryota > Metazoa > Chordata > Mammalia > Primates > Cercopithecidae > Mandrillus > Mandrillus leucophaeus. Next base: position 1,430,612 of record NW_012104277.1, read on the forward strand.
ATGAACAAGCCTGTGGTCTGACAAGGGAGTGCACTTCAGAATTGTGAAATGCTGCCCTCAACAAGGTGTTACGGGTGGGTCTTTGTTCTTAGAGCTCCCAAGATGGCAGCAAGCCTTTTGTTCTCTGACCAGAGGTTCTTGGCCTCACCGATTCCAAGGAATGGAACCTTGGGCCTTGCGGCGAGTATTATAGCGCTATTAGAAGCTCTGGGTCACGGAAGAGAACCATGAAACCCAGCGACTAGTGTTCAGCTCAATTAGGCACCTAGCCGTGCAGGAACAATGGTGAGCCTCTAGCCGGAACGGGAGCAGCAAAGGGCACCTTGCTGGATCAGAAACACAGTGGACACCCTGCCGGATCCGGAGGGATAGAAGTCAACGGTGGGTCTGTGACAGCGGCAAACAGCAGTGGTGGACAGTGGGCGAAAGCTCACCTCGAGCCGGAAGAAACACGGACCAGAAGAGTATGCAGTTGCAAGATTTAATAGAGTGAAAACAGAGCTCCCATACAAGAGGAGGGGACCCAAAGGGGGTTGCCCCTCCCTGCTCGAATGCCTGGGATTTATATCCCAATCATTGTCCCTCCCCCTGTGCTCTAAGATGATAAATTATTTGACTATTTCTTTACCTCCCGCTTTTAGCTTAATTAGTGTTTTAGTGAGCCCTCTTTACTACCTGATTGGTCGGGTGTGAGCTGAATTACAAGCCCAGTGTTTAAAGGTGGGTTTGGTCACCTTCCCCAGCTAGGCTTAGGAATTCTTAGTCAGCCTAGGAAATCCAGCTAGTCCTATCTCTCAGTCCCCGCTCTCAACAGGAAAACCCAGGTGCTGTCGGGGAGGTTGGCCAACGACCACTCTAACTGCTTCCTGCTGAACTGGGGCATAGTAGGGGTCATGCAGTTGAGATTTCCTTGGGACGGGTGCCTTCAGTGTCGTCAACATTGGAGCATGGGCTAGCAGGCCAGTCCAGGGGTCTGCGGTAGAGCTTAGTCATGGACTGCATCTAGGGCTCCATTTGAGGAACTTATAGCTTCGCTTCTGGAAGAGACAAACTTAACAAGGAGGTTAAAGATAAAGGGATTGAAACGTATAGCTTGAAGTGCAGGGGATTATTTCTTTGGCACACTTCACAGGCCCTGACTATCCACTTGATAGATTTGAAAAGGCCTGGTCCAGTAAATAATGATTTGGCCATCCGATGGGTGCTATCAATGCCTAAGTGAAAGGTTTGGTGAAGAGTTTTAAGTAATTTCCATTGCTTAGCTCCAGGCAAAAGTATTTTCCTTTCTTCAGTGGCTAGCCACCCTGAGGGGAGGAAACTACGTCCTCGTGAGGTCCCCCATTCTATTTCTTCTGCTGAGTACTGGGGCTTGGTTTCCCGGAGGGGATTACCCCATACTAGGGGTCCTTCAATAAGCATTTCTAATCGAGGATCCCACCTTGTGGCTCTTTTGGCTTCAATATCCTCTTGGCAGTTCCCTTCTATTTCCCTTTCCTTTCCTTTCTGATGACCCTGGAAGTGTAAGACTGCTACCTCTTTAGGTTTCTGTACAGCCAATAATAATCTCCTAATGGCTTCCTGATGTTTGATACGTGTTCCCTTGGAAGTTAGAAATTCCCTTTCTCTCCATATTGCTGCGTGGGCATGGAGGACTAGGTAAGCATACTTAGAGTCTGTATATATATGTACCCTTTTTCCTTCTAATTCTAGTGTATAATGGCCCCTGCTTTTGCTAGGATGTCTCTCCCTAACAAAGGAGTGGGGCTTTCAGGCATAATTAGAAAGGCATGTGAAGAGAGTAAAGTTCCCCAGTCACAACTTAGTGGCTGGGAGAAGTATCTAGTGACTGCCTGTCCTAGGACCCCTCAGATAGTGACAGATCTGGAGGACAGTTGTCCAGGACAGAAGAGTAAGACTGAGAAGGCTGTGCCAGTGTCCAGGAGACAGTTAACCTCCTGGCCCTCAATGGTCAAGCATACCCAGGGCTCTGTGAGGGTGATGGCATGGGCTGGCGCTTGCCCTGGGCACCCTCAGTCCTGCTGCTGGATCATCTGGTTAGTGGCTTCTGACTCAGAGGACCTTCATCACCTGGGGCAGTGGGCCTTCCAGTGATTCCCTTGACATAAGGGACGTGGAAAAAGGGGTGGCTTATTTCTATTCGGACAGTTTTTTTAAAGTGTCCTTGTAGACTCCACTGGAAGCAAGCCCTATTAGGCATTCGATTTTCCCAGCCTTTCCCTTTTCCAGAGCCTCCAAAGTCTGCTTGCCTGAGGGTCATGACTAAAGTGGTGACCTTCTTTTTATCCCGTTTGTCCTGTTCTGCCCGCTCCTCCTGATCTCTATTATAAAAAAATGGAGGTTGCCAAGTTCAACAGGGTTTCTAAGTTTTGCTCCAGGCCTAAGGTGGACTTTTGAAGTTCTTTCTAATGTCTGCAGCTGACTGAGTGATAAACTTATCCTTTAAGATTAGTTGGCCTTCAATAGAGTCAGGTGACAGAGGTATGCTTCCTCAATGCCTCCTTTAGTCTCTCCAGAAAGGCAGTAGGATTTTCTTCCTTTTCTTGTGTTGTAGTGGACATCAGTGAATAATTTATAGGCTTCTTACTAGTTTTCCTTAGTCCTTCTAGCACTCAAGTTAGCATTGTCTGTGGCACCAATCTCCATGTTCTGATTCTGTGTCCCAGTGAGGGTCTACACTGGAAACTGCCTGCTGGCCTGTGGGGAATCATTCTCTTTCCTCTGTTGTCATCCTATTATTGACCTGACTGAGATACCAGAGATCGCCAAACTCTCAGGCTGCAGTTATGGCAGCACTTCTCTCATTTGGGGTTCATGTCTGATCTAGCAGTAACATTGTATCTCTCCATATCAGATCAAAGGATTGTCCTAACCCTTGTAAAACATCAATATAGCCATCAGGGTTGTCTGAGAATTTTCCTAGGTCTATTTTAATTTGCTTTAAGTCTGAGAGGGAAAAAGGTACATGCACTCTGGCTGGGCTGAATTCTCCAAAATACATCTTAGGGGCATTTTTGCCTTGGAGGGAACATTTCCCATCTGAAAAAAGAACACAGGGATGCCAGCACCCCTAGTCATTTCCTGACGAGCATTAGTCCTAGAGCGTCCTCTATGGTCCTAATGCTTATTGCTTTCCAGGGTGCATAACCACCCACGGACCTCTGCTTATCGGATTAGTTACGCTCACCCATGTAGCAGTGCTGCACCTGTTTTCCCACCTTTCTTGACCACAAACAAAGGGGTCCGGGCTCCTGGATTCTAGTAGTCCTTTACCAGCATGCCCAACATTGCCTTTGCACTCAGGGGTGAGTTCCAGAGCTGGGCTGGGTTCCTGAGTATTTCATAACAACCAAGCTGCCCCATCAAGATGCACTCCCATAAACAACAGTTCTTATGCAAATTCATTTCAGAGAGGGTGTAGGTAACCTTTTAAGTCAGGATTGAGATAGAGTTTTTTGATTCTGTAAGTACTTTAAGACTTGGCTGAGTGCAAATAGCTTGCACTTTTGAGCAGACCAATTATTAGGCAATTTTCCTAACTCTGCTTCTATACGAGTTTCCCTATTAATTACTGAATACCTATTGTGTGTGCGTGTTTTTTTCCCCTCAGTCACCTGGGAGGACCCATCTATTGTCCTGTCCTGATGGGAGTTCCTCCTAGGTCTGGTCAGACCTTTGTATGGTAATTAAGATTTAAATCCCTCATTAGGAAACCTGCTAGGTTAAGGGAATTTTCAGTGGTTAATGTTAAATCACCTTTTTCTAACAGAATAGCCCCACACTTTAGATTTTTGAGTTAGTAACCTACCTTTTTGCTTTATTTGACTTAGAATAGTTCTGAACTGGTGAGGTGTGCTCACAATGAGATTTCCTCTAAAAGTTATTTTTCTACTTTCTTCTGTTAGCAAAGCAGTTGCCGCCATAGATTGAATGCATTTGGGCCATCCACGGGTGACTGGGTTGAGGATTTTTGATAGGAAGGCTACGGGTTGTCAGTGGTCTCAGTGCTTTCGGGCTATGCCCTTGTTTAACAACAAGTTGGTATTGGAATGTTATAGGGTCATGGAGAAGACCTTCAATTATTAATTATAGGTTCTAAATTTACCTTGCTTCTAAAGGAATAGGGTACATGTCTTTTCTTTACTACTCTCTTTCTTTCTCTCTTTGACTTTGTCTCTTTCTTTGACTCCCTCTTTGACTTTCTGTCTCTTCCTCTCTCTCTCTGCCTCTTTTCCTCTCTCTTTCCTCTCTTTGTAGATGGATTTTGGAAACACAGAGGAAGGACGTTCCCTTGTTGCTCCCATTTGCCGCTATAGGAATATGCGCCTCCCTTTAATTTACTCAATTCGCTTTCATCCTAATCTATTATGTTGTCGTAGACCTAGTTCCAGTTGTTAAAGTATTGGGTTATCAGTTCTAAGGCCCTGGCCAAGGAGCCAAGGCTTGGAGATTGTATTGCAGGGAGGATAAGCTGGGTAGAAACTGGGAGGAGGAGAGCATATTATACAATGGGAAAGCAATTCTCTTAGCCATTTACAAACTTGGGGCCCTGGCAAGGGTGGTGGGGAATGGGTCCCACATAACTGCCCATGTCAAAGCTATATACCTAAATTCGGGGGGCACCGGGGCAAGACTCCCTGGGTTCATAGCCTAGATGCCTAAGGACGTAGCATAGAGCTTCCCTAGATCCCTTTGGCGATAAAACTTGCTTTAATACTTGGGAGAGGGAGCGAAAGTCTGAAGCACTAGTATCTAGCAGGCAGGGATCAGAGGAAGTAGATTCCGAGGTAAGGAGAATTTTGGGGCTACACTTTCGAGAAAGTTGTGG
>NW_012104277.1:1438102-1440173 GCF_000951045.1 Mandrillus leucophaeus
GGGTTGTCAGTGGTCTCAGTGCTTTCGGGCTATGCCCTTGTTTAACAACAAGTTGGTATTGGAATGTTATAGGGTCATGGAGAAGACCTTCAATTATTAATTATAGGTTCTAAATTTACCTTGCTTCTAAAGGAATAGGGTACATGTCTTTTCTTTACTACTCTCTTTCTTTCTCTCTTTGACTTTGTCTCTTTCTTTGACTCCCTCTTTGACTTTCTGTCTCTTCCTCTCTCTCTCTGCCTCTTTTCCTCTCTCTTTCCTCTCTTTGTAGATGGATTTTGGAAACACAGAGGAAGGACGTTCCCTTGTTGCTCCCATTTGCCACTATAGGAATATGCGCCTCCCTTTAATTTACTCAATTCGCTTTCATCCTAATCTATTATGTTGTCGTAGACCTAGTGCCAGTTGTTAAAGTATTGGGTTATCAGTTCTAAGGCCCTGGCCAAGGAGCCAAGGCTTGGAGATTGTATTGCAGGGAGGATAAGCTGGGTAGAAACTGGGAGGAGGAGAGCATATTATACAATGGGAAAGCAATTCTCTTAGCCATTTACAAACTTGGGGCCCTGGCAAGGGTGGTGGGGAATGTGTCCCACATAACTGCCCATGTCAAAGCTATATACCTAAATTCGGGGGGCACCGGGGCAAGACTCCCTGGGTTCATAGCCTAGATGCCTAAGGACGTAGCATAGAGCTTCCCTAGATCCCTTTGGCGATAAAACTTGCTTTAATACTTGGGAGAGGGAGTGAAAGTCTGAAGCACTAGTATCTAGCAGGCAGGGATCAGAGGAAGTAGATTCCGAGGTAAGGAGAATTTTGGGGCTACACTTTCGAGAAAGTTGTGGCCGGGACCCAGAAGGTATGGGTCAGAAGGAGAGGTAGGGGTGCACGCATGGTGACTGTTGAGTAGAGACTTCTGGCTATGCCATGATCTCGATCAGCCAATGCTGGGAGTTCGGGATGACAACTTTCTGCCTCTAGTCGGCCCTCGGCTTCCCCCAGGAAAATTGTGAAAGCGGAAGCTGGTTCCAGGCAGACCAACTCTTCCAACCCAGAAGGGTTGGGGGTTGTTAGAAAGCCTTTTCCCAGGAAGCCTCACACCTGAGTCTTAAGTTTGGCGGCCATGCTAATCATTTTTAACCAGCTGACAGGTGCCCAGTATTTTCCTCCAATTCTAAGGAAGAATAGGACCGAATAGCAAGTGAAAGTGGTCCGATATTAGTCACCGCTTTGGAGAATCCTTGTATGCGGCTACCAAATGTTATTGGTGGTTCTTTGTTCTTAGAGCTCCCAAGATGGCGTGGGCCACTCCCAAGATGGCAGCAAGCCTTTTGTTCTCTGACCAGAGGTTCTTGCCTCACAGATTCCAAGGAATGGAACCTTCAGCCATGTGGTGAGTGTTATAGCTCTATTAGAAGCCGTGGATCACAGAAGAGAACCGTGAAACCCAGCGACTAGTGTTCCGCTCAATTAGGACAAACCTGGGCACTTAGCTGCACAGGAACAATGGTGAGCCTCTAGCCCAAATGGGAGCAGCAGTGGGCGCCTCGCTGGATCCGAAACACAGCGGACATCCTGCCGGATCCGGAGGGATGGAAGTCAATGGGAGGTCTGTGGCGGCCGTGAACAGCAGTGGTGGACAGTGAGCGAAAGCTCACCTCGAGCCGGAAGAAACATGGACCAGAAGAGTGTGCAGTTGCAAGATTTAATAGAGTGAAAACAGAGCTCCCATACAAGGGGAGGAGACCCAAAGGGGGTTGCCCCTCCCTGCTTGAATGCCTGCGGTTTATATCCCAGTCATTGTCCCTCCCACTATGTTCTCAGATAATAGATGATTTGACTATTTCTTTACCTCCTGCTTTTAGCCTAATTGGTATTTTAGTGAGCCCTCTTCACTACCTGATTGGTCGGGTGTGAGCTGAGTATCAAGCCCCGTGTTTAAAGGTGGGTTCGGTCATCTTCCCTAGCTAGGCTTAGGAATTCTTGGCCTAGGAAATCCAGCTAGTCCTATCTCTCAAAGGGAACTCTAGCAGCCGCATTCTCATGGAAATGTTTAGATTAACTAGAGGACAAA
>NW_012104277.1:1440223-1445169 GCF_000951045.1 Mandrillus leucophaeus
CCTGCGGTTTATATCCCAGTCATTGTCCCTCCCACTATGTTCTCAGATAATAGATGATTTGACTATTTCTTTACCTCCTGCTTTTAGCCTAATTGATATTTTAGTGAGCCCTCTTCACTACCTGATTGGTCGGGTGTGAGCTGAGTATCAAGCCCCGTGTTTAAAGGTGGGTTCGGTCATCTTCCCCAGCTAGGCTTAGGAATTCTTGGCCTAGGAAATCCAGCTAGTCCTATCTCTCAAAGGGAACTCTAGCAGCTGCATTCTCATGGAAATGTTTAGATTAACTAGAGGACAAACCTTTATTTTTTTTTGGAGACAGAGTGTCCGTCTGTCACCCAGGCTGGAGCACAGTGGCGCAATCTTGGCTCACTGCAACTGCTGCCTCCCGGGTTCAAGGAATTCTTGTGCCTCATCCTCCCAAGTAGTTGGGATTACAGGCTTGCACCACCACACCCTGCTAATCTTTTTTTTTTTTTTTTTTTGTATTTTTAGTAGAGTCAGGTTTCACCATGTTGGCCAGGCTGGTCTCGAACTCCTGACCTCAAATGATCCTCCCATATCAGCCTTCCAAAGTGTTGGGATTACAGGCATGAGCCACTGCACCTGGCCTGAGGACAAACTTTCCTTGTGTGTCTACAAATGAGTGAATGAAAGATCATTTTTAGAGAATGAAACCTAATTTCAAGAGAGCAGAGAGAGGGCAGAGACTTCTGGGGTCTGAGCTCTCCCATGTGACGTTCACGCCCTGGGACTGTAGTAACTTCTCATGTGTGTGTGTGTCCTCAATCTTCCTGGCATGTGACGACGAACCCCAAGTTTATACTCCAGACAACATAGCCGCTTCAAAACCTGAGAAATAGCAGGACTGTATGAGGATTCTTGACCTGTGGCCCAACCTCTCTGCCCTGTTTGCCCAGCACCAGCCTCCTGGAATAACACAGATGGCTAAAGCAAAACTTCCTCTGTGTTTACAAATTGTTCTCAAAGACATGGTTTAATCTCATCCTCCTTCAGATCTGTGAGATAGCTATTATTTCTATTTAAAGAGACAAGACACTAGGTCACAGAGAAGTTAAGTAATTCGTTCACGGTCACAGAGTTAATTGATAGCAGAGCCATGATGTGAACTGAGATATTCCATCTCCTGGAGGAGTTCATCTGTATCTAAATCCAAATTATCACTAAGCTTTGAGCTACAATCTTTCTTTTCTTTTCTTTTCTTTTCTTTTCTTTTCTTTTCTTTTCTTTTGTTTTCTTTTCTTTTCTTTTTTGAGACAGAGTCTTACTCTGTCACCCAGGCTGGAGTGCAGTGGCGTGATCTTGGCTAACTGTCGCCTTGACCTCCCTGGGCTCAGCTGAGCCTCCTGAGTAGCTGGGACCATAGGCATGTGCCACCACACCCAGCTAATATTTGTACTTTTTGTAGAGACAGGATTTTGCCATGTTCCCCAGGCTGGTCTCAAATTCTTGGGCTCAAGGGATCCGCCTGCCTCTGCCTCCCAAAGAGTGGGATTACAGGCATGAGCCACTGTGCCCAGCCTATGATATTTCTCTAAGAAAAATATTGGTTATAGCCACCAAGTTATGTTACCACAAGAAATGACTCATTATTAGCTGCAGGCTTAGAATGTTCATAGCCAAAAGCCATATTTCATTCTGTGTTGAACTCATTAATTTAAACCATTCCTAATTTTTTATTGTGATGAATCAATAGATATTTACAGTTAATAAATCAAGAAAAACAAATATAAGTATATTACATATACCGATTCAATGGTAATCAACAATATAACTTAAAAGCAAACTATTAATAAATCTGGGTAATGGGTGTGGAGTGTGGGTGTTGTGGAGATGGGTGCAAGAGACATTTGTTTTTCATTTAAAACTCAGTACAGTCTAAATTTTTCAAATATGCAAATGTTACTTCTATAAATTAAAAAATATATATTTTATTTTATTTTATTTTATTTGAGACAGAGTCTTGCTCTGTCTCCCAGGCTGGAGTGCAGTGGTGCAATCTCAGCTCACTGCAACCTCTGCCTCCTGGGCTCAAGCAATTCTCCTGCTTCAGCTTCCCAAGTAGCTGGATTCACAGGCGTGTGCCACCACGGCTGGCTAATTTTTGTATTTGTAGTTAAGATGGGGTTTCACCATGTTGGCCAGGCTGATCTCAAACTCCTGACCCTGTGATCTGCCTGCTTCGACCTCCCAAAGTGCTGGGATTACAGTCATGAGCCACTGTGCTGGGCCTAAAAATTTTTTTTTAAATAGAAAAATGAAGTAAAAAATATTTTATCGATGAGGGCTTGCTTAGTCATATGTAGTGCTATGTAGCCAATAAAAATAAAATGAGGTACCTCTATACAAATTTTAAGTAAGAAGAACACATTGCAGAATGATACTAGAATAATACTATTTATTTCAAAGTGTGTGTGTGTGTGCGTGTAGATAAACTTGCACACCAAACTGGAAGGATATATACCAAAGTGTAGGAATAAAGAAAGAGTAGGGAGGAGAGAAAGACTTTATTTACTTTCTTTTCTTTCTTTTTTTTTTTTTTGAGACGGAGTCTCGCTCTGTTGCCCAGGCTGGAGTGCAGTGGCACCATCTCGGCTCACTGCAACCTCCACTTCCTGAGTTCAAGTGATTCTTCTGCCTCAGCCTCCTGAGTAGCTGGGACTACAGGTGCACACCACCACACACAGGTAATTTTTGTATTTTTAGTAGAGACAGGGTTTCACCTTATTTGCCAGGCAGGTCTTGAAATCCTGACCTCATGGTCCTCCTGCCTCAGCCTCCCAAAGTGCTGGGGATTACACGCATGAGCCACTGTGCCCAGCCGATTACTTTCTGTCACGCGCGTCCGTGTGAAGAGACCACTAAACAGGCTTTGTGTAAGCAATAAAGCTTTTTAATCACCTGGGTGCAGGCAGGCTGAGTCCAAAAAGAGAGTCAGTGAAGTGAGATTGGGGTGGGGCCGTTTTATAGGATTTGGGAGGTAGTGGAAAATTATAGTCAAAGGGGTTTGTTCTCTGGTGGGCATGGACGGGGGTCATAAGGTGCTCAGTGGTGGAGCTTCTGAGCCAGGAGAAAGAATTTCACAAGGTAATGTCATCAGTTAAGGCAAGAATCGGCCATTTTCACTTCTTTTGTGATTCTTCACTTGCTTCAGGCCGTCTGGATGTATACATGCAGGCTTGGGCTCAGAGGCCTGACACTTTCCATACTTCTATATATTGTTTGATATTTTTCAGGGAGCATGTGCGTTGAATATGAATGTATATGGACAATTCTGCAGGTTCAAAGCTAAAGTGATTCTGCGTGTTTTCCTTTTCTTTTCATGCCATGAAAGAGCCCAAATGCGGTTGTATGGTGTTATGTATGAGAGTCAGGATCTTACACTGATTTGTAGTGAGGAAATCCACTGGTTCTCTGCTCCGTGGTATTGTTGCAGAAGGGAAGTTTATGAGTCAAATAACTCCACTCTTGTGCCTTAACGTCACCACAGAGCTGACCAAAAGTCTGACTCATGTTTCTTTTTATATTGTTAGATTTCCTTTCTCTGCTTGGTTTTGAGCATATGTCACCAGAACACACGGAATTTAAATCCCCAAATCTAGAATTAATATTTCGTGACTGTAACAAGGTATCTGTCCCACGCTTTGGAATTCTGGACTTTGGGTCTTGATTTACCCTGGTACTTAGTAGAATCTTTTTGAGACCTTGGCAATGAAATGATTGACTTTGAGCCTTGGTATCTTCATCTGTATCATGAAGATGTTAATAATATTAATCCCACAGTATTATTGCCAAGATCAAATGGGATAACCTATATGAAAGCCTTTGAAAATCACAAGCAATATACAAATAAATATAACATACTATTATTTTATTAGTCCTAGTAACAAAAAGATACTTAATTCTCACTGACTACAGGGTTAGAGAATGAACATGCCCTGCCTTACTTCTCCTTTCCATGCCGTGCAAAATGTTCCCGCAACTCCATCCCACAAAAAAAGATCTGCTTGGCAGTACAATTTTGATTGCTTGATGTTTCCATAGTGGTGTACCAAGAATCATAGGCAAGACAAGGAACTTGTAACAAAATATTTCCTTGTTCTGTCCCCAGCCCAGATTTGTCCCCAGCAATACCAGGTTATTTATACCTTTTCTTCCCTTTATACTTGGCTCCTAGGAGAGCCAGGGCCCATGGCCTGTGCAGTGTTTTATTAAAGGGTCTTCCAGTAGGATTGTAATGGTTTTAAAAGATGATCACAAATTCTTTGACATTTCCCCCATTGAGTGTGGGATCTATATTCCCTTCCTTTGAATCTGGGTGGATTCATGACTGCTTTGACTGATAGAGTATGGCAGAAGTGTTGCTCTGTGAATTTCAAGCCTAAGTTACAGAAGACCATGCAGCCTCTGCCTTGTTAACTAGGACATTTGTTTATAGATTCTTGTCATCATAAAAAGTCCAGCTACCCTGAGCCACTGTGCTAGAGAGGCAATGTGTAGATGCTGTGATCAGTAATCCCTGTTTAGCCTGGTCTTCTAGCCAAGATATCAGAAACACGAGGGAAACCAGCTTGGACCCGCCACACCACTCTGCATGCCAGATGAATGCCAAGTGTCCTCCACCAATGCCTCATGGAACAGAATTCTCCACCTGGTCTCTGCTTAAATTCATGACCTACAAAATTGTTTTGGGGTAGCTTGTTACATAATAATTGGTAACCAGAACAGGAATGATAACCCCATTTTAGTTCAACTTTTGGACAGATTATGCATAATTATGGGGGTCAATTTATCTTTCTTTTTTCTTTCTTTGCAGTGAATTTTTTTTTTTTTTTTTTACAGAGTCTTGCTTTGTTGACCAGGTTGGAGTGCAGTGGTGCCATCTTGGCTCACTGTAGCCTCAACTTCTTGGGCTCAAGCAATCCTCC
>NW_012104277.1:1446254-1447941 GCF_000951045.1 Mandrillus leucophaeus
CTGGTGTTTTTGGTATTGTATCTTAGAAATTGTTGACTAATCCAAAGTCACAAAGATTTACACCTGTGTTTTCTTCCAAGCGTTTTATAGCTTTAGCTCTTACTTTTAGGTGTATGATCCCCTTTGAGTTAACTTTTGTACCTGATGTGAAGAAATGGTCCAAACTGATTCTTTTGCATGTGGATATCCAGATGTCCTAGGATCTGTTGTAAAGACGGTTCTTTCCTTACTGAGCTGCCTTGATCCCTTTGTGGAAAATCAGTTGACCATAAATACATGGATTTATTTCTGGACTCTCAATTCGACTGATGCATATGCCTATCCTTATGCATAGTTTTAATTGTGGTAATTCACTGTAGTCTTAATTGTGGCAATTCATCATAGTCTTAATTTGCATTTAATTGTCTTTTCCTGATGACTAATAATTGCCCTAGAAAGTTCCTTCTTACCCATGCCTGACAATCCCTTTCCTCAGCCCCATTCCCCCAGAGCTAGCCACTGTTTTGATTAGTTTCCACTGTAGATGAGTTTTAACCTGTTCAGGACCATTATATGAAAGGATTCACACAGTGTACACTTTTTAGTATGGGCTTCTTTCACTCAGCCTGTTTTTGAGATTTATCCATGTATGGTGTATATCATAGTTTGTTCCTTTCAGAAGAAATTTTTACCACAAAGATTTTCAAATTTATCTCAACTTATTTCTTTTTATTTAATTTGTATGTGAAAAATTTTAGCCTTTTTTTACATTTCTCATCCAATTGCAGATTATTTTAAATTTACAGTTTTAGGTTTGCCCAGTTTTGGATCTCTAACGTTTTGCATATTTCTGGTTTTTGTCAAGCCCAGGCACTTAACTTCTGCTAGTCCTTTGAAGGCTGGACCACAGTCAAGGGCCATTTTCTTCCTTCTTTTAAAGCTCACATGCATTGCCATTTTTTTATTAGCTGACGTGTGTATTTATCCAAACATCTGATTTATTCCAGCTTTAGATTATATTTTTGCATCTGAGTTATTAAAATACACATTTAGTTTACAATACCTACAAGCATTTATCAAAAATTTACTGAAGTTATTCATGGTATTTGGGGGGAAACACTATCTAAAAGGGACCCGTGATTATTTATTTATTTATTTACTGCACTTGATTTTGCAGACGAGTCTGGAAGTGTTAGTTGCAAAGGCATGCATTTGCTTCTCTGGCTACAAGAAAGAACAGAAATGCACAAAGAGGAGCAGTGTGAAGAAGAAGAGGCGATGATCCCCAGACCGACCAAAGCCCGCACTCCGCTGCATCCTGCGCCCAGCGCCCATGTCCCACCACGGTCGCTGCCACCATGCCCGGGAGTAAGGCTGAAGGGGATGCTAAAGGAGATAAAGCCAAGGTGAGGTAGAACCGCAGAGAAGATCCACAAGGTTGTCTGGTAAACCTGCTCCTGCAAAGCCAGAGCCCAAGCCTAAAAAGGCCTCTGCAAAAAAGAGACAGAAGGTACCTAAAGAGAAAAAGGGAAAAGCTGATGCTGGCAAGGAGGGGAATAACCCTGCAGAAAATAGAGATGCCAAAACAGACTAGGCATGGAAAGCTGAAGGTGCTGTAGATGCCAAGCGAAGTGTGTGCATTTTTGATAACCGTGTACTTCTGGTGACTGTACAGTTTGAAATACTATTTTTTTTTTTTTTTTTTTTT
>NW_012104277.1:1449271-1451831 GCF_000951045.1 Mandrillus leucophaeus
TTTTTTCCCCCCAAATAATACCTGCCTTGGGCAAAATTATCAAAGCAACCCCCCTGCCAGTACTCCCGTTGCTGCCTGATTCTCCTCCTTTATTCCTCTGTGCAAGCCCCCTTATGCTGAACCTCCAACCCTCAGGGTTCAACCAGACAGACAAAACCAGCAGGAAATATACATTAAGAGAGTTTTTGCACAGAATTGGCTTGTGTGATGGTGGCAGCTCGCAAGACACCCTAGAAAAGCAGGCCTGGTCTCTTAGACACCAGCTGAAGTTAACTACAGAGAAATTTCTTCTTCTGCAGAGAAGCCTTAGTTCTGCAATTACAACCTTTCCACGGATTAAATCAGGCCCACTCAGATGATTTAGAATAATCTCTCTTACGTAAAGTCAACTGATTATGGATTTAATTCACATCAACAAATTACCTTCATTGAAACACCTAAATTAGTGTTTGATTGAATAAGAGGGGACTGTAGTCTAGCCAAACTGACACATAAAGCTGACCATCGCACTCTATTTCCTACAGGAGTTGACTTTCACATACTGGCTCAACTGGTAACTAAAATGTAGCTGATAGAAGCTGAATGCTCAGGAGTAGTTTTGTTTTATGAAGAAATCTTCAAGAAACAATATGAAATAAAAATAGCGAAGGTATGTGTGGAATGGGGTACCTATTCAAAAGGCAAGAACTGCTCACAGGCATGGTCACCCTTTCTCATTGTCCCCTCAATCTCCTGAAATATCAGCCATTCCGAACCTTTTATGTTATCTCTACATAGTCCTCTACCATCCCCACCAATGTACCCACCCAACAGCTCTTGACCAGCACCTCTAGGTTTCCTCCCATGAAAACACCTTGAGATCTACACCTAACATCTACTTTTAGGCTTCCCCCATCTTCTCAGCCCTGTGCATATATTTAGGGACCGCACTTTTCTCTCATATTTAATTTGTCTCCTGTGGAAGTCTTTATGGAGATCAAATTATTCATGTATTCATCCATCAAATGTATGTCTAGGGCAGTGGCAGGTGGTGCATATAAAATAAATGGATTCACTTCCTCTGTGTCCTGGGCTTGTTTCATTCTGTCCCTGTGTGCTAGAAGCCCAGGACACAGAGGAAGAAGCAGTGTGTTCTGACTGAGGGATTTCGGAAAGCTGAATAGAGTCCATCAGCTGGTTAAGAAGGATTTTGATGGATGGAGAAGAGCATTTCAGGTTTAGTGGACTACATGAACAAATGCAAGGAGTCCTGAAGATGAAGGCATGATTCAGAGCCTGCTCCTGGGTTTGGATGCAGTATGTAGCTGGCTGAAGAGTCACATTTGGGGCACCAGGTTTTCACCAGCCTCACTTCATTTAAATGAGACTGAAGCCTACTGATAATTAGAAGACACTAAGGCTTAGGACAGATTTAGAAGAAGTGGTTAAAAAGGTGGAATGTCAGAGAATACAATACCCGAAAGTCAAGGGAGGATGTTGTAAATTATGTTTTGTTGCCACAGATATAAATCTAATGTCTTGTGACTCAGTGCTCAGCTTTCTGTCTTGCCGGGCTGCCCTGTTTGAGTCCTTTGGCTAGAGATAGCAGGCTTTTCTTGGTGTTTTTTCTCCCCCATGCACAGTGACACAAGCTTCTCCAGCACATAGTCCACAAAATCTTTATTTTTATTTATTTATTTTTTGAGACAAGATCTTGCGCTGTTGCCCATGCTGGAGTGCAGTGTCGCAGTCATAGCTCACTGCAGACTTGAACTCATGGATTCAAGCAATTCTCCTGCCTCAGCCTCTCAAGCAGCTGGGACTACAGGTATGTGCCACCATGCCTGGCCAATGTTTAAATTTTTGGTAGAGACACAAGTCTTGCTATGTTGCTCAGGCTCAGGATATCTTTATAAAGTTTTTTCCTTTTTTATTTTTTTGTGGGGGGAAGACACAGTCTCACTCTGTTACCCAGGTTAGAGTACAGTGGTGTGATCACAGCTCCCTGCAGCCTTGACTTCCTGGGCTCAAGTGATCTTCCTACCTCAGCCTCCTGAGTAGCTGGGACTGCAGGTGCATGCCACCATGCCCAGCTATTTTTATTTTATTTTTTAAAATAAGAGACAAGGACTTGCTATGTTGCCCAGGCTGGTCTTGAACTCCTGGGCTCAAGTGGATCCTCCTGCCTTAGCCTCTCCCAAAGTGCTCGAGTTACAGGTGTGAACTACTGTACCTGACCTTTAAAGTTTAAAATCATTTTTTTTTTAGGTATCCTTTACCTGCAATAAAATGTACTCATTTCAAGGGTACAGTCCTATGAATTTTTTCTTTTCTTTTTCTTTTTTCTTTTTTTTTTTTTTTGAGGTGGAGTCTTGCTCTGTCACCCAGGCTGGAGTGCAGTAGCACGATCTCGGCTCACTGCAAGCTCCGCCTCCCGGGTTCACGCCATTCTCCTGCCTCAGCCTCCTAAGTAGCTGGGACTACACGCGCCCATCACCACGCCCGGCTAAGTTTTTTTGTATTTTTAGTAGAGACAGAGTTTCACCGTGTTAGTCAGGATGGCCTCAATCTCCTGACCTCG
>NW_012104277.1:1453774-1455089 GCF_000951045.1 Mandrillus leucophaeus
AAAAAACCAAACAACCCAATTTTTAAAGTGGGGCAAAGGACTTGAATGGCATTTCTTCAAAGGAGATATACAAATGGCAAATAAGCACATGAAAAGATGCTTAACATCACTAATTATTAGGGAAATGCAAATCAAAACCACAAGGATGCCTGGCCTGGTGGCATGTGCCTGTAGAGTCTGGGCTATTAGGGAGGCTGAGGCAGGAGGATCCTTTGAGCCCAGGAGTTTGAGGAGTGGGTGATAATTGCACCTGTGAATAGCCACTATATTCCAGCCTGGACAACATTGCAAGATCCTATTTATTTAAAAAATCTGCATACAAGGAGTTACTACTTTCCACTTTACACTCATTAGAATGGCTATTATACAAACACACACACCTATAGGTGTTGGCAAGATGTGGAAAAATTGGAACCTTTGTGCATTGGTGGGAATGTAAAAACATGCAACTAGGCTGGGCATGGTGGCTCATGCCAATAATCCCAGCACTCTGGGAGGCGGAGACGGGCTGAACACTTGAAGTAAGGAGTTTGTGACCAGCTTGGCCAACATGGAAAATCATGTCTGTACTAAAAATACAAAAATTAGCTGGGTGTAGTGGCGCGTGCCTCTAGTCCCAGCTACTTGGGAGGCTGAAGCAGAAGAATCACTTGAACTCAGGAGGCAAAGTTTTCAGTGAGCCAAGACTATGCCACCGCACTCCAACCTGGGCGACAGGGCAAGACTCCATCTCAAAAAAAACAAAAAAAACAAAACCAAAACAACAGTAACAACAATAAAAACCATGCAACTGCTATGGAAGATGGAGTGGTGTTTCTTCAAAAAATTAAACATAAAATTACCGTATGAGTCAGCCTTTCTACTTCTGATTATAGACCCCCAAAAAAGTGAAAGCAAAAACTTGAACAGATGCTTGTACATTCATATTCACAGCAGCATTATTCACAATAATCAAAGGAAGGAAGCAACCCAAGTGCCCACAGGTGGTTGAAAGAATAAACACAATGTGTGTATGCACAGTGGAATATTATTCAGCCTGAAAAAGGAAGAAGATTCTAACACATGTTCCAACATGGATGAAACTTGAAGATAGTATGCCAAGTGAAAAAGACAGCCACTAAAGGGCTGGGTACGGTGGCTCACGCCTGTAATCCCAGCACTTTAAGAGGCCGAGGCAGGAGGATCATGTGAGCCCAGGAGTTTGAGACTAGTCTGGACAACATAGTGAGACCCAGTCTCTACACACACAAGAAAATTAGCCAGGCATAGGCTGGGCGCGGTGGCTCACACCTGTAATCCCAGCACTTTGGGAGGC
>NW_012104277.1:1455304-1459397 GCF_000951045.1 Mandrillus leucophaeus
ACCTGTAATCCCAGCTACTCAGGAGGCTGAGGCAGGCGAATCGCTTGAACCCGGGAGGCGGTGGTTGCGGTGAGCCGAGATTGCACCACTGCACTCCGGCCTGGGTGACAGAATGAGACTCCATCCCCCCTGCCAAAAAAAAAAAAAAAAAAAGAAAGAAAAGTAGCCAGGCATGGTGGCATGTACCAGTAATCCCAGCAACTCCAGGAGGCTGAAGTGGGAGTATCACATAAGCCTGGGAAGTCAACAGGGCAATGAGACATAACTGTGCCACTGCACTCCAACCTGGGTGACAGAGCAAGACTCAGTCTCAAAAACAAAAGAAAGAAAGAAATATGATTAACTTTTATAACAATATAATGACTAGGAATATTAATTTATTTATAGCACAGGAAAGGTGGAGGAAGGAATAGAGAGAGAGATACTACATTATGAAGGGGACATTGGCAATCCCATAGTCCCACTAACAAATCTAGACTTAAAATTTGGTTAATATAGAGAATATGGTATAAGCAGGGAGGACTAACAATTTCTCCTTAAGTTTTTCCTGTGGTTTCTGTCAGGCCTCTGAGCCCAAGCCAAGCCATCATATCCCCTGTGACTTGCACGTATAGGCCCAGATGGCCTGAAGTAACTGAAGAATTACAAAAGAAGTGCAAATACCCTGCCTCACCTTAACTGATGACATTCCACCACAAAAGAAGTGAAAATGGCCAGTCCTTGCCTTAAGCGATGATATTATCTTGTGAAATTCCTTTTCCTGGCTCATCCTGGCTCAAAAAGCTCCCCCACTAAGCACCTTGTGACCCCCACTACTCCGACCTGCCAGAGAACAACCCCCCTTTGACTGTAATTTTCCTTTACCTACCCAAATCCTATAAAACGGCCCCACCCTTATCTCCCTTCACTGACTCTCTTTTCAGACTCAGCCGTCTGCACCCATGTGAAATAAACAGCCATGTTGCTCACACAAAGCCTGTTTGGTGGTCTCTTCACATGGACGGGCATGACAGTTTCATCTTGCCATTCCTTGCCATCTTCCTCCCCTTAAATGAAAGGAAGGAAGGGAGGAAGGAAAAGGACAAGGAAACGGAAGATGCACCATAACTCCCAAAACTAGAGAAGGTTTGGGCAAATAGTACTTGAAAGAGAGATAACTCGGGTTCAGTGGCTCATGCTTGTAATCCTAGCACTTTGGGAGGCTAAGGTGGAAGGATCACTTGAAGCCAGGAGTTCAAGACCAGCCTAGGCAACAAGGCGAGACCCCTGTTTTTTGTTTTTTGTTTTCTACCGTTTTTTTTTTTTTTTTTTAAAGAAAGAAAACTCTAAACAGTTGAGATACCTAGTTTCTTGAAATAATTGTTGGTGGTGACAATCCTGAGTTGTTTCTTATTTCTGACACACCAGAAATGTGAATCCTATTGTAGTCTCAAGTGACTTTGAAGGAGTCCTTGCTGAGGCATATAGGGCCATCCTATTGGGAGAGAACTGGGCTCCAACCAGCCAGGGGCCTCTCATGATAATGCCAAGGGGGCAGGGCATGCTGATTCTCTTTCTTGCTTCTCTCTCATCTCATCTCTCTCTTTTCTTTGCCGCTCAGCAGCTATCTTGCTATCTTGTTCCAACGGTGTCTTTTTTTCTGTCTTACCTTTTCGCTTTCCCATTCTTCCAGCATACGTCTGTCAGTGAAATTTCCCAATCTTCCAGCATACTTCTGTCAGTGAAATTTCCCAATCTTCCAGCATACTTCTGTTAGTGAAATTTCCCAATCTTCCAGCATACTTCTGTCAGTGAAATGAATGCTTATAGTTCTTAATGAAACTTTTAAAAGCAAACACCCACTGATTCTGTAGCAAGACTGCTAGTTGCTTTCCAGCCATCCATACTCCCTGTCTTTCCAATGTTTTACCTGTGTTCGTGGCTGTTCAGTGAAAGACTGCATCTCAGCCTTTTTTGCAACTAAGACTAGCATGTGACTAAGTTCTGGTCTTTGGGATTTGAGTGGGGGTGATACATGCAGTTCCAGCTTATGGCACAGAGAGGTGTCCTCTCTTTCCAACCCTTCTCCATCCTGCTTCCTGACACGGGCATGTGCTGGGGCCCTCTGGGACCGTACAGATGAGGCCAGTACCCAAAAGGTGACAGAGCTACAAGCTACCAGGACCCCATGTCCCTGTGTGAACAGATAGACTTCTGCCTTGTTTGAACCATTGTTACTTTGATCTTTGTTACAGCAGCTGAACATATACTCTAATATAAATCCTACCATGGGCAAGAGACTGGATTACGCAATAAACATCTAAAGATGAGTGAAATGACTTGAAAGTGCAAATCCTGAAAGAGTTCGAAATTGTCCCAGTTGTCTCAGAGAACTAATATTTATGATTTTTGAATAAATGTAGCAATTGATTCTCCCAGGTCTTAAGACTTGAAACTTACATTTGTCTTACCTCAGTTCCTTCCTCAGGAAACTGACCCTCAGGCAAAGAATTGAAACTCATGAGATCACCACATCCAGACAATGAGTGGCCAGACTCCCTCATCCATCATGATTGCTTCCCTACCCCTCCCTCATTCCTTTTCTCCCCAACTTCCCCGCTACATAAACCTCCCAATTTTAGTTGGTAGGGGAGACGTATCTGAGACTTACCTCCCATTCTCCGCTGCTGCAGCACCCAATTAAAGCCCCTTCCCTGGCACTACTCATTGTCTCCGTGATTGACATTTCATACAGTGAGCAACAGGACCTAGACTGAACCCCTGGCGTTTCTGTAACAAGTTCACAACCAAGTGGAAAACATAGCCACAAACTTAGTAACTGTAATACAGGGTAGACTATGGAAACGACTTTATTGGAGATGTAAACAAAGGCTGCTGCGAGACATTAATTCTGGTTGTAGTGGTACTAAGAAAGACTTCCTGAATGAGGCAATATATGACTTGGGATTTGGACAGTGAATTGAATTCTGATAATGAAAGAGGATAAACAAGGCACTCCAGGAAGAAGGAACAGTATGTGTAAAGGCACGAAGACACAGAAATGCACATCGTATCTAGAAAATAACCATTAGAACAGGCAGAATATCAGTGAGTGTTGAGGAATAACAGCCCAACTAGGTAGGGACCAGATTGTCACGGCCCTTGAATGTCATGTTAAGGAATTTGGGCCAGGCTCAGTGGCTCATGCCTGTAATCCCAGCACTTTGGGAGGCTGAGGTGGGTGGATCACTTGAGGTCAGGAGTTTAAGACCAGTCTGGCCAACATGGTGAAACCCCCGACTCTACTAAAAAATTACAAAAATTAGCCTGGTGTGGTGACGGGCACCTGTAATTCCAGCTACTCGAGTGTCAGCTCTGTGTCCCCATCCAAGTCTCATGTCAAATTGTAATCCCCATGTGTTCAAAGTGGGGCCTGGTGGGAGGTGATATGATGGGGTGATTTCTAATGGTTTAGCACCATCCCCCAGTGCTGTCTCATGATAGAGTTCTCATGAGACCTGATGGTTTAAAAGTGTGTGGCAGTTCCCTGCTTGTTCTGTCTCCCTCCTGCCCAACCATGGTAACAAATGCCTACTTCCTCTTCACCTTCTGCCATGGTTGTAAGTTTCCTGAGGCTAGCCATGCTTCCTGTTAAGCCGGCAGAACTGTGAGCCAATTAAATTTCTTTTCTTCATAAATTACTCAGTCTCAGATAGTTCTTTATAGCAGTGTGAAAACGGACTAATACAAATAATGACATACGAAAGCCAGAGGGTCTCCTAGGCAGGAAATAACTAGACTCTCAAATCTTGAAGTCAGATGGCAGCAAAACTTGAAGAAAAGGCCCAGGACTAAAACAGGAGCCAAACTTGCTCCATAGAAGAGTGAATTTTTGGCCAGATGTGGTGGCTTACGCCTGTAATCCCAGCACTTTGGGAGGCCGAGGCAGGCAGATCATGAGGTCAGGAGATCCAGACCATCCTGGCCAACATAGTGAAACCCTGTCTCTACTAAAATTATTATTTTATTTTTTTTTTTTTGAGACGGAGTCTCGCTCTGTCGCCCAGGCTGGAGTGCAGTGGCACGATCTCGGCTCACTGCAAGCTCCACCTCC
>NW_012104277.1:1459782-1476813 GCF_000951045.1 Mandrillus leucophaeus
AAAAAAAAAAAAAAAAAAAAAAGAAGAGTGAATTGGCAGGGCACTGTGGGTGGCTCACACCTGTAACCCAAGCACTTTGGGAAGTTGAGACGAGTGGATCCCTTGAGCTCAGGAGTTCAAGACCAGCCTGAGCAACATGGCGAAACCCCATCTCTACAAAAAATAAGCCGGGCATGGCAGTGTGCACCTGTAGTCCCAGCTACTTGGGAGGCTGAGATGGGAGGCTCACCTGAGATGAGAGGCTCACCCGAACCTGGGAGGTTGAGGCTGTAGTGAGCCATGATAGTGGCAGAGCAAGATCCTATCTCAAAAAATTAAAAAAAAAAATACACAGAAGAGTGAATCCTCAGCCATGCCAAGTGTGTTACATCAATGTCAGTGTCTTTGCTGGGAGGAAGTGGGATCCTGAAACTTGAGGTGGAAAAATCCAGGTTGATAAACTTGAAAATCTTGAATCCTCAGATTCCCCTGAACCCTCTGGGTCTGAAGAAGCAGCTCAGTCCTTCCTGTGAAAGGCCGATGACCCCACTTTACTTAAAATGATGTAGATGGTTAGGCCTAGCTTCTGCGGGAGAGTGGTTGGTTGTGAGGGTCTCAAGATGGGAATTCTTCCAGAATGTAAAAATATCTCACTGTGGGTGGAAGTTCCCAAAGACCTGGAAGATCCAGAGGTGTTTCAGGCCCAGAGGCGGCTGCTAGAAGCCACGTATGGCCCAGAAGGGTCACAGATCCCTTACACTGAGCAGGTGAGCAAGGCCATGTTTGAGCTGAAGGCTCTGAAATCTTCAGATCTCACTGAGGTTGTGGTTTTTGGCTCCTATTTGTACAAGCTCTGGACCAAGTGGATGCTGCAAGTCCATGGCTGAGTGGTTCCAGCTTGGTTTAAACTCTGCTCCAGAGTGATGAATTAAGGAAAAAACCATCTCTTTTGGCGTCTCTGCCCTTGCTCTGACTCCAGTTGTGAATATCGTTTTTGAATGTTGCGAATTCAAGAATAAAGTTTTAAATAAACTGTAAACAGTTTTAAAAAATGACTTAGAGGCCTTTGGCTTGCATCATCCCCATAATGCATAAGATCACATCCATCCATCCCCATAATTAACTCTCATCTCCCCACCCGGCCACCACACCAGTGCTGGGATCAGGGAGCACCGTACCTAGCACCTCCCTTAGCTGCTAAGGGAAACATGGATCACATGCTAAAAGAGATGCAGGGTATAGCTAGTATGTATTGACAGGAGCTGGGAGTGAATATATGGAACTGGATGCTAAGGAGGCTGGATCAGTGGAGATAAAGAAGAATTTATGGATAAGGGAGCACGCTTCCATAACACAGGATTTAACATCTTGGGAAAGAGTGTTAACTTGCTGCCAAGATAGTTTTTGAGAAAGCTTAGAAGAAATATAATAGAAAATTCAGACTGCTTTGGAACATAGCAAAGGAGTAAAGGGTTCAGAGATATGTGCTTTCTAGAGTAGTTATATAGGTCTGGAAAACCCATCTGGTATGTTCTGCAGAAGAATCCAGATGATACTCCATTTATTAAAGGGATAAGGAATGTGCTGGTAAAAGAAGGCACCAGAATCATTGAGAAACTCAGTGATCTTCTGTAGGCCAGGGCCACAGAAGTAAGATATGCCATTGTAAAACTGGGCTGCCTAATAGACAGGGGTAGGATAGGATTCTATCATGTAACAGAGGTTAGGTAGTAGCACTTAAACCATCACATGCAAAGTAGGTGAGATTATCATAGTAAGCAGAAAAAAACAGAGCGTTTCCCAGAGGGGTCTGAGACAAAGAGGGCTGTGGAGATGGTTGTGAGATGATGGGTCTAGGGGCAAGGTGGACAACCAGTACAAGTTTTGACTATTGCTCAATCTATAAAATGAAAAGAAATCAAGAATGAATGATCAGGAGGCTGAGGGCAGCTGCCCAAATAAAAAGACATGGTTGCTTGGCCAGTTTCTGTATCTGAGCCAGTTTTCAGGTCCAGAACCCAGTGGGTGAAGTCTGCCGTGCCAGATGTATCCTTGCCAGTGAAGACTAGTATGATCTCAGGTACAGACTGTTGGCCTGATGAATACAGTCATTTCCATCCTGATAAGAAAGGAGAATAAGAATCAGTTCAGGCCAGGTGTAATGGCTCACGCCTGTAATCCCAGCACTTTGGGAGGCCAAGGTGGAAGGATCCCTTGAGCTTAGGAGCTTAAGACGAGCCTGGGCAACATGGCGAAACACCATCTCTACAAATTGCAAAAATTAGCTCAGCGTAGTGACTCACACCTCTAGTCCCAGCCACTTGGGAAGCTGAAGTGGGAGGATGGCTTGAGCCTGGGAGGCAGAGGTTGCAGTGAGCCAAGATTGCACCACTGCACTCCAGACTGGGCAACAGAGTGAGACCCTGTCTCAATTAAAAAAAAAAAAAGAAAAAAGAAGAAAAAAAGAATCAGTTTGCATTCATGTGGGAATGGACACAATAAGTATTAATTTATGTTTCCACCCTAGGGCTATGTTAACTTTTCTGTCCTTTCACATAATATAGTAGAAAGACATTCAGATCACCTGGAGATGCAGATTATCACTTTGGTTTATTACAACTATCACTTCATTGAACTGGATGAGCAAGAAGTCGCCAACATGTGGGTGGCCCTGGAAAAAAAATCTGTGCTCCAGAGAGTGGGAGAGAAACCCTATGAAGATTCAGTGTTCTAAGACATCAGTGAAGTTTTGTTTTTTTTGTTTTTGTTTTTGTTTTTGTTTTTTTTTTGAGACGGAGTCTCGCTCTGTAGCCCAGGCTGGAGTGCAGTGGCTTGATCTCCACTCACTGCAAGCTCCGCCTCCCAGGTTTACGCCATTCTCCTGCCTCAGCCTCCTGAGTAGCTGGAACTACAGGCACCCACCACCACACCTGGCTAGTTTTTTGTATTTTTTAAGTAGAGACGGGGTTTCACCGTGTTAGCCAGGATGGTCTTGATCTCCTGACCTCGTGATCTGCCCGTCTCGGCCTCCCAAAGTGCTGGGATTACAGGCTTGAGCCACTGCGCCCGACTGGAGTTTTTAAAGGTCTAGTGGAGGGCATGCTAGGACATCCCCTCTGAAGTAAAGGATACATTGTTGAGTTTGTATCTGCCATCACTAGGAAGGAAACGCAATACCTGGTAGAACTCTATGTTCTGGTGGCAGCATATACCAAGCTCCAGCTCATTTCTGGTGTAATGTGGAAAGCTCTCCAGAGCAAGACATGGCTTTGCAACAGGTCCAGCCTGTGGTGCAGGCAGCACTGTTATTTGGGCCTTAAGATGGAGAAGCCCCTATGATGTTGGAGGTATCAATGGTGGGAAAAGATGTCTTGTGCAGTTTATGGCAAGCCCACACAGACCCTAGGATTTGGAACATGGCCTACCATCTACACAGAATTTATAGACCTTTTAAAAATCAGCTTCTGGTATGCTACTGGCCTTGACAGAAATAGAGCATCTGATTATGTACTATGTATCCATGTGACCAGAAGGGCCCATTATGAGCTAGCGTCTGGGTTCTACAAGAACCACCAAGTCATAAGGTCAGGTAGGCCTAACACCAACCCATTGTAATTGGGAAGTGGTACATCTGGACTGGGTACAAGCAGGCTCAGAGGGTACAGCTATCACATAGGCACAGCTATCACACAGACCCCAGTTACATTGACAGACCCCAGTTACATTGACAGACATTGCCACTTTTGTGGTTTTAGCTAACATTACCTAGGTGAAAAGATATTAGCAAAACTTTGTCTTAGTAAGGTTCCAATTAGGAAGACATAAATGATTCTGAGTATTTGAAAATAGAGTTTATGATAGAGAATTGTTACTATTGATAGAGAATTGTTAATCAACAGGGGATGGTGAGGCAATCCATAGATTAACAATGATAGGCAGCCACTGTACCCTTGGCTGGAGAAGAAGTGGTATTCCTGGAACCCAGGGGTAGAGGTTACCTGGTATGCCAGTTATCAATTTATTGTCTCTTCACTCCAAATCCATTCTTCATTGCCTGTAGTCATAATTCTAAGATGGCCCCCAAGATTCTTACAGGACCTTGTCCAGGTCCTGTGTAATCCCTTTTCCTTGAGTATAGATGGGACTGTGAACATGATGGATTTTACTCCCGTGATTAGGTTACATCAGATGACAAAGATGAAGATGTAATTGAGATCTCAAATCAGTTGACTTCGAGTTAATCGAAGGGTGGTTTTCCTGAGTGGGTCTGACCTACTCAGGTGCTTTCTTGAAAGGGAAAGAGGACTCTTCTTGGGAGAGGAGATTCAAAGTTAAGAGGGCCCATGGAGGGGGCGACATGGCCAGAGTACCCTCTAGTTGTTGAGAGTGGTCCCTGGTTGACAGCCAGCAAGAAAAACAAGGTCTTCAGTTCTACAACTGCAAGGAACTAAATTCTGCCAATGACCTAAATGAACTTGGAAGTGGATCACTTCCTACTTGATCCTCCAGATGAATATGTAGCCAGCTGACACCTTGATTTCAGCTGTGTGAGACCTTAAGCAGAGTACCCAGACAAGATGTGCCAGACTCCTAAGCCGCAGGAGCTGTGCAATAACTTTGTGTTGTTTAAGCCACTAAGTTTGTGGTGATATGTTATGCATCAATAGCAAACTAATACAGGCCCTGTAAATAGTTCTCCTCCTGCATGATATTAAGCTTTGCTGGGAGACGGTGCTGGAGAGACATTGCACAGGAAGATTTTTTTTTCTCTCTCTTTCTGACTTCCATGTGCTCCTCTCACGGTGTTCCTGCAGTATGTACAGCATCTGCCATACTTGGCTCCTGCAACACACATGGCTTCTGTAGTGCCCAGCTTGTGCATGCAGCTTCTGCAGTATTTCCTAGCTGGCAGCATACAGTACCTCCCCATGGGGAATTTCCCCAGCATCGCCTAAGGTAGCTTTGCAATGGGTGGCAAGGTTTGGTATCTCTCTGTAGACAGCTTCTGTTAGTACCTCAGCAAGTGCTTCTGGCATGGCACCTCAGCTTCACTATCCAGTGAGCCAAGGCTATTCTCTCTCCAACAAGATCTGGATTTTTGTCTTGGTGAGGTTGCAGAGATCTTACTTGGATGCTTTATCTCAGTCTCAGGGTTGTGACTGCTCCTTATATCTGCTATTCTTGTATTCTTTAGAATTCTCTTTCTTACTGCGTTACTCCAATATCTCTCTAATAAATTTTCTTTATTTTAAATTTTAATTTAACTTAATTTAATTTTATTTTTTGAGTTGGGACCTTGCTATGTTGTCCAGGCTGGTCTTGAACTCCTGGGTCCAAGCAATTCTCCCTCCTTGGCCTTTCAAAGTGCTGGTATGACAGGCATGAGCCACTGTGCCTGGCCTAATTTTCTATATTAAATTTTTCCTGTTTAAATTACTGTGTGCATTATTTTTCCTGATTGGACCCTGACTGATATATCTGACAAAGTTGGACTCACAGCAGGACTCTTCAGTTGGGAGCTGGGGCCAGATGGGAGAGCCAGTCATTGCTCCAGTTGCCTTCTGAGGCAAAAAGGAAGGAGAAATACCTTGATTTCTTCTTTACCACCCACTTCCAATCTCCCAGCCTGTAACCTCTACTAGTGCCTCCCATTGGCCAAACTCAGCTGGAAGCAAGCTGGCACGGGGACCAGGAAAGCCAGCCCCTGTGGTAGGGGGCAGAGCAGGGAAGGTGAGGGTGGGACTGAGGGTAACCAGGACTGATAAAATCCTGCAGTAGTCATTGGCATTCAGGGATTAGTTCTGCTAAGTTTATGACGAGATACAGACAGACTATATTTATCTCTTTATTAAGTAAATTAATTTAAAGTCTATTTTTCCCTCTGGGAGCACATAATAGAGACTTTTCTGAAAACTTAGAGGGAAAAATGACATCTTGAAATATTTAGCTGTTAATAAAAATTAATGCCTTTAAGTATACTCTTTCATCTACTACATCAAATAAGCAGTTTAGAAAAAATACTTTAAAATGAAGATAAGTGAATAATTAATTTTAAAGACAGCACTTTCATAAATAAATTCAAAAAATATTGACAAGAAATTTACAGGAAGTCCAAAGACTAGGGCAATAATTTAGAAATTACTTGATCCACTGGCATTTTTAAATTGAAAAAGGAATTGGAGACTCTGAACTCTTTGTATTATTGACCTCATTACATTATAAGGAAATTGAATTTTTAAAATATCATCTCACCTTTTGATCTGGAGAATCTTTGGAAATAATTCACATTTAGCAACTGAAACACTTTGAAGAGAACATTTTAAGTAAAAAAAGGACTATTTTGCAAAGCTAATGCAAGTACTTATTTTAGCAATTTTAAATGAAGCGTGATCTATCTCCTAGCTAATTTAAATAAATCTATCGTAAAAGGAAAGCTGAGTTCTGGAATAATATATGATGCCTATGGTCATTAAAATCACACTTTTTCCATAACATAGAAAGAGAATAAAGTAATAATGACGTATGGCTACTTCGATATCTGCATATCAGATTAACAAATGAGTTTTGTGTAAACCCCAAAGTGGAAGAAGAATAGCTGTTTTTTGAATAATAGTTAAATTTACTTGAATGAATCACAATCTGTGACTAGTTTTACTAATAGTTCAAAAACACTGATACTATTTCAAATGATTAACACTCAATATTATGGATATTCATTTACTGTCAGATTTGATAATACTAAATAAAAAATTAAAAAGATACCCCACCTGCCAATGGAAGCAGAACACTGGTATTGGTGATATTCTCTATCCCTCACAGCTTGACCATCTAACTTTGCAGGTTTGGAACTTTAGTTGCCAGCTTAGCCAGTTGACATTAACCACTAAAAAACTGCCTATTGTATGAAGGTGATTTGCAAAAACGAAGTGAATTTTAATAAAACATAGAATTGCCAAGCCCTCTGATATTCATTTAAGTCATTTAGTCCCTCTTATTTCAACAATAAAGTCTACATAAGAAGCCAAATTGAGGTTGAATGGTTACTTAGGAAACCTAAAGTCTATTTAAGAGATCACATTAAAGTTAGTGAATATATGTATCCAAGACACTAATAACAGAAATAATACTATTTCTTCTAGCCATAATAAATGCTCGGTTAGTGGGTGCTGTTATTTACAATAGTGTCTTGCAACAGTTTACAAATCTTGTTCATGTAATATGTGCTTGATTCTTACAAGAACTACATGGAGTAATGGGTCTAGTATTATCATAAGCATGCCTCTTTTACTGATAAAAAACAGAGGTTCAGAGAGTAAGTGACTTGACTAAAATCTCGTAGCGGATATTGTTGACATCTGTTGTTTTGGTTGGGCCAATTTCCTTCCTCTTTTTGGTAATAGAACTCTGATTTTTCCTTTAAGGAACTACTCAGTGCCTTTCTACAACTCCTAGCAGGTCTGCCAATCAAGGGGCTCTGCCTCTGTCTGTTATGTGTGACCCACACTGACCCATCAGGGTCCACTGTATTCCCCTGGATGCAGAGATTGGTGTATGGGTGGGCATGTGATCCAAGTTATTTTTATTTTTATTTTTTTCGAGATGGAGTCTTGCTTTGTTGCCCAGGCTGGAGTGCAGTGGTGCAATCTTGGCTCACTGCAGCCTCTGTCTCCTGGGTTCAAGCAATTCTCCTACCTCAGCCTCCCAAGTAGCTGGGATTACAGGCATGTGCCACCACACCTGGCTAATTTTTGTATTTTTAGTAGAGACGGAGTTTTACTCTGTTGGCCAGGCTGGTCTCGAACTCCTGACCTCAAGCAAGCCACCTGCTTCAGCCTCCCAAAGTGCTGGGATTACAAGTGTGAGCCACTGTGCCTGGTTTCAAATTTTTTTTTTTTTTCCTTTTTTGAGACGGAGTCTTGCTCCATCACCCAGGCTGGAGTGCCGTGGCCGGATCTCAGCTCACTGCAAGCTCCACCTCCCGGGTTTAGCCATTCTCCTGCCTCAGCCTCCCAAGTAGCTGGGACTACAGGCGCCCGCCACTTCGCCCGGCTAGTTTTTTGTATTTTTTAGTAGAGATGGGGTTTCACCGTGTTAGCCAGGATGGTCTCGATCTCCTGACCTCATGATCCGCCCGTCTTGGCCTCCCAAAGTGCTGGGATTACAGGCTTGAGCCACCGCGCCTGGCCAAATTTTTTTTTTTTTTTTAATGCTAGGAGCAAGCTGGCTTCACTTGGGAGATGTAAGGATCATGAAACCCTGGAGCTATTTTCCTATCACATTGAGAGAGCTGCTAGAGTAAATGCTACATAGGAGAAAGCGGTGTGGAGAATTGAAGGGAGAGAGAGGGAGAGACTCCTGTGGATCAAAACTCCCTTTGTTTGCTTAGGAAGGTCTGGACTTCTTTACTGGCTAGTTAGTTAGACAAAAATCTAATACAGCTAATGATTATCTTAGCTGGGCTTGTAACAAATCTTTTGACTTTAGCCCTTCGCTCTTTCTTTTTTTGGGATCTTTGAGGTGTTGCTTTTCTGGCCGGAAACCTCTGTGCCTGGTGGTGCCTTTGCCCAAGTTCTTGTCCTGTGTCCAGGAAGAATGATGTATGCAGACAAATGGACGGTGAGCAAGACGAAGAAGAACTTTACTGAGTGTTAGAACTGCTCAGAGGAGACCTTCCTGCGTTCAAGTGAGACTCATGCTTAGTGAGCAGCTCCTCTCTGTGGGCAGGACATCCCATCGAGTGTGCAGCTCTCAGCAGAGAGGAGGCCTGGAGTGGGTGTCTCCTCTCTGCTGACAGGTCATCCCCACAAGTGTTCAGCTCTCAGCAGAGAGGGTAGTTCCTCTGTGCAGCTGGCCATCCAGATGTCTGCCCTGCTCTGGCTGAGTCTGGGGTTTTTATGGTCTTCATTCAGAGTGGGGGGATGTGTATGCTGATTGGTCCATGGGCAGCAATGGGTGGGCTCAGGAAAAAGCACTGCAAGTTCCTTGTCTGGTGGGCAGGACTGGTAGGACCTTCCCTGGCTTGAAGGTGGGGCTTCAATGGGGACCCACCCCCTTCCTCCCAGGAGCCTGTCTGCCTCTCACGGCCATTCATTAGCACCCAGGATGTTTGTGCCAAGAGGTGCCTGCAGGCCAGTGTTGAGCTGCCTGCAGTCCCCCTCGGCTTCCCTGCCACGATCCTATCACCCAAAGTCTGGAGGGGACTGATGCAGCAGTGGGCTAGTGTGTCAGCACTGCTCTGAGCATAAGCCTACCTGGCCAGGCTGCAACAGTGCTGGGGCTTGGCCCCAACCTTGCTCCACAATTGGAGCAGGTGCTGACAGTGGGAGAAGCCAGGCAGCAGGAACAGGCGCTGGGAGTGGGAGGGAGGCCCTCCCAGGCTCCCAAGAGCACAGAGACACCTGGGTCTGCAGCCACTGCAGGACAGCTGCAGTGGCATCTGGGAAGGGCAGGCCTCCTGCCTGCTCCATGCAGTGTATTTTCCTTTAAGGAAATACCCAGTGCCTCCCTGCTGTAGCTGGCGTCTTGGCAGTGGCCACTCTAGATGAGTTGCTGCTGCCATCATTTCTACTGAGGTATACCTCAGAAAGGTGTCCCTGACTATAAATGTCAAAACTGGTCATGTGCTTTTGTGAGTGATTTAAAATTCTGCCCTCTTTCTATAGAGGTATACTGTCCTAAGTTGCTTTCTAATGTTAGTTTTAAAAATTAAAGCAAGAGAATGGGAAGACCAGCCATAGACTGGGAGAAAATATTTTCAGAAACATGTCTGATAGGCCAGGTGCACGCCTGTAATTCCAGCACTTTGGGAGGCTGAGGCAGGTAGATCACCTGTGGTCACGAGTTTGAGACCAGCCTGGCCAACATGGTGAAACCCCGTCTCTACTAAAAATACAAAAATTGGCCGGGTGTGGTGGTGCATGCCTGTAATCCCAGCTAGTTAGGTGGCTGAGGCATGAGAATCACATGAACCCAGGAGGCAGAGGTTGCAGTGAGCCAAGACTGCACCACTGCTCTCTGAGCTGGGTGGCAGAGTGAGACTTCGTCTGAAAAAAACAAAACGAAACAAAACAAATCATATCTGATAAAGTACTATTATGCAAAATATACAGAGAACTCTTAAAACTCAGTGATAAGAAAACAAACAACCTGCTTCAAATATGTGTAAAAGATCTCAACTCACATCTCACTGAAGAAAATTATATAGATAGCAAAGAAACATATGAAAAGATGCTCAACATCATATGCCATTAGGAAATTGCAAATTAAAACAATGAAATATCACTACACAACCATTACAATGGGTAAAATTCAAAATACTGACACCACCAAATGCTGGTGTGGATGTAGAGCAACAGCAACCCTCATTCATTGCACGTTGGTATGCAAAATGGTACAGCCACTTTGGAAGAGTGTTTGGTAGTTTCTTACAAAACTAAACATTCTCTTACCCTATGATCCAGAAATCTCACTGCTTGGTATTTACCCAACTGATCTGAAAACTTACATATACACAAAAATCTGCACATGGCATTAATAGCAGTTTTATTCATAATTGCCAAAACTTGGGAACAACCAAGATGTCTTTCAGTGGCTGAATGTACAAGCTGTGGTATATTCATACAATGGAACATTATTCAGTGCTAAAAGAAATGAGTTCTTAAGCCATGAAAAGATATGGAGGAAGCTTAAATGCATATTACTAAGTGAAAGAAGGCAGTCTGGAAAGACTACATACTATACGATTCCAATTATGTGACAATCTGGGGAGGGCAAAACTATGCAGTCAAAAGATCAGTGGTGGCCAGGAGCTGCAGGGAGCGAGGGGTGAATAGGTGAGCACAGATGACTTTTGGGGCAGTGGAACTATCTTGTATGACACTCCAGTGGTGAATATATGCCATTATACATTTGTCAAAACCCATAGAATGGGGAATATCAAGAGTGAATCCTAATGCAAACTATGGACTTTGGGTGATAACGATGTATTAATGTAAGTTCATTGATTGTAATACGTGAATCATTTTGGTGGGATATTTTGGTAGTGAGGGGTATGAGTGTGTGTGAGCAGGGGACATAGGGGACCTCTGTACTTTTTCTCAATTTATTGTAAACCCAAAACTGTTCCAAAAAATAAAGTCTAGGCCGGGCATGGTGGCTCACGCCTGTAATCCCAGCACTTTGGGAGGCCGAGGCGGGCGGATCACCTAAGGTCAGGAGTTCTAGACAAGCCTGGCCAACATGGTGAAACCCCGTCTCTACTAAAAATACAAAAATTAGCTGGTGACACGCACCTGTAATTCCAGCTACTCGGGAGGCCGAGGTGGGAAGATTGCTTGAGCCAGGAGTTTGAGACCAGCCTGGGCAACACAGGGAGACCCCCCCCGATCTCTACAAAAAATAAAAATAAATTATTGGGTCATGGTGTGCCTGACTGTGCTCCCAGCTGTTTGAGAGGCTGAGGCGGGAGGGTTGCTCAAATCCAGGAGGTCAAGGCTTCAGTGAGCCATGATCCCTAAAATAAAATGTTTCTAGTAATTGTGTTCATTTTCTAAAAATTTCAAAAGCCATTGCTCTTGACTTCTGCATATATTTTGCAAAACTTTTTGGTGGCAGAGTTAGGAGGAGGTGTTGGTGAAATAACCCATGTAAAAATATGTTTGTTATATAATGCGAGGAATGAATGTGGAAAGTATAGCAGAGTTACAGTGGGTGGAAGTATTTCAGCACTTTGCTAATGTGAAAGAATATTTCTTATGTAAATACAAGTGAAAAGTGGTTTTTAAAAAAGTGGCTAACCATAGGCAAAATGGTAAACTGTTTTTCTTTAGTACTTCAATTTCTTTGATTTTCTACTTACTTCTTCCCTCCCTTTTAATTATTTTGCAAGAGCCTCAGCCTATATGAATGTGTTCACATTTTCAACATCTATCCAATAGAAGCATAAGGTCATGGGCTGCAATATCTTTCTCTTGTATATCTTCCCCTTTCCCCTCCTATGAAAATAGAAGTTTGGGTCAGGTGCAGTGGCTCATGCTTGTAATCCTAGCACTTGGGAGGCTGAGGCAGGTGGATCACTTGAGCTCAGGGGTTGAAGACCAGCCTGGGTAACATAGTGAGACCCCGTCTCTACAAAAAAATACACAAATTAGCCAGGTGTGGTGGTGTGCTCCGGTAGTCCCAGCTACTTGGGGGGCTGAGGTGGGAGGATCGCTTGAGTCCGGAAGGTTGAGGCTACAGTGAGCCATGATTGTGAAATTGCACTCCAGCCTGGGCATAGAGTGAGACCCTGTCTCAAAAAAAGAAAATAGAAGTTTGAACAAAACTTGGCTTGTATTTGTTTATGTCAAATATTGCAGCCAGGCATGGTGGCTCATGCCCATAATTCCAACACTTCGGGAGGCCGAGGTGGGAAGATTGCTTGAGCCAGGAGTTTGAGACCAGCCTGGCCAACATGGTGAAACCCCGTCTCTACAAAAATACAAAAATTAGCCAGGTGTGGTGGCTCATCCCTGTAATCCTAGCTACTTGGGGAGGCTGAGGCGGGCAGATCCATAGGTCAGGAGTTCTAGACAAGCCTGACCAACATAGTGAAACCTTGTCTCTACTAAAAATACAAAAATTAGCCAGGCATGGTGGCTCATGCCCATAATTCCAACACTTCGGGAGGCCGAGGTGGGAAGATTGCTTGAGCCAGGAGTTTGAGACCAGCCTGGGCAACACAGGGAGACCCCCCCCGATCTCTACAAAAAATAAAAATAAATTATTGGGTCATGGTGTGCCTGACTGTGCTCCCAGCTGTTTGAGAGGCTGAGGCGGGAGGGTTGCTCAAACCCAGGAGGTCAAGGCTTCAGTGAGCCATGATCCCTAAAATAAAATGTTTCTAGTAATTGTGTTCATTTTCTAAAAATTTCAAAAGCCATTGCTCTTGACTTCTGCATATATTTTGCAAAACTTTTTGGTGGCAGAGTTAGGAGGAGGTGTTGGTGAAATAACCCATGTAAAAATATGTTTGTTATATAATGCGAGGAATGAATGTGGAAAGTATAGCAGAGTTACAGTGGGTGGAAGTATTTCAGCACTTTGCTAATGTGAAAGAATATTTCTTATGTAAATACAAGTGAAAAGTGGTTTTTAAAAAAGTGGCTAACCATAGGCAAAATGGTAAACTGTTTTTCTTTAGTACTTCAATTTCTTTGATTTTCTACTTACTTCTTCCCTCCCTTTTAATTATTTTGCAAGAGCCTCAGCCTATATGAATGTGTTCACATTTTCAACATCTATCCAATAGAAGCATAAGGTCATGGGCTGCAATATCTTTCTCTTGTATATCTTCCCCTTTCCCCTCCCTTTTTCTCTGCAGCCCTGGTAATTACATCTTTTTTTTTTCTATTTTTGAGACAGAGTCTCGCTCTGTCACCTAGGCTGGAGTGCAGTGGTGCAATCTCTGCTCACTGCAACCTCCACCTCCCGGGTTCAAGCGATTCTCGTGCCTCAGCCTCCTGAGTAGCTGGGATTACAGACATGAGCCACTGCGGCTGGTAATTTTTTGTATTTTTTGTAGAAATGGGGTTTCCCTATGTTGGCCAGGCTGGTCTTGAACTCCTTGCCTCAAGTGATCTGCCCACCTCCGCCTCCCAAAATTCTGGGATTACAGGCATGAGCCACTGCACCTGGCCAGTCCTTACATCTTACTCACTGAAATCTTTTGTGCCACCCCCTGCTTTGTCTTCCTCCAATACTTTCTTCTGTTTTTGGAAAAAGATCAAGAGAGAGATAAAGAGGAGGGTGGAAATAAATGTCTGTGAGATAAGTAGGTCAAACACATTCTAAATATAGGACATCTGATCCATAAAAGGAACAGAAAATATTCATGGACTAATATTTCTTTCTTTACTTGAATCTCTTACCCACCTTCTCCCTTTAGGTCAGCAAAAAATAAAGGATATAGAAAAATTTAAAACAGCAAAACTAAAAGGTGAATTAAGTTTTGATGTATTTATTGCATTATATTTACTCTTCCTCTTTTGCATTTCATAGTCCTTGAAATCCAATGGCCTTATTTTTGCTGTGAATACAACACACACATACACACACACAGAGTGTTTAACGCTTTTGAGATTAGTTTCTTTGAACTAACTTATTCAGAGCTACATTTTATGTTCTTTTGTCTTCTTAAATTCTTTTGGTCTAACAGACTATGCAATACCTTTCTCCATTAGGTCCTCCTACTAACCATTTAATCTGTGTCACTGTTGTCTTCTCCAGAGGACAGTTAGTGCCTTGAGGCCCTTGACTCTGAAGTAGATTTTTGCTACTTATGTTTTTTTCCTGCCTGAAAGGCTTTACTAATTTTTCTCTTCAGATTACATTTTACCTGTCTTTTAAGGTATGGCTTAAATCCCATTTCCTCTATTAAAATTTAAAGCTTTCCTTAGTTACTTTCCACTTGTGCACTATACAACTGCACATCTGTGATAGGATGAATAATGGCCCCCCAAAGATGTCCATATTCAAGTCCTTGGAGTCTGTGAATGCTAGCCTCCATGGCAGAAGGGACTTTGCCGATGTAATTAAATTAGGGACCTTGAGATGGGAAGAGTAGCCTGGATTATGCAGGTGGGCTTAATGTAATCACAAGCGTCCTTATATAAAGGCGGCAGGAGGATCAGGTGGGAGAGA
Source organism: Mandrillus leucophaeus (assembly GCF_000951045.1). Classification (NCBI taxonomy): domain Eukaryota; kingdom Metazoa; phylum Chordata; class Mammalia; order Primates; family Cercopithecidae; genus Mandrillus; species Mandrillus leucophaeus. The sequence goes on from NW_012104277.1 coordinate 1,474,441, forward strand.
TGGTTATGTGACAATGAAAGCATGGGGAAAAAGGCCATGTGATGTCGGGCCATGAGACAAAAAAGTTGCAGCCTCTCTGTAAACCGGAAGAGGCAAAATTCTAGGGAAGCAGATTCTTCCCTGGAGCCTCCAGAAAGTAAGGAGCTGTGCTGACACCTTCATTTCAGCCCACCGAGCCTGATTTCAGACTTCTAAGCTCCAGACCCGTAAGAAAATAAAACTGTTGGCCGGGCACTGTGGCTCACACCCGTAATCCCAGCACTTTGGGAGGCTGAGGTGGGCAGATGGCGAAGTCAGGAGATTGAGACCATCCTGGCTAACACGGTGAAACCCCGTCTCTACTAAAATTACAAAAAATTAGCCAGGCGTGGTGGCAGGCACCTGTAGTTCCAGCAACTCCGGAGGCTGAGGCAGGACAATGGCATGAACCCGGGAGGTGGAATTTGCGGTGAGCACAGATGGCGCCACTGCACTCCAGCCTGGGTGACAGAGCGAGACTCCATCTCAAAAACAACAACAACAACAACAACAACAAACAAACAAAAAAACTGTGTTGTTTTAAGCTACCACGTTTGTAATTTGTTACACTAGCTATAGGAAACTAAGATGACATCATGTCCTTTATATTCCTCTAGGTCTGTTCCACATAATTTAGCACTTTATTGTCATGCTCACTAATTCTGCTATGTTTAAATGGTAGAATAAAAATTCTTTGTGGACAGGAACTAGGATTTTTACTTTTACCCCCTACAATGCCTAGTCCAGTTCTAGGTATTCAGGTGTTTGGAGTGAATTATAACTTTGGTGCATAAAAGGGAATGGGACAGATGAAAGGCATTTTAAAAGACATATAAATCAGGAAACTGTATCTACGTCCTTGCAATCAAATTCCAGTATTTTGCTTTTGAGCTCTGTGCAGTGTTATGTTAAGCATGTAGTAGCCATTTCACAGAGACTGGAACACACAGGGTATTTGACAAGCACCTGATGTGTTAGTAACCCCAAGAGAGGGTTTTTGGGTCACGTGCAAGAAAGAATTTGGGATGAGTCCACAAAGTAAAGTGAAAGCAAGTTTATTAGAGAAGTAAACAAACAAAAGAATGGCTACGAGCCGGGCACGGTGGCTCATGCCTGTAATCCTAGCACTTTGGGAGGCTGAGGCAGGCACATCACGAGGTCAGGAGATCGAAACCATCTGGCTAACACGGTGAAACCCCATCTCTACTAAAAATACAAAAAATTAGCCAAGCTTGGTGGCGGGTGCCTGTAGTCCCAGCTTTTCAGGAGGCTGAGGCAGAAGAATGGCGTGAACCTGGGAGGCGGAGCTTGCGGTGAGCCGAGATTGAGCCACTGCACTCCAGCCTGGGCGACAGAGAGAGTCTCCATCTCAAAAACTAAAAAAGAATGGCTACTCCATAGGCAGAGCAGTGGCATGGGCCGATTGGCTCAGTATACTTATGGCTGTTTCTTGATCATATGCTAAACAAGGGGTAGATATTCAATGAGTTTTCCAGGAAACGAGTGGGGAATTCCTGGAACCGAGGGTTCCTCCCCTTTTTGGACCATATAGAGTAACTTCTGAACGTTGCTATGGCATTTGTAAACTGTGATGACGCTGGTGGGAGTATCTTTTTGTGTGTTAATGCATTAAAATTAGTGTATAATAATCAGTGAGGACGACCAGAGGTCACTTTTGTCACCAGCTTGGTTTTGGCCAGCTTCTTTACTGCATCCTGTTTTATCAGCGGGGTCTTTGTGACCTGCATCTTGGGCCAACCTTCTGTCTCATCCTGTTACTAAGAATGCCTGTCCTCCTGGGAACGCAACCCAGCAGGTCTCAGCCTCCTTTTACCCAGCCCCTATTCAAGACGGAGTCGCTCTGCTTGGCATGCCTCTAACAGATACATTCAGCTGAAATCTGTGGGGGTAGAGGGAAAAGGAGAAAGAGAAAAGCAAGATGGGTTTGGTACAAAGTCCTCCTTGTCTATTTAGCTGATTAGTTTTTGTCACATTAAGTAAAGTTAAAATGCCGAAAAAGATCATCAAATTTCCAACATGAATTGTTCCGTAAAGCAAAATAGAAGATAATGAAAAATCGGCAGGGTGTAACAGTTTAATTTCATCCACTGAATTTAAATAACCAGTATTTTGGCCGGGTATGGTGGCTCCACCTGTAATCCCAACACTTTGGGAGACTGAGGCAGGAGGATCACTCAGGCTCAGGATTTCAAGATGAGCCTGGGCAATATAGTGAGACCTTGTTTTTATTTTTAATAATAATAAAAAATAAGGCCGGGCGCGGTGGCTCAAGCCTGTAATCCCAGCACTTTGGGAGGCCGAGGCGGGTGGATCACGAGGTCAGGAGATCGAGAC
>NW_012104277.1:1477998-1485339 GCF_000951045.1 Mandrillus leucophaeus
GGGTTCATGCCATTCTCCTGCCTCAGCCTCCCGAGTAGCTGGGACTACAGGCACCCGCCACCTCGCCCGGCTAGTTTTTTGTATTTTTTAGTAGAGACAGGGGTTTCACCATGTTAGCCAGGATGATTTCGATCTCCTGACCTCGTGATCTGCCCGTCTCGGCCTCCCAAAGTGCTGGGATTACAGGCTTGAGCCACCGTACCCAGCTGAAAAGTAGGACTTTGAAAATGTTGATTAAGTCAAACTCTGTAAAATGTTTGAAGAGATTTATTTTGAGCCAAATGTGAGTGGCCAATGGCCCGTGACACAGCCCCAGGAGATCCTGAGAACATATGCCCAAGGTGGTCAGGCTGTTAGCAGAAAGGGGTACTGATTCAGACCCCAGGAGAGAGTTCTTGGTTCTTGCACAAGAAAGAATTCTGATGAGTCCATAGAATAAAGCGAAAGCAAGTTTATTAAGAAAGTAAAGGAATAAAGAATGGCTACTCATAGGCAGAGCAGTGGCTTAGGCTGCTCACTGATTACACTTATAGTTATTTCCTGATTATATGCTAAATAAGGGGTGGATTATTCACGAGTTTTCCAGAAAAGGGGTGGGCAATTTCTGGAACTGAGGATTATTCTCCTTTTTAGACCATATAGGGTAACTTCCTGATGTTGCCATGGCATTTGTAAACTGTCATGGTGCTGGTGGGTGTGTCTTTTAGCATGCTAATGCATTATAATTAGCAAATAACGAGCAGTGAGGATGACCAGAGGTCACTTTTGGCACCGTCTTGGTTTTGGTGGGATTTGGCTGGCTTCTTTACTGCAAGGTCTTTGTGACCTGTATCTTGTGCCGATCTCCTATCTCATCCTGTGACTAAGAATGCCTAACCTCCTGGGGATGCAGCCCAGTAGGTCTCAGCCTCATTTTACCCAGCCCCTATTCAAGATGGAGTTGCTCTGGTTCAAATGCCTCTGACAAGACTACAGTGTAGTTTTATATACTTTAGGAAGACCTAAGACATTCATCAAACACATAAGATATACATTGGCTTGGTCTTGAAAGGCGGGACACCTGGAAGCAGAGACTCCAGGGTCACAGTCAATTGAAAGATTATCAGGCTGGTGTGCTGGCTCACGCCTGTAATCCCAGTGCTTTGGGAGGCTGAGGTGAGAGGACTGCCTGAGGCCAAGAGTTTCAGAGCAGCCTGGGCAACATAGGGAGACTTTACATTAGGAAATAAACAAACAAAAAAGACTTAAGTTATTATCTAAAGACCTGGAGTCAACAGAATGTCTGGGTTAAGATAAGGGGTTGTGGAGACCAAGGTGGTTTTTTTTTTTTTGAGACAGAATTTCACTCTTGTTGCCCAGGCTGCAGTGCAATGGTGTGATCCTGGCTCACTGGAACCTCTGCCTCACACGTTCAAGTGATTCTCCTGCCTCAGCTTCCCGAGAAGCTGGGATTACAGGCACCCGCCACCATGCCCGGCTTTTTTTTTTTTTGTATTTTTAGCAGAGACAGGGTTTCAGTCACCATGTTGGTCAGGCTGGTCTCGACCTCCTGACCTCGGTGATTCACTCACCTTGGTGTCCCAAAGTGCTGGGATTACAGGCGTGAGCTACCGAGCCCGGCTGAGATCAAGGTTTTATCATGCAGATGAAGCCTCAGGTAGAGCTCTTATCAGACCTAAAAAGGTGCCAGACTTGGTTAATTCTCTCCCGGGTAAGGGAAAACACCTGGAAAGGAACAGGGCTTTTTCTACAGACTGTAGGTTTCCCACCACAAGATACAGCTTTGCAGGGCCATTTAAAAATATGTCAAAGAAATATATTCTGGGGTTAAATAATTCAATTTCTTTCAGGGCCTGCTATCTGTCGTGATGCTATACTAGAGTCAGGCTGGCTTGGTGTCAAAAATAAAAGTCTAGAAAAGCTAGAAAAAGTCTTTTCTGGCAGTCTTAAGATGTGTTTTCATGTGACTGCTGTTCAGCTGAGCCTGAATTCCAAAGGGAGGGGGGTGTAATGAGGCATGCCCGACCCATCCCCCCGACTAACCCCCAATCCCCACTTCCATCTAGATGATGGAAAAACTAGATTTTCAGGTTTACTTTGGAATGCCCTTGGCCAAGAGGTGGGGGGCAGGGGGTCCATCAGTCAGTTGTGGGGTTTAGAATTTTATTTTTGGTTTACAAAAGAATAGAATATTTCATGTTGAAGCACAAGCAAGAGCACTGCAGACATGAAAGGGTATAATTTTAGGAGAATGCTCAGATGGAATAAAGAATGTCTTGAAGGGTAGTATTGTTATTGGTGTTATAACAAGTTATCACAAACTTAAGACACAGATTATTTCACAGTTCTGTTGGTCAGAAGTCCAACAATGATCGCATGAGGATAAAATCAGGGTGTCATCAGAGCATTAGAGAGGCTTCGGGGGAATGTTTCCTTGTCAGTTCCAGCTTCTGGAGGTCACCCACAATGCTGGAGACTCCCTTCCTCTATATTCAAAGCCAACAATGTTGTATCTCTCTAATCATTCTTCATAGTTACTTGTCATTCTTGACTCTCTTTTGCAGTTTTGGAGGCCCTTATGATTACAGTTGGCTCGCTGGAACAATCCAGGATAATGTTTTGTTTTTTTTTTTGAGATGGAGTCTCGCCCTGTCGCCCAGGCTGGAGTGCAGTGGAGCTCACTGCAACCTCTGCCTCCCTGGTTAAAGCGATTCCAAGATAATCTATTTCAACACCAGGTAATTAACAACCTTAATTCCCATTTGCTATGCAAGCTAACACATTCACAGCTTCTGGTGTTTAGGCTGTGGACATCTTTGAGGGGCTATTATTCTGCCTACCATGGGTAATAAGGAGGAGCTAATACTAAGAGGAAAAGAGGCCCAAAGAGGAAAGGGTGTGAATGCACTGATAAGGGCAATGGGGAGCCAGTGCTCGTTTCTGAGGCTTGCAAATTCTTATTTTTTTGAAGTAAGCTTTGGTTGCAGCTGAGAAAACTAAACAGGCATAGTTGGGGAGCAACATCAGGAGGCCACCATTACAGTTGAGATGAGAGGGTATAAGCTAGAGGTGGCAAAGCTAAATCGTTTTCTTTGGTCCAAAGCTGCCTATATGCCCTTTTCTAAGTGTTTTCCAACAGAATTCATGAGATCATTCCACAGGATCTCAGCAAGTGCAGTTTCTGATAATTTGGTCGAATTTGTTCAGTAGCTGCTGCAACGGAGGGCTTAAATCTTTCATCTACACTTAACAAGGGGAGATCGGAATAGTGGCAAAACCGTAGTTAGCAAGGCTGAGGCTCGCAGACACCTAGGCATCCGAATTTTTTAATGGTCCAAACCGCAGGGAAAGCGCGCACTCCCTGTTCCTAAGTTTTTCCCTAAACAGGGAGATAACACTAAAAAGCTGTCCCGCGTGAAGGCTGAAAGTCCTGTTTTCTCCCTAGCTTCAGTGAACAAAGCCTGACAGCTCGCCCGCGTCCAACAAAGACAACGCTCTTCCGGTCTTCGTGACCCACCCGGTGAGCAGCCCAAACCCGCCACCGTCCTCCCTCAGCTCCCACCAATCGGGTCGCAGGGCCTCGAGCCCCGCTCTGCTGAGTCCGTTGACACTGCGTCCGGGGCCAGACGACGACATCAGCGCGGGGTCCCCACAACGCCTTGGGGCAGAGCCAACTCTCGAGCGCGTGACCGAAGCCTGCAGTTTTTCGCTTCCGTCACTTCCGGGTGCGACAATCTCTTCTGTCCGGCCAGACACTGGAGTCGTTAGGTGCCTCCTTGCTTCTGACGGGCCACACGTTTGCCCCTTCTCTCTGTTCCCAGCTGGAGGGACATGAGTGTCCCTGGGCCGTCGTCTCCGGACGGGGCCCTGACACGGCCACCCTACTGCCTGGAGGCCGGGGAGCCGACCCCTGGTACGTACTGTCGGGTAGGAAGCGCGGCCCGGGCTGGGTGTGAGGGGCCGGGACCCGGAATGGGTAGGACTCCGGAGAAACCGTGAGGGAGTAGGCGGCTTTTGGCAGCTACGGCCCCCGGGCTCTGCCCCTAGTGCAGAAATGGGGAACCGCGCTGGCCCCTCTACCCAGCGCAATGGGCGGAACTGAAGTCCCGAGGGCAAGCTTTGTATTGGGCTGCAATTGGAGGCGGTTGATGGTGAAGCCATTCTGAGTTTCTGACTCCGATACGTCATTAGTTATTTTTCATACGGCAGTGGTGGGGGATGGATTTACCAGAAAGATGATCAGCTTATAATTCAGAGAGGTGACGTATCCTATAATATTGACCACTCATGAAATGCGTGGTCAGCTTGGTGATAATTGCTTCATCCTTATTCCTGCAGCAGTCTTCCCGACCGAGTTCCAGGAGAGATTTAAGCTCTAATGCCCTAAGGCATCCATTGAATGGAATGAATTAACTTGCTGTGCACCCAAAATGGTACTATTTATGTACCATCCTTGGGAGAAGTGAGAAAATGGTCACTCAGAGCATTTTCTGTGTTCTGTGATTCAGATGAGGCCCTAGATGAGAAAGGCTGCAGGGCTTTGGATATGCTTTTTCTTTTACCTCCTGTTTCAGAAATATAGGGGTTACCCCCAAATAGTGCTCTCAGCACTTTCCTGTTCATGCTTTTCCTCAAAGATCTCTTCACACTTTCATAAGTCGCTTCTATAAATGTGACTTCCTTGTATGTATTTGAAACTTGGGCCTCTCTTTACTCTTGTGTGCTTCTCCATCTGCTAGCTGGATACTTTGACGTGGCTGTTTTGCACTAATCTCACAGTAAGGCATGTACATAAATGAAAACGTGTCTCATCCTGTTAATGGTGGTAGGTTACTCTGACTTGAAACTTTGAAAATGCTCTGGACTTTTTCCTTTCTCTCCTTCCACCTCTAAGGGATTCTCCTATACAATTCCATCTCCTTGTAATTTCACCCTTAAAACAGTCGTTGAAAGGCTAGTCCACCTCCAGTCTTACTCTTTCAACGCATCTGTCCCACTGCTATCACATCACTGTCCCAAGATAAAGCTTCAGTCATGTCATTCCTGTACTCAGAAACCTTAAATAGCTCCTCACTACTTATTAACAAAGCTCCAAACCGTTAACTTGGCAGTTAGAGGCCCTTACTGACCTTCCACATGGTCTTAAATAAGCTCGCTATTGCTATGCTGCATATGCTCCATGCGTCTCCAGAAGAAGCCTATATTGTATTCCAGCCTTTCCTCATGCTGCCTTCTTTACCCATATTGCATCCATTCCACTCCTGCCACGGATTTCTTCCCCATTTGGAAACAGTCCTCACAGATTGTTGGTGGGAGTGCAAATTGGTGCCAGTTTCTTAGGAGGGCAGTTTGGCAATGTCTATTTAAAAAATGCATAAACTCTTTGTCCCAACAGTCTACTTCTAAGAATTTATACTACGGAAAGTGACACAAATATACAGATAAACAGGGAAGCTCACTGCAGCATTGTTTGAAATAGCAAAAAGTGAAAATAACCTAAATAATCCGTCTATGGGGGACTGGTTAAACAAACTATGGTAGAATTCTGTTCTGTTAAAAAGAATGTAGTAGATCCCTATATGTTGGTATGGAAAGATACCTAAGATACATGTTTTAAAAGTTGCAGAATGGTATGAGTAATATTTTGTTTGTGATAAAAAACAATGTATGCATAGGCATGCAGAGACAATTTCTGGAAGGCTCTGTGAGAAACTCCAGAGTAGCTCCTGCTGGAGTAAGAAGGAGTATTTTTACCTTTCAGTTTGTGCCTCCCTCTGTAGCGTTTTAAGTTTTTACAGTGAGTAACACTCAAATAGACAAAGAGAAATGAAAACTCCATCCATTCTTTGAGCTTTAGCTCAATGTCCACACTTCCTTTAGAATTTTTCTTAGACTTCCCTAATGAAAGTCGCTCTCCCCTGAATTTTCATAACATTTTCTGTTTCTCTAATGGCACTTCTCATTTCTGTGATTCGTCGTATTGTGCCCTTCCAGGGAAGGAGACTTGCCTTATTTATTGTTGTAGCCTCACAACCTGGTACATAATATAGATGTTCAGCAAACCTTTCTTGTATGAATAGAGTAAGGACTCTCCCTTTCTTCTTCTTTACTCTCCCACAATAAAGCACCTTGAACTTAGTAATTAAATATATATAAAAAATGAGTAGCTTCTTAACCATTAGAAGCAGAGGGTAAAAGAGAGGAAAACAAAACAAAACAAACAAACAAACAAAAAACATGAGTAACTGAGACTCATTAACCAGAACATTGGTGTGGGAGGAGGGTTTGTGAGTTAAAATGTATGAATATATTTTAAGTGAAGTGAATTAGTTGTTATTCCTTAAAGTTGAAATGCCCTTTTTTGGGGTGTTCCTTTCATAAAACATTAAGAAAATTGTTTTCTTTTTTTTTTTTTTTTTTTTTGAGACAGAGTTTCATTCTTTTTGCCCAAGCTGGAGTGCAATGGCGCGATCTCGGCTCACCGCAACCTCCGCCTCCCAGGTTCAAGCGATTCTCCTGCCTCAGCCTCCCGAGTAGGTGGGATTACAGGCATGTGCCACCACCTCAGCTAATTTTGTATTTTTAGTAGAGACGGGGTTTCTCCATGTTGGTCAGGCTGGTCTTGAACTCCTGAGCTCAAGTGATCCTAGTGCTGGGATTACAAGCGTGAGCCACCGCGCCCGGCCTGAAAATTGTTTTCTATATTTATTAATACTTAAAGTTGCTGATTGCATTGTTATTGTCATCAAGCCTTAAGCAATGGCATAATTGGTGGATATAATTTATTTACTTCCTATTACAGTTGGTACATTAATATCCCTAAGTGCTTCACTTTTCTCTCTCTCTCTCTCTATATGTATATATATAGATTTTTTTCTTTTGTTGGTTTTTGTATTTTTATTTTATATGTGGAGTGCTTCAGTTTCTAGTTAGCTCTTACCTATTTGAATGTTGCCTTGCAACTTTGAGAAGTCCAATGTTTGTTCATGTGTTTCTTAGGGTTAAAATAAAAATTACATAATTTTATTTTGATTTTCAAAAAGTTTACTTTGAATATGATAGCATGTTGTTTTCCTCAATCTTTTTTTTTTTTTTTTTTGAGGCAGAGTCTTGCTGTGTCACGCAGGCTGGAGTGTAGTGGCACGATCTTGGCACACTGCAGCCTCCGCCTCCCAGGTTCAAGCAATTCTTGTGCCTTAGCCTCTCGAGTAGCTGAGATTACAGGCATACAACACTATGCCCGGGAAATTTTTGTATTTTTAGTAGAGATGGAGTTTCACCATGTTGGCCAGGCTGGTCTCAAACTCCTGACCTCAAGTGATCCGCCCACCTCAGCCTCCC
>NW_012104277.1:1486196-1493043 GCF_000951045.1 Mandrillus leucophaeus
AAAATCCCTCTTTTCCTCCCTAACAAATAACACAACCACCCCCCTTTTACATGTAAATAACACATCAAACTATATGCAAAATCAATGTTGACCTATAGTTTTGTTTCCACAGAATTGAAAACATACTTTTTTTAGGCATTGCATTTCTGTTTATATAATTTTTTCATGCTTTTGAAAGCAAGAATGCTTTAGTTCAGTGACTGTTACCCACGTTTTGGCCTCAGTCTCCTTTATTTTATTTTTATTTTTATATTATTTTTTTGAGACAGGGTCTCACTCTGTTGCCCAGGCTGGAGTGCAGTGGTGTGATCATAGCTCACTGCAACTATGAACTTCTGGGCTCAAGTTACCCTCCCACCTCAGCCTCCTGAATAGCTGGGACCACAGGTGTGTGCCACCATGCCCAGCCATTCTGGGCTCAAGCAATTCTCCTTCCTTGGCCTCCCAAAGTGCTAGGATTACAGGTGTGAGCCACTGCTCCTGGCCTTCAGACTCCTTTGATAATCCTGTGACAACTATAAGTCCTCTGCCCTGAAAAATATATAAAGATACAGAATTTTGTGTAAATGTTCATTTATCATAGGCTTTACCTTATAGTAGTAACTTAAAAACATTTTTTGAGCATTCATAACTCATTTTTTAGAGGAAGCTCAGAGATAAAAGTTTAAAAAGAAAAGAAGGATACCTGTGGTTGGGAGTGTGTGTGTGTGTGCTCTCAACCCCATTTGTGGGCTTCCTTTCTACCTGCTACTCCCCAGCCTCCTTTTATTAGCTGTGTCAATTTGAAAGGTTCCGACTGGTCAGAGTGCAGTGGTGTTTACAACTAATTGATCACAACCAGTTACAGATTTCTTTGTTCCTTCTCTAATCCCACTGCTTCAGTTGACTAGCCTAAAAAATAAATAAATAAATAAATAAATAAATAAAATAAATAAAAAGTTCCTAAATTTGATTTTTGCTGGGGACAGGTTTAAGTGACACTTCTCCAGATGAAGGGTTAATAGAGGACTTGACTATAGAAGACAAAGCTGTGGAGCAACTGGCAGAAGGATTGCTTTCTCATTATTTGCCAGATCTGCAGAGATCAAAACAAGCCCTCCAGGAACTCACGTAAGCTAATAAAAAACCAGATATACACTAATTTCCTCTGTGGCATAGTCATAATTTGTATACTTGTATACTGTGTTAAGACATAATATTTTTTAACATGGAATTATAATTGAGTATGTCTATATCTTTATTGATAGCAGATGGGAATAGAGGAGTACGTAGTATTCTAAATGTAAAAAGTGAAATGAATACTCCTAGGGTGTTTGATCTCTTCTAAGAAGTCCTCCTAAATCTTACCTAGCCTCTGTGATTAGGTTTGGTGTTTTATCATTATTTTATTAAAGTATTACCTGTTGGGGATTGTTTAGGTGGATATATACCTGTTTCCGAGTAGAGCTGAAAAACTGCCTCCATAAAAGTCACACTTGTTTTCAGTTGCTAGTTCAAATGAGTTGCCAGAGATCTGTAAGTATCTTTCCTGAGATGATCTGTTTCATTCCCAGTAGATAACTTTACTAGTAAGTAAAGATGGGGTCGGGCGTGGTGGCTCATGCCTGTAATCCCAGCACTTTGGGAGATCAAGGCGGGTGGATCACGAGGTAAGGAGATTGAGACCATCCTGGCTAACACAGTGAGACTCTGTCTCTACTAAAAATACAAAAAATTAGCCAGACGTGTTGACGGGCGCCTCTAGTCCCAGCTGCTCGGGAGGCTGAGGCAGAGAATGTTGTGAACCTGCGATGGGGAGCTTGCAGTGAGCCGAGATCATGCCACTGTACTCCAGCCTGGGCAACAGAGCGAGACTCCGTCTCACAAAAAAAAAGAAAAAAAAAAGATTGGAGGTTATGTTAAGAAAACGGATAAGATAGAGCAGAACCCATAGAGTGGGATCAGTATACAAAAACATATACTCAGGCTTTATCAGCTCCCATCCACAGACAACAGACTCAGCTTCTGCCTCCTCCTGGGTCAGAGCCTCTCTGGATAGCCCAGGCTGGCCTGTCATTTCTTTCTGTGGTGGTCATCTTTACACTGGCCACGAACTGCTGCTGCTCTGAGACCTACCCTTTGAAAACTTACTTAAGAGGCCTTTATTAGGGCAAAAGGAGAGGAAAAATAACTGTGCTAATTTTATAATTATAAGTAATGTTATAATCCTTGGTGTTAGGTGCTAAATGCATATGAAAGGATCTCGGCTCACTGCAACCTCCGCCTCCTGGGTTCAAGAGATTCTCTTGCCTCAGCCTCCCAAGTAGATGGGATTACAAGTGGCGCACCATCGCACCCAGCTATTTTTTTTTTGTATTTTTAGTAGAGATGGGTTTCACCATGTTGGCCAGGCTGGTTTTGAACTCCCGACCTCAACTGATCTGCCCACCTTGGCCTCCCAAAGTGCTAGGATTACAGGTGTGAGCCACTGTGCCCAGCCACATTCTCTGGAACCTTCTTTGAGAGTGGCCAGACTTACGGGTCAGGAAAGCACTATACTTAAAATTACAGTTTTATTAGAAAGGGTACAGATCAGGACTAGCCAATGAAGAGATACACAGGGTACTGCCTGGGAGGTTCCTGAACACAAAACTTCTGTTTCCTCTCCCAGTGAGAGGAAACCCCTGCTGCCAGCACATCAGTGTGTTCAGCAGCTTGGCGTTCGAGCCTGCAGTGAACTGTGGTCACGCCACTGCTCCCTAGCCTGGGTGACTGAGTGAGACCGTATCTCCACAACAAAAATTCAGTCTTTTAATCTATGTACTTGGAATGTCTCTATTATTTAGATGTTCTTTGTTATTTTTCATTAGTCTCCCATCTCGAAGCTCTAGGGGCCCATCATGAGTCACTTTATTAGTGTAAACTCACGTGTGATCCAGGGAGCTCATGGATAACAAAGACACTTCTGTCACTTGGAAAATTCCAAGGATTTTAGAAGCTCTGTGCCAGAAACCTGGGACAAAGATCAGACAGATTCTTTGTTAGATAACAGATGTCTGTTCAGATCTTTTGCTTATTTTAAAATTGGATTATTTTTCTTATCATTGAGTTTTAAGAGTTCTTTGTATATTTTTGATATGAGTCCTTTATGAGTTTTGCAAATATTTTCTCCGAGACTGTGGTTTGTCTTATTACTGTCTTTACAGTGTCTTTGGCAGAGCAGGAGTTTTTAATTTTAATAAATTTATTTAATAAATAAGAAAAAATTAAATCAGTTTTTTCTTTTATGAATTGTGCTTTTGGTATTGTATCTAAAACCTCATCACCAAACCAAGGTCACCTAGATTTTCTCCTGTGTTTTCTTCTAGAAGTTCTAGTTTTGCATTTTACATTTAGACCTGTGATTTATTTTGAGTTAGTTTTTTTTTTTTTTGTTTTGAGACGGAGTTTCGCTCTTGTTGCCCAGGCTGTAGTACAATAGCGCGATCTCATCTCACTGCAACATGCGCATCCTGGGTTCAAGCGATTCTCCTGCCTCAGCCTCCTGAGCTGCTGGGATTACAGGCATGCGCCACCACGCCTGTCTACTTTTTGTACTTTTAGTGGAGATGGGATTTCTCCATGTTGGTCAGGCTGGTCTCAGACCTCAGGTGATCCGCCCGCGTCGGCCTCCCAAAGTGTTGGGATTGCAGGCGTGAACCACCGCGCCCAGCCTATTTTGAGTTTTTATGGAGGCTGTAAGGTCTGTGTTTATTAATAGATTCATTTCTTTGCGCATGGATAGCCAGTTGCTTCAGCATCATTTGTTGTTGTTGTTTGAGACAGGGTCTCACTGTGTTGCCCAGGCTGGAGTGCAGTGGCACAGCCTCAGCTCACTGCAGCCTTGATTTCCTGGCTCAGTGATCCTCCCATCTCAGCCTCCCAAGTAGCTGGGACTACAGGCGCACAGCACCACACCTGGCCAATTTTTGTATTTTTTGTAGAGACAAGGTTTCACCATGTTGCCCTGGCTGGTCTTGAATTCCTAGGCTCAAGTGATCCTCCTGCCTTGGCCTCCCAAAGTGCTGGGATTACAAGTATGAGCCACTGTACCCAGCCACTATTTGTTGAAAAGACTATCCTTTCTCCACTGCATTGCCTTTGCAACTTTGTCAAAGAAAAGTTGATTGTTTCTGTGTAGATTTATTTAAGGGTTTTCTGTTCTGTTCCATTGATCAATATGTTTGTTCTTTTGCCAGTACCATGCTGTCTTGATTTCTGTAGCTTTTTGTTGTTACTGGTTTTTTTTTTTTTTTTTTTTTTGAGACAGGGTCTCACTCTGTTGCCTGGACTGAAATGCAGTGGCACGATCTCAGCTCACTGCAACCTCTGCCTCTGGGAGGTTGATTCTTGCACCTCAGCCTCCTAAGTAGCTGGAGTGACAGGTGTGTGCCACCACACTGGGCTAATTTTTGTATTTTTCGTAGAGATGGGGTTTCACCGTGTTGGCCAGGCTGATCTTGAACTCCTGACCTCAGGTGATCACCCGCCTTGGGCTCCCAAAATGCTGGGATTACAGGAGTGAGTCACTGTGCCTGGCCAGATTTCTGTAGCTTTATAGTAAGTATTGAAATTGGGTACTGTGAGTCTTCCAGTTTTGTTCTTCAATATTGTATTGGCTTTTCTATGTCTTTGCCTTTCCATATGAACTTTCAAACAGTTTGTTGATATCTATACAATAACTTGCTGGGATTTTGATTGGCATTGCATTGAATCCTTAGATCAAGTTGAGAAGAATTTACATCTTAAAAAATATTGATGGGCTGGGCGTGGTGGTTGACACTGGTAATCCAAGCACTTTGGGAGCCAGGGGCAGAAGGATCTCTTGAGGCCAGGAGTTGGAGACCAGCCTGGGTAATGTAATGAGACCCTGTCTCTACAAAAATATTTAAAAAGTCAACCTGGCATGGTGGTGTACACCTGTAGTGATAGCTACTTGGGAGGCTGAGGCAGAGGATCCCTTGAACCAGGAGTTCTAGGCTGCAGTGAGTGATGATCATGCCACTGCAGTCCAGCCTGGATGACAGAGTCAGACCCTATCTGAACAACAACAGTTGAGTCTTTTAATCTGTGTACTTGGAATGTCTCTCTATTATTTAGATTTTCTTTGATATTTTTCGTTAGAGTTTTATAATTTTTACATTTAGATCCTGTACATATTTTGTTATATTTGTACCACAGTATTTCACTGGGAATGCAGAACTACTATAAATGGTATTGTTTTTACATTTCAAATTAATTGCTGGTACACAGGAAAGAAATTGACTTCTGTATATTAACCTTGTATCCTGAAATCTTACTATACTTGCATATTAGTTTCAGGAGGCTTCTTGTTGAATCTTTGAGAATTCCCACTAGGAAATCATCTGGGAACAAAGACAGTATTATTTCTTTCTTCTCAGTTTGTATATCTTTTATTTCTTTTTCTCGTCTTACTGTATTAGTTTGGACTTAACGTATGATGTTGAATAGGAATTGTGAGACCCCTCTTCAAACTGAAGAAAGCAGAACTGCAGATAAAGGAGGGCTGATGTATTTTCTGGAAGAGACTGTGGGGAATTGGTATCATTTCTTCCTTAAATGTTTGGTAAAAATTACCAGTGAAGCCATTTGGTCCTGGCACTGTCTTTTTTGGAAGGTTATTACTTACTGATTGAATTTGTCTGATAAATATAGGCCTATATAAACTTTCTGTTTCTCCTTGTATAAGTTTTGGTAGTTTGTATCTTTCAAAGAATTAGTCCATTCCATCCACATTATCACGTTTATGAGCACCGAATTGTTGAAAGTATTCATTTATTATCCTTTTAATGTCTTGGGATCAGTGGTGATTATTGCTCTTTCATGAATAATACTAATACTTTGGGTCTTTTTTTTTCTCGATTGTCTCACTAGAGGTTTATCAATTTTATTGATCTTTTAAAGAACGATCTTTTCATTTCATTGATTTTTTTGTTTTCCCCCTTCTATTGTTTTCTAGTTCTAACAGCCTATTTTTGCTGTTCTGCTTATCTCGGATGGTTAACTTGCTGGGTTTTCCTCTCATCCATTCTGTATTTCACTTTCTGTGATCTCTAGTCCAAGCTGGAGGGACAAAGTTATTTATTTATTTATTTATTTATTTATATTTGTAGAGACGGGGTCTCACTCTGTCACATGGGCTGTAGTACAGTGGTGTGATTATAACTCACTGCAGCTTCTAACTCCTGAGTTCAAGCAATCCTTCTGCCTCAGCCTCCCAAGTAGCTTGGACCACAGGTGTGTGCCACCACACCCAGCTAATTTTTTTTTTTTTTTTTAGTTTTTGTAGAGGGTCTCGCTTTGTTGTCCGTGCTGGTCTCAAATTCCTGGCTTCAAGCAATCCTCCTTCCTTGGCCTCCCAAAATGCTGGGATTATAGGCATGAACCATTGTGTCTGGCCAAGAGACAAATTTATGACCTCTAGGGTATGCCAGACTCAGTGCTGGATGGTAGAGATGTTGTAATTGCCGTCAGCCTCTTCGTTGCTATTTCTTTTTTTATCATTATTCTCTAGATAGCACAGTTTTACAAGCAAATCACATCATATTTTTCTTTGTAGCATTCTTTAAAATATTCAGGTAGGTGACCCTTTTAATGTCACTTATTCCTGTGATCCTAACATTGATTGATGTGGAAAGAAATATCAAGGAAGTTGGCTTCTCTTCCTCAATGAGTTTTGAATCCTAATTTTAAAGAGAAACATTGGAAATTATCTGGTCTGACCTTCTCACTTTGTAAAAGAGGAGATTTAGGCCAGAGAAATAAACTGAATTTCTGAGATCACATAACTGGCTGTTGGCTGGGGAAA
>NW_012104277.1:1493093-1498390 GCF_000951045.1 Mandrillus leucophaeus
GAATTCCCACTAGGAAATCATCTGGGAACAAAGACAGTATTATTTCTTTCTTCTCAGTTTGTATATCTTTTATTTCTTTTTCTCGTCTTACTGTATTAGTTTGGACTTAACGTATGATGTTGAATAGGAATTGTGAGACCCCTCTTCAAACTGAAGAAAGCAGAACTGCAGATAAAGGAGGGCTGATGTATTTTCTGGAAGAGACTGTGGGGAATTGGTATCATTTCTTCCTTAAATGTTTGGTAAAAATTACCAGTGAAGCCATTTGGTCCTGGCACTGTCTTTTTTGGAAGGTTATTACTTACTGATTGAATTTGTCTGATAAATATAGGCCTATATAAACTTTCTGTTTCTCCTTGTATAAGTTTTGGTAGTTTGTATCTTTCAAAGAATTAGTCCATTCCATCCACATTATCACGTTTATGAGCACCGAATTGTTGAAAGTATTCATTTATTATCCTTTTAATGTCTTGGGATCAGTGGTGATTATTGCTCTTTCATGAATAATACTAATACTTTGGGTCTTTTTTTTTCTCGATTGTCTCACTAGAGGTTTATCAATTTTATTGATCTTTTAAAGAACGATCTTTTCATTTCATTGATTTTTTTGTTTTCCCCCTTCTATTGTTTTCTAGTTCTAACAGCCTATTTTTGCTGTTCTGCTTATCTCGGATGGTTAACTTGCTGGGTTTTCCTCTCATCCATTCTGTATTTCACTTTCTGTGATCTCTAGTCCAAGCTGGAGGGACAAAGTTATTTATTTATTTATTTATTTATTTATATTTGTAGAGACGGGGTCTCACTCTGTCACATGGGCTGTAGTACAGTGGTGTGATTATAACTCACTGCAGCTTCTAACTCCTGAGTTCAAGCAATCCTTCTGCCTCAGCCTCCCAAGTAGCTTGGACCACAGGTGTGTGCCACCACACCCAGCTAATTTTTTTTTTTTTTTTTAGTTTTTGTAGAGGGTCTCGCTTTGTTGTCCGTGCTGGTCTCAAATTCCTGGCTTCAAGCAATCCTCCTTCCTTGGCCTCCCAAAATGCTGGGATTATAGGCATGAACCATTGTGTCTGGCCAAGAGACAAATTTATGACCTCTAGGGTATGCCAGACTCAGTGCTGGATGGTAGAGATGTTGTAATTGCCGTCAGCCTCTTCGTTGCTATTTCTTTTTTTATCATTATTCTCTAGATAGCACAGTTTTACAAGCAAATCACATCATATTTTTCTTTGTAGCATTCTTTAAAATATTCAGGTAGGTGACCCTTTTAATGTCACTTATTCCTGTGATCCTAACATTGATTGATGTGGAAAGAAATATCAAGGAAGTTGGCTTCTCTTCCTCAATGAGTTTTGAATCCTAATTTTAAAGAGAAACATTGGAAATTATCTGGTCTGACCTTCTCACTTTGTAAAAGAGGAGATTTAGGCCAGAGAAATAAACTGAATTTCTGAGATCACATAACTGGCTGTTGGCTGGGGAAAGCTATGATTTCCAGTCCTATGCTTTTTTCATCTTGCTGCTTAATTATCCTTTTTGACTTACTATCCCTTGATACTGCATCTTTCTCAACTCTAATCTGAAAAACCATTGTTCCTCATTTCCTTTATGGGAATGTTGCAATTTTAAGATATACAAAACATTGAATTTCTTGGGCAAAATACTACAAAAAACTTCTTTTTTGGAATAATACAGAGAGTTGTTAAAAGTAACAGGTAATAAAATACTTTTAAATGATTGGATTATTTTAGTTATTAGAAATTGAAGCAAGAATAAAAGACACAAAAAGTTATCAGAATGTGGCTTTAGAATATTATTTTGAAAAATCCTATTCTATATTAAATAAACCTTGGAGAGTTAATACGTTTCCTACTTAATTTCTGTTACGATTAACCAAGATGAATATGATTCCTTTTAATGGGCCAGTATTTTAAATATGTAGAGTTTGTCTTGGCTGTGTGTTTTTGTTTCAGACAGAACCAAGTTGTATTGTTAGACACACTGGAACAAGAGATTTCAAAATTCAAAGAATGTCATTCTATGTTGGATATTAATGCTTTGGTAAGTATGATTTAGTTGATATAACTTAATGACATCTTAGCAATAGCTAGATTTTAAGTTTAGAATTTGTCTTTTTAACAAGAAACCTTGATTGAACTTCTATTGTGTTGAATTGTTATCTTTCAAATGTTGAATTTGTAGTAATTCAACTACAAAATTTAGTAGTTGTAGTAATTTAGAAATTGTAGTAATTTGTAGAAGTTGAACTTATTTGTGCATTTGGAATAGACCTGCTCATAATTGAAGACTTAGAAAAGAGGACTGAGACTGGGCACAACGGCTCATGCCTGTAATCCCAGCACTTTGGGAGGCTGAGGCTGGAGGATTGCTTGAGCCCAGCAGTTCAAGACCAGCCTGGGCAACATAGTGAGAACCCATCTCTACAAAAAGTAATTTAAAAAAATAGCCCGGCATGGTGGCAAATGCCTGTGGTCTCAGCTATTCCAGGAGCTGAGGTAGAAGGATTGCTTGAGCCTAGGAGGTCGAGGCCACAAGTGAGCTGTGATTGTGCCACTGTACTCCAGCCTGGGTGACAAAGGGAGACCCTGTTTCAAAAAAAAACCAAAAAACAAAACTAACTGGAAGTAAAGAACCTTTGGGGTACCATTTTTTTTTTCTTTAAAGAAAGTGTATTTCTTTTTACCAATTACATGGTTTCTTAAATTAGCATTTTATTTAATTGTATGGCATATTCATAATGCTACAATAAATTAATGCCATAGGCTGAAGTGGACACTTTGAGAACGATCAATTATAGCTTTCAATATAAATAGTTGAACAGTTAAATTTCATCAGAAGTTCTATAGCTTTTTGATGAGAGGAAGTGATACTCTTTATTATAAGAAACAAGGAATTAACAAAAAGGGAACTTGTTGCTACCTTTATTTTCTGATGAACATTAAAAATAGTTTCGTTTGTGGGCAGGGCATGGTGACTTATGACTGTAATCCCAGCACTTTGGGAGGCTGAAGTAGGAGGGTGGCTTGAGGCCTGGTGTTTAGGACCAACCCGGCCAACATAGCAAGACCCCATCTCTATTAAGAAGAAAAGAAGCTGGGTTTGCATGACTGTAGCCATTCATGCATACCTCAAAAAATGGACTTTTCTTTGGACAAAGATAGTTTACTAATGTTTTCCATTTATAACAATTAAAAACAAAATTCATATTCTCTGGCATTAGACAGAGGCCTGCGGAAGTAAATACAGAGTCATCTGCCTGGTAGTTCCTGGTTTCTTGTGAGGGAGGTGGGCAAGGCTACACTGACCTACTTTTGTGTTCCCCACTGAGATCCTGTTGCAACAGAAGGAATATTTGTTGAATGAATGAATGTTGAATGAATTAACCAAGCAGATGTAATACTGTTGCTTTGGTCTGAAGGGGCAGGATGGAGTCTTCCTCTTTTTTCTTCTCTTAGTCAAGAGTAGTTTTTATTATCATCTGGGAACTGAAAACTGGAAGGCCCAGGATATGTAAAAAGGGACTGTAACTTCTGAGATAATCAGACAGTGACTTTACTTGCAGCTACATTAAGGCTGTGAATCTCTCTACTGACATTTCCTTCATTTCTTCTCTTTCTGTAACCTTGTCTGAAAATAGGGCGCTTCTCTCCTTCTCTGTGACATCTCTAGGCTTGCATTATCCTCCCATCTTCTCCTGACATAAGACTTCATTTTAGATTATGCAGGTTGGCTGAGTTGTAAAGTCTGTACTTACAATTCCTGGAGAATGAAAGTGTCCTCACAGAGATCATTCTGCTTAATCTGACTAAAAGAGCCCAAGGAATAGGATTAAACTTGTCCACAGTCTTCTCTGTTCAGGGCTCTGTGGCCACAGCTTGGGTTTTCCATATGGGCAGACACTTCACTTAAACTATTTCATGTGCTCTGGCTCAGTCTCTCTCTTGTAAAGGCAGAGAGAATGCTTTACTTTTCTTAAATGAAACTGATAGCATTGTTAGATAGTCTTATCTGAAATTTTATAATTACATGTTTTTAAAGCAAAATATTGTCTATTCCCATCTTAATATATCTATTTTATATTTAGTAATGCTTTTGTCTATCTGAACTAAATCAAATGTCTTTCAAATCCTACTAATGATATAAGGAAATCTTTATTTTGGAATTAAAATGTTGAGATAAGGCTGTAAAAATTTTGACCAATTTAGGAAGCACGAACTGTCATTTATATATTGACTTATTTATTCATTTTGATATTTTAGTCTATTTTAACTTGACTTTTCATTTATTTTTCCACGTTAAGTTTGCTGAGGCTAAACACTATCATGCCAAGTTGGTGAATATAAGAAAAGAGATGCTGATGCTTCATGAAAAAACATCAAAGTTAAAAGTGAGTTCTTTACAAAAGTAGAGGTTTAATTGTTGTGTTTTTTTTTTTTTTTGAGACAGAATTTTGCTCTTGCCGCCCAGGCCGGAGTGCAATGGTGCGATCTCAGCTCACTGCAACCTCTGCCTCCTGGGTTCAAGTGATTCTCCTGCCTCAGCCCCCGAAGTAGCTGAGATTACAGGTGCCCGCCACCACACCGACCTAATTTTTGTATTTTTAGTAGAGACGTGGTTTCATCATGTTGGCCAGGCTGTTCTCAAACTCCTGACCTCAGGTGGTAACGCCCGCCTTGGCCTCCCAAAGTGCTGGGATTATAGGCGTGAGCCACTGTGTCCAGCCAGTATTCTTTTATTTTTATTTTCATTTTTTTTGAGACGGAGTCTCGCTCTGTTGCCCAAACTGGAGTGCAGTGGCCAGATCTCAGCTCACTGCAAACTCCGCCCTTCGGGTTCACGCCATTCTCCTGCCTCAGCCTCCTGAGTAGCTGGCACTACAGGCGCCCGCCCCCTCGCCCGGCCAGTTTTCCGTATTTTTTAGTAGAGATGGGGTTTCACTGGGTTAGCCAGGATGGTCTCGATCTCCTGACCTCGTGATCCGCCTGTCTCGGCCTCCCAAAGTGCTAGGATCACAGGCTTGAGCCACCGCGCCTGGCCCAGCCAGTATTCTTATTTTGACTTTTATACCCTCATTTACAATAGCATAATTAATTCATGGTACATTGTTTTCTTTTAAAAAATGTCATTGTTTATGAAATATTAGAGACAGGGTCTCACTATGTTGCTGAGGCTGGTCTTAAACTCCTGAGCTCAAGCTCCCCTGGCCACGACCTCCCTAAGTTCTAGGATTATAGACATGAGCCACCGCATGCAGCCTAAAAAATGTCATTTTTTTT
>NW_012104277.1:1499915-1506256 GCF_000951045.1 Mandrillus leucophaeus
AGGCTGTGAATCTCTCTACTGACATTTCCTTCATTTCTTCTCTTTCTGTAACCTTGTCTGAAAATAGGGCGCTTCTCTCCTTCTCTGTGACATCTCTAGGCTTGCATTATCCTCCCATCTTCTCCTGACATAAGACTTCATTTTAGATTATGCAGGTTGGCTGAGTTGTAAAGTCTGTACTTACAATTCCTGGAGAATGAAAGTGTCCTCACAGAGATCATTCTGCTTAATCTGACTAAAAGAGCCCAAGGAATAGGATTAAACTTGTCCACAGTCTTCTCTGTTCAGGGCTCTGTGGCCACAGCTTGGGTTTTCCATATGGGCAGACACTTCACTTAAACTATTTCATGTGCTCTGGCTCAGTCTCTCTCTTGTAAAGGCAGAGAGAATGCTTTACTTTTCTTAAATGAAACTGATAGCATTGTTAGATAGTCTTATCTGAAATTTTATAATTACATGTTTTTAAAGCAAAATATTGTCTATTCCCATCTTAATATATCTATTTTATATTTAGTAATGCTTTTGTCTATCTGAACTAAATCAAATGTCTTTCAAATCCTACTAATGATATAAGGAAATCTTTATTTTGGAATTAAAATGTTGAGATAAGGCTGTAAAAATTTTGACCAATTTAGGAAGCACGAACTGTCATTTATATATTGACTTATTTATTCATTTTGATATTTTAGTCTATTTTAACTTGACTTTTCATTTATTTTTCCACGTTAAGTTTGCTGAGGCTAAACACTATCATGCCAAGTTGGTGAATATAAGAAAAGAGATGCTGATGCTTCATGAAAAAACATCAAAGTTAAAAGTGAGTTCTTTACAAAAGTAGAGGTTTAATTGTTGTGTTTTTTTTTTTTTTTGAGACAGAATTTTGCTCTTGCCGCCCAGGCCGGAGTGCAATGGTGCGATCTCAGCTCACTGCAACCTCTGCCTCCTGGGTTCAAGTGATTCTCCTGCCTCAGCCCCCGAAGTAGCTGAGATTACAGGTGCCCGCCACCACACCGACCTAATTTTTGTATTTTTAGTAGAGACGTGGTTTCATCATGTTGGCCAGGCTGTTCTCAAACTCCTGACCTCAGGTGGTAACGCCCGCCTTGGCCTCCCAAAGTGCTGGGATTATAGGCGTGAGCCACTGTGTCCAGCCAGTATTCTTTTATTTTTATTTTCATTTTTTTTGAGACGGAGTCTCGCTCTGTTGCCCAAACTGGAGTGCAGTGGCCAGATCTCAGCTCACTGCAAACTCCGCCCTTCGGGTTCACGCCATTCTCCTGCCTCAGCCTCCTGAGTAGCTGGCACTACAGGCGCCCGCCCCCTCGCCCGGCCAGTTTTCCGTATTTTTTAGTAGAGATGGGGTTTCACTGGGTTAGCCAGGATGGTCTCGATCTCCTGACCTCGTGATCCGCCTGTCTCGGCCTCCCAAAGTGCTAGGATCACAGGCTTGAGCCACCGCGCCTGGCCCAGCCAGTATTCTTATTTTGACTTTTATACCCTCATTTACAATAGCATAATTAATTCATGGTACATTGTTTTCTTTTAAAAAATGTCATTGTTTATGAAATATTAGAGACAGGGTCTCACTATGTTGCTGAGGCTGGTCTTAAACTCCTGAGCTCAAGCTCCCCTGGCCACGACCTCCCTAAGTTCTAGGATTATAGACATGAGCCACCGCATGCAGCCTAAAAAATGTCATTTTTTTTGAACTGCACACTGAGCTTTTTTACTAATAGCTGGGTTGATAGGCTTAGATTCTCTGGATATGCACTACAGTTCTCATTTAATAACAGCTTAGAGCAACAAATTTTTTTTGAATCAGAAGGACCTTAAATTATCCCAAATTTAAATGTCCAAGATGAAATTTATTAGTGTGAATGAATTACCTCAAAGCAGAGCACTATTATATTCAAATTAGACCATACCTGTAACCCCTGATTGCTCTCTTGGTTTTTAATTTTTTTTTAACACAGAAAAGAGCGCTTAAACTGCAGCAGAAGAGGCAAAAAGAAGAGTTGGAAAGGGAGCAGCAACGAGAGAAGGAGTTTGAAAGAGAAAAGCAGTTAACTGCCAGACCAGCCAAAAGGACGTGAAAAGTTGTGTTTGTGTGTTTTCTTCTCCTGTCCCATATTTGCGTATGATGACTTAATGTAGACTGAAGTTGAGGTAGTGCCTTATGCCATTATGTCATATGTTGAAATCCTTATTCCGGTATTACTGTGTCTCCATGCCTTTTTTCCAAGTAGCAGACGTCATGTTGCTTGGTTTTTGATATTTATATGTAAGTTTTTCAAATTTTGTTTAATTTTAAAATTTATTATTTTGATCTTGAATTATTTATAAACCGGAAAATGGTTTGATTATTGTGAGTCAAAACTCTTAAGTGGTTAAAAATTAGTATGAATTTTTTAGCTTCTTGATGAATACAGATTTAAAACTCTTCAGTTCTTATTTTATGAAATGACTTGCCTTTCTGGTAATACAATGCTGATTTTTTAGTAATTGCCTTTTCATTGCTTAGTTAAGAAGAAATGCCAGCTGTTTAATCACACCTACCCCTGGAAAAGAGGTGAGTGAGCCTTTTGAACAGTTGAATTTCATCAGAAGCTCTATAGCTTTTTGGTGAGAGGAAGTGATACTCTTTATTATAAGAAACAAGGAATTAACGAAAATAAGGAACTTGTTGCTACCTTTCTTTTCTGTTGAACATTAAAAATAGTTTGGTTTGTGGACTGGCCATGGTGGCTTATGGAGAAGAGCTGAGCGTTTGTGAAGAACATAATGGAGAAGTGCATGCACGAGAAATAACAGCACTTTAGGTGTAGTTCAGGTGAGCAAGATGCCAGATAGATTCTACTAACCATATACTCTCCCTGCTTCTTAGCGTCGTTGTCACTGCTTTCTGCAGCTTTTGGGTTCAGAGTAGATTATATCTATTCCTAAAGCTTGGTGGAGGTGGTGGAGCTATCACACACTCAAATGAGCTTGTATATTTATCATACAATATAGTATTATAATAACAGTTATCATACACTGAGATACAGTTTCTGTGCTTGTAAAAAATTCTTGGCTGGGCCCGGTGGCTCAAGCCTGTAATCCCAGCACTTTGGGAGGCCGAGACGGGCGGATCACGAGGTCAGGAGATCGAGACCATCCTGGCTAACCTGGTGAAACCCCATCTCTACTAAAAAATACAAAAAAACTAGCAAAAACTAGCCGGGCGAGGTGGCGAGCGCCTGTAGTCCCACCTACTCAGGAGGCTGAGGCAGGAGAATGGCGTAAACCCGGGAGGCGGAGCTTGCAGTGAGCTGAGATCCGGCCACTGCACTCCAGCCTGGGCGACAGAGTGAGACTCCGTCTCAAAAAAAAAAAAAAAAAAAAATTCTTGAAGTGAGGCCGGGCTTGGTGGCTCACGCCTGTGATCCCAGCACTTTGGGAGGCTGAGGCAGGTGGATCACTTGAGGTCAGGAGTTCGAGACCATCCTGGCCAACATGGTAAAACACCGTCTCTACGAGAAATACAAAAATTGGCTGGGTGTGGTGGCGGCACCTGTAGTCCCAGCTACTTAGGAGGCTGAGGCAGGAGAATCGCTTGAACCCGGGAGGCAGAGGTTACAGTGAGCCAAGATGCGCCACTGCACTCCAGCCTTGGTGACAGGGCAAGACTCTGTCTCAAAAAAAAAAAAGCCAGAAAATTTCTTGAAGTGGAATGATGTACACCAACTACTGACTTTATGGATAATTACAGGGATGGTGAAAAACTAGTAAATAACTTCACAAAAGAGGCAGCATGATACGTTTAGTGTTTTCTAGAATTTTTTTTTTGTATATTGTATGTAAGAACTTATTGTTTGAGGGAAATATTATGAGGTTTCATTGTTTAAAATCAAGAGTGTATTGTTTACTGTTTCACAGTATTATTTAATATCCAAGTGGTCTCCAATCTCCATTACATAGGGACTGTACAGAGCCTGTGAAGATGTATGAATGTGTATCTTTTATAGTCCACAATACATTTTTGGTAAGATGGAATCACTACCTCTGATCACATATATCAGACTAATGATGGAGAAAGCATTAGGTTTAAGTTGAGGGCTAAGAACTGGTTTGTTTAAAGGTTTAAATTGTTGGAAAGAGCATTTGCCTTCTTTAGTGAATGATGGTCTCAGAATTCAGTTGACTTTGACCTAATATTTAAGAATATAAATATATTTTACTTGAAAAGGCTGAGTGTTGCCCTCAAACACTTGCTAAAACTGCCTAGGGCAGGATTCATTGGGGCTTGTGGACAATGTCACCTAATTGCTGAATGTACTCATTATAATATGATATCTGACAAAGGTGGTACAGTGTTTCTGAGTCATTTGGGACCAACTGTGTGGTTGTTTAAAATGCTGATTCCTGCACATGACTCTCCATCTACTGAAGCACAGCTCTTTTCTGTGTTTTGCTTTGCTTTTTGTGTTTAAAGTTTCCCTCAGTGATTCCAGTGCACCTGAAAAGTTGAGAACCACAGGCTTAGTGGTAGGTCGGAGTTTCCCACACTAGGCTGCATGGCATTATCACCTGGGAACGTTAAAAAAAATACAGACATTCTCGATTCTTAGTGTAGTTATGATGTGGACCCCATGTATTTTTTTAAAAGCTCCCCAGATAATTTTGATGTCAGGAGTCACTAGTATAGACTATCTATCTAGTGAGTTGTGTTATAAGCAATGAGATACTTTAAAAGCTACCCAGTAACTCTTGGGATTAATTTTATGAAATAAATTCTGAGCTGCTGCTTTTGATAGTCAGACTTAAGACTGAACCCCAGTAGACAGGCTATAGATATAGAATTCTGGTTAGTTAATTGAACTTTTGTGATGTATTTAAAAACAAATCATATTTATTGAACAAATGGCAAGGCACAAATACTTTCAGAATTGTATTTAAGTTTTGAAGATTTTTTAAAAAGTGAAAATGAATATATATTAGTATCCTCTATTTTAAAGTCAATTGTAAACCAGAAGTACTGTTATTTTGGTGATTAAAATCCAAAACTTTAGCTGTATTTCAGTAACAAAACATATCTTACTAGACTGAGTGCGATGGCTCACACCTGTAATCCCAGTGCCTTGGGAGGCTGAGGTGGGAAGATTCTTTGAGCCCAGGAGTTCAAGGCCGCAGTGAACTCTGATCACACCACTGAACTTCAGCCCGGATGACAGAGAGAGACCCTGTTTCTAAAACCAAAACAAACAAACAAACAAGGTATCTTACTGACTAAACTGGAATGGAACTCATAATTAGTCTTGTATTTTTCCACAAAATAGTGAATTGGTACTTGGGAGACTTCTGTTTTTTGTTGAAAAAATTGCTTTTGTTTTCAAATTATATCACCTGTGTTCTGAACTAAAATGATGGGAGTTCATTTTGTATTTACTTTGCAGTATATATCATGTAAATATGCAAATGTTGAATGTAATGTAGATTGTGTCCTCATTGAGTTTTTGGGTGATACAGTTTATAAATATACCAATTATATACCCTCATGCATTCGTCTGATTTTGAGCTTGTAACATGAGAACTGCTTTTTACACATTTAATAAAAAAAGTCTCTGAATTATCTGATGTCATTTAGCAAGCATCCTTCTGTGCATAGCACTATATACTCCCCTTCATGTACATTATTTCAAACATTCTACTATCTTCTCTTCTCACCTGTTATCTTTCTCTTAATGTTCTGCATCTATTGTGTCACAAAATTATGGGTCCACTCATGAAATTTATTTTAGAAAGGTGATAAAAAAGGGAGGCGCGGTGGCTTATGCCTGTAATCTCAGCGCTTTGGAAGGGCAAGGCGGGCAGATCACTTGAGGCTAGGAGTTCGAGACCAGCGCGGCCAACATGGTAAAACCCTGTCTCTACAAAAATTACAAAAATTAGCCGGGTGTTGTGGTGCATGCCTGTAATCCCAGCTACTACTCAGGAGGCTGAGGCAGGAGAATCACTTGAAATGGGAGGCAGAGGTTGCAGTGAGCCAAGGTCACGCCACTGCACTCCAGCCTGGGTGACAGAGTGAGATGCTGTATCCAAAAAAAAAAAAAAAAAAGGATAGAGACTGGGCACAGTGGCTCATGCCTGTAATCCTAACACTTTGGGAGGCAGTTGGATCACTGGAGGTCAGGAGCTCGAGACCAGCCTCCAGCCTGGCCAACATGGTGAAACCTTGTCTCTACTAAAAATACAAAAATCAGCAGGGTGTGGTGGTGTGCTTGTAATCCCAGCTACTTGAGAGGCTGAGGCAGGAGAATCTCTTGAACCCAGGAGGTGGAGGTTGCAGTGAGCTGAGATCATGC
>NW_012104277.1:1506846-1519735 GCF_000951045.1 Mandrillus leucophaeus
GCGATGGCTCACACCTGTAATCCCAGTGCCTTGGGAGGCTGAGGTGGGAAGATTCTTTGAGCCCAGGAGTTCAAGGCCGCAGTGAACTCTGATCATGCCACTGCACTCCCTGTCTCTTATACACATCTAGATGTGTATAGAGGGACTTGCACATTCTGTACATTTGTTTGGCGCAGGTGCCACTGACCACAAAGTCATCAGTTGCCATGGGGCAGCCGATGAGATTGAGAGAGCAAATGAAGGGCTTAAAGCTCTTTGGGTCCAACCCAGAAATGACTGGCTCAGTATAGTAGGGGCCAAACTGTTTCTCATACAAGAGCTTGGCCATTATGCTCGTGAGAGTATAAGGTTTGGTCTGCCAACCTTTCTTCAACTCATACAGGTTCAGCTGGAACTTGAGGCACTGGGCAACTGTCTGGACGTCTGTGGCAAGCCCAGCTAGCCCGGTGTATGGCCAGTCAACCATGAACAACATCTTCTGGAAGTCCGTGGTCACCATCTGGGCCTGGATCCTGAAGCATCTGTCTGGCGATAGCCACACAGTTCTTCCCCTTCATGGCCGTGACAGGCCCTCCATTGTAGGACATAATAGACGTGATTGTGGTGTGCTAGGACCCCTTCATCCAGATTTTTAATTTTTTTAACCTTGGAGTTTTTGGATCCCTGAGGGAGGAACTTCTGTGAATGGCTTTTGGAGGGGACACAAACCCTTATAATTGTATCACAGAATTTTGTGTATGTGTATTTCCCAGGATTGGGTCTCCAGATTTCATCAGATTCATATGATGAATCTATAAAATTTCCTACAAAGCGGTGATTCTTGATCAGTAAACCTCCAAGCCTCATTGTGCACATATTTAAAAAGTTACTTCGTTTCTAAATATTTATTTTGATGAAGATAGTTCCCATATAGGTTCGTTCAGATTAATCAGATATTTAAGATTTGTTCTGTTGCTAGTTGATTCCTACTATTTTTTTTTTTTTTTTTTTTTCCGACACGGAGTCTTGCTCTGTCGCCCAGGCTGAAGTGCAGTGGCGTGATCTCAGCTCACTACAAGCTCCACCTCCCGGGTTCACACCATTCTCCTGCCTCAGCCTCCCTAGTAGCTGGAACTACAGGTGCCCGCCACCACGCCCGGCTAATTTTTTGTATTTTTAGTAGAGACGGGTTTCACCATGTTAGCCAGGGTGGTCTTGATCTCCTGATCTCATGATCCGCCTGCCTCGGCCTCCCAAAGTGCTGGGATTACAAGTTTATTCCTACTGTTTTAGGTCAGTTCATGTGTATGAGGTCATTTAGTCTTCAGGTTAGCATTTGAGTGAGACTAGGTTTATTTTCAAAACCTGTAAGAGAATGAAGTGAGTAATCAAGAGAGACAGATCTAATGACTGCAATTTGAAAAGCACTTAAAGCAAAAATTCCAAAGAAACACAATGTAAAAGAAGGGCAATCAAAGAGAAGGTGGGTAAAATTTGGGATGGGATGGGGGTGGTGATTGAGAAAGAGAAAACAACAGGCCTAGACCAACGTGGAAGGTCAAGGTAATTTATGCTTCACGTATGTACCCTGAATAAGGGAGGCTTGCAGGCATGTAAAGAACAATAAACAGAAGCCACCTATTTTTGGTTAAAAGTAACAAAAAGTCGCCCCCTACTGTCACTTTATTGTAAATGGAGGAAAAGTTTGTAGCTGTTCATCCTGGTTTAGACCATAAATATATTCCTAATGAGCTCTAGGAAGCCTGCAATGTTCAAATCCTGATAAGGATGGGCTGAAAATCACTCTGAGAATGATTTTCACTCTTATTTTTGGTCTGACTTTTATTAGTCCATTAGAGGAGACAGTTAAACAGTACAAGGGACTACAGGCTTGGCGCGGTGGCTCATGCCTGTAAACACAGCACTTTGGGAGGCCGAAGCGGGTGGATCACAAGGTCAGGAGTTCGAGACCAGCCTGGCCAACATGGTGAAACCCCATCTCTACTAAAGATACAAAACATTAGCCAGGCGTGGTGGTGCGTGCCTGTAATCCCAGCTACTCGGGAGGCTGAGGCAGGAGAATCGCTTGAACCTGGGAGGCGGAGGTTGCAGTGAGCCAAGATCGTCCCATTGCACTCCAGCCTGGGTGACGGTGAGACTCCATCTCAAAAAAAAAAAAAAAAAGACAAGGGAATACTAAGAAACAAAAATATGTCTATAAACCTGAAGGTTCCTAGCCTTCCCTTTGATTATAAAGTTAAAAATTTTAAAGCATGTAGTTGCCTTAGTAATATAGTGGTTAGGATTATGAACTCAAGTCAGATTGAAACCGAGCATGATGACTCACACCTATAATCCCAGCACTTTTGGAAGCTGAAGCAGGAGGATCACTTGAGCTCAGGAGTTTGAGACCAGCCTGGGCAACATAGTGAAACCCCATCTCTACCAAAAAAAAAAAGGAAGAAGAAGAAGAAGAAGAGGAAGAGGAAGAGGAGGAAGAGGAAGAGGAAGAGGAGGAAGAGGAAGAGGAAGAAGGAGAAAAGAAGAGAAGAAGAAGAGAGAAGAAAAGAAGAAGAAGAAAAGAAAATTAGACAGGTGTGGTGGCACACGCCTGTGGTCCCAGCTACTTGGGAGGCTGAGGTGGGTGGATCACTTGAACCTAGGAGGTCGAGGCAGTGAGCCATGATCCCACCACTGCACTCCAGCCTGGTGATAGAACATGACTCTGTCTCTACATAAATAAATAAATAAAGTCAGACTGCTTTGATTCATGTTCCTGCTTGATTTGGGGCATTAGACAAATTGCTTAAATTCTGTGTCCCTAAGTTTCTAAAACCGTGAAGTTAGGATACTAAGAGCTTATAGCTTGATAAGGATGTAAAGTTTCATGATATCTATATAAAAGCCCTTATTAACAAAATAGTAAGAGCTCAAATGTTGGATATTATATCTTAGTACCTCGAAGTCACATATCTACATGGGGGACTATTTATTTTGCCACCTTTTGCACATCTATTTTTGCTCATCGGAGTTTTCACTGCCTATAATGTCTGCCTGTTGGACACCTGTTTATTCTTTGCAAGTCAAATGGCACCTCTTTATGGTTTTTCTCACTGCCACCCAAAGAATTCATTTTTCTGTGTTCCCACAGTACTTTCATAATACATTGCCTTAACACTTACACAGTATTAGTTATGTGTTCATGTGTTTTTCAGATGTGTTCTGGGTATGACTGCAGTGAGTCATAGGAAGCAGTGAACTTTGCTGCCTGGAACCTACCCCAACCCCATTCCCCTGCAGTCCTACCCTCTGCCCAGCATGCTTAGGAAAGTTGATTGTAGGGAACCCAAACAATCCCTGTAAGTAGGAGGTAAATAGATAGACAGTAACTAGAGTAAATAGATTAAGAAAGCAACCAGATGGCTTAACATGTCATCAGAGACTTTCTGTGCACTTTCATTTTCATGGTATAAAAGGTAAGGTGTATATCGCAAGTTCTGAGATGTACCTTGTCTTGCTGCTGCCCAAGACTGCCTACTATGTAAGTTTCCCCTGAATAAATTTTTGGCTACCTACCAACCTGGAGTGGTCTGCTTCTTTCTTTGGTCTGAGCTTGCCCTCCGCTTATGGAGGCCATTATTGGTTCCAGTAGGGAGTTTTCCTAACATATAATCAAAGATATTTCTTTTTCTTTTTCTTTTTTTTTTTGGAGATGGAGTCTTGCTCTGTCACCAGGCTGGAGTGCAGTGGCTCAATCTTGGCTCACCGCAACCTCTGCCTCCTGGGTTCAAGCGATTCCCCTTTCTCAGCCTCCTGAGTAGCTGGGATTACAGGCACGCAGCCCAAGATATTTCTTAATTATCTTTGTATTCCATGGTGCGGTGCCTGGTCTATCTATAGTTTATTGTGAGGGCTGGCAAGTCTGAAATTTGTAGGGCAAGCCAACAGCTGAAAACCCAGGGAGGAGTTGATGTTGTAGTTTGAGTCCAAAGGCGGTCTGGAGGCAGAATTTCCTCTTCCCTGGGGATCTCAGTCTTTTTCTCTTAAAGCCTTCAACTGCTTGGATGAGGCCCCCACTATTATGGAGGACAATCTCCTTCACTCTAAGTCTACTGAATTAAATTTAATCTCATTTAAAAATACTTTCACAGCAACATCTAGACTGGTAGTTGGCCAGATACTGGGCACCATGGCCTATCCAAGTTCCCACATAAAATTAACATTCATAGTTGGTTTTCAATATGTATTTTGGGCTTGCATTGAATCTTGTAGGAAAGAGATATACATAGATTTTAAAAAGCTATAATGAAAAACCGGATTATATAAATGCCAAATAAAGAATATTACAATTAAAAAATTGAATTTCTGCAATTCAGACATTGCTAAGGAGCTTGTAATCCTTGGATAATATAAGCCACTGCTTCCATGCCTAATTATGTATTTAATTAGACTAAAAAATAATGATAACAGGTCCTGAGATTTTAGAAATAAAATGAGCTCAGAGATAATGAGTGAACTGGAGGACACAAAAATAGATGCCATATCTGTTTAGATTTATATCTTCTCCATCAACTAGGGGCTGCTCAGGTCTCTTAAAAATAGCTTCAGGAAAGAGGTGGGCAAATTGAGAATAGGCTCAACAGATAATCCGGCTCTCAGACTTTTTAACACGACAAGGCACAAAAGGGGTAATGCTGCCATCTTGTGGTATTGTTCCCCTAGTTCTACAAATTCTAGTATTGTCTCAATTGATCTGATGAAGTTCAGCCGGCCTAAGCCTTTTTTCTTTTTTGAGACAGTCTTGCTCTGTTGCCCACACTAGAATGCAGTGGCGCGATCTTGGCTCACTGCAACCTCTGTCTCCCAGGTTCAAGTGACTCTTGTGCCTCAGGCTCCAAAGCAGCTGGGACTACAGGTGCCCACCACTACCCCCAGCTAATTTTTTGTATTTTTAGTAGAGATGGGGTTTTGCCATGTTGGCCAGGCTGGTCTCGAATTCCTGGCCTCAAGTGATCCACCGGCCTCAGCCTCCCAAAGTGCTGGGATTACAGGTGTGAGCCACTGCTCCTGGCTGGCCTAAGCCTTTTTAACTATAGCTTTTTAGGCAAGTTAGGATTTTCTGTATTGTCTGAGCTTTGTTTAAACAGTGAGATGCTTGAAAGCAATCTATCTGAAACATTTTATAGGATTTAAGATATTTTCTAACTTTTTGAGTCTCCTAGTTTGATGTTAGGCTTGAGGTTTTGATCAATTAATGATCAATTCATCTGTCATCTATTAACAGTCATGCTCAGAATTGTCATTTAAGAAAAACATTCTGGTCCAAAGATCTTGCTGGGATCTTTGGGATCCCATGTATTTCCATGCTTTTATTCATCTGAGCCTATGATGTCAGGCCTTAGCTGATTGGATATGGAGTGGATACCTGGCCCAAGAGTAGCCAACCCATGGGCTAGTCAGTGATGAACTGGTCTGGCCGGAGAAACTCTGCCTAGATGGAGACTGCAGGGAATCTCAGTGGCTTAGTCAATTACTGTCTTGGGAATATGCACTAGAATAGTTAGAGAGAGTCAGCCCTTTAGTAATTAAACAAGTGAGAGGGCACACAGATACTGACAGAGACTGGATGAGTATTAAGTGGAGATGAGTAGGGGATCGATGAACTTCTGCTTCTGAAAGGGGACAAAGTAGTCAGCTCCCTCAAAATGCCTTGAATCCTGAGCCAATTTGCCTGTATGGGCTCTTTGAGACTTGAGCGCTAGACTTTTCTTGGGTTCCCATGGGATTTGATTCCTAGGCTAAGGTTCTTGTTTTCCACATTTTCACAAACATTTTTACCATACTGTCCTCCTGTCCCTAACACATCTCTATTTATTGCAACTATAAGCATATCACTGTCTTTTAGGTTATTCTAGTAAGTTATATTTTTCAAAATGTTTTAATGTACATTATAGGATCCTACTTAGCAGTTTATATATTTCCATGTCTGCTAATCCAGGAATTCAAGGACGAAGATATCAATGACCAGCACAGAGATGTAATCTTGCTCTCGGCCACACACCTGAGTGTTTCCTTTATTTCGTTGCTGGGTGTTTCCCTTATTTTGTCCAATTTCTTTTCTTATTCTCATATTTGGCTGGATTGCTAATACCAGATCTACATCAGCTCCTTCTTAAACCTAAAATTCAGAGCCCCAGCTCTGTTGAGCAGCTATTGTATTCCAGTTGCTTTATACATGTTATCTCATAACAGCAACCTTAGGAGGTAACTACTGTTATTACCATTTTACAGATGAGAAAGCTGAGACACGTTGCATCTGATAACTGCCCAAGATCACACGGGTATAAGTGGTGGGGCTGGGATTTGATTTCTGGAAAAAGGTGAGTTTTCTTAAGTTGGAGACCCTAGGAGTAGAGATAGAAATTGACCTTAGGAGTTTTACTTTAAATATCTTGATAAAACTATATCCATAATGGGGAATTATAGGGCCACACCAATCTATCTGCTGTTTTTCTTTATCCAGTCTGATAATATTGGAAGAACAAAAGTGAAGGAGGCATGAGTTTCTCTGTTACGAGAGAGCCTAGTGGTGAGGATACACAGAACTGTTATTTTCCTGCAAGGTTGCTTTAATTCTAGACAGCCACTAAAACTCCACACCTCTAGGGATAGAAATGAGCAACAGTGAGACTGGAACTGGGTGAGATTTGGCTCAGGAGCGTCTCCTTGAGATAACAATGCTGCTGATAGAAGGAAGGCAAAGCTGCTAGGAGAAATTAACAACTCCGGGATGGTTAGGACATTCCCGTTAAGGCAGGGCTATTTTGAAACATTTCATCCCCACCACCATCTGCAGAAATCTACCTTTGATGCTGCCTTCCTGGGCCTGCATTTCTGGGTCTGTAACCTACCACTCAGCTCCATCTATTTTGCACCGTTATCGCTTTGAAGAAAGAGCATAGCTAGTCCTAGAAGCCAAATTTTTATCACTGGAGAAAGTTCGTTTCCCTTAGAGATAAACGTACAGACAGGAGGTGATCCCTAAGACTCTTACTGGCATTACGTACTGCGACATCAATGGCTCTTGCTGCAGTTGCAGCTTCCAGGCACAATGCACTCATTGCAGGTGGGTTGTTTTTGGCCTTTAACCACCTCACAGCCTAGGCCTCAAGTGAGGAATCCTAAGATCTGTAAATTCACCCTCTCAGAATGGAGGAACAGGGAACAGACTGCCTCTGAGTCAGGGCAAGTACTTCTTTCCTGTTTGGATTACAAGTATAACAGCAGGGAGAGAGGAGGTGAGGCACACACAGATCGCTTTGTCTCTATGCAGTCTGCCTGGGAGCGCTCTTATTCTACTGACTCAAAAGACACTCCTGAAAGCAGTGCCATCCTGAGCAGCAGCCTGTGCTACTTTACAAGTCAGACCTGTTATTAAAGATGCAGACTGGTGTTTAAATCAGGCTGTGTCACACCCATCCTGGGCTCCTATGGTGGCCAGGAGAATGTGCCTCACACACCTCCAGCCACAGGGAGCAAAATGGTCTAAGGGCTCCGGTGCTGTACTCTGAGACCTACCTGCATTTGCACCCAGGCATGCTTCCTACACAGGCCACTCCGAGCAAATAGTTAAGGCTGGCAGGGATACTAAGACAGGCCCATTCCTGGAAGACACGGGGCTTCTCTGACTTTGGTTGAAGGACTCTGTATTAGCTTTCCTGAAGCTCTGCTTGGTAGTTTAATGCTTTTCCCCAACCCTCCTTTTCTTCTTCACTCAGGCAGATAGTACAGATAAGAATAAAGAGGCTGAAGGAAGTGGACGTGTTCGAAGGGCTATATTATATAAGGCCGGGCCAGGCACAGCGGCTTACACCTGTAATCCCAGCACTTTGAGAGTCTGCGACTGGTGGACTGCTTGAGCTCATCAGGAGTTCGAGACCAGCCTGGGCAACACGGTGAATCCCCATCTCTATTTTTGTAATAAGATATTATATTTACTTTAAAATTCAAAAATATATAAGGCCAAAAGACCCACCAGAGAATATGTCCCATGAGAAGGCACACAAGATACACCATTCTCCCAGCCATCAAAATGCACTGATGAGAAGGGCACCAACATCGCTAAGATGTTCTGCAGGCTGGGACGATGGTAAGAGTGGCGGTTACAATCTGAGCTTGTCAGCATCTGTGGGCATGATGGGGCCAGGAGGTGGCACTTAACTGCCAGAAGCCAGGAGGCTTTAGTTGCCTTACCCACCAAAAGGCAGGGTTTGAGGGGCAATCACTGGGCTTTACCAGCAGGGGGTTGTGGAAATGGTTAATGGAGCATAGTGTCTCTTTTGAACTTAGAAGCAAAATAGGCAGACAGTCAACAAGGATGCTTTTAGCATCTATGACGGGGTCAACAAACTGTTCAGGTAAAGGGCTAAATATTTTAGACTTTGCAAGTCATATGCTTTTTGTGGCAACCGCTCAGCTCAGCTGTTGTAGCACAAGAGCAACCATGATGATGGCCTTATCTCCATTTTAACAACGACAAAATTTAGGTGTAAAGAATTGCCCCAAACCCAATTTGAGACTAGATTTCTGAGAAAGACTTGATTTTAGATCCAGTACTTTTCTTATGTCCTAGGAGACCTTTCTGGGTGGGGTCTGAGCTTGCCTGAACCACACCCCTCCCTGCTCTCCAGTACTCTAATAATACATGTATTTAGCAGAACCTTTTGTGGCACTAGGACTGAGTATTATTATTATTATTCTTGAGACAAGGTCTAGCTCTGTTGCCCAGGCTGGAGTGCAGTGGCATGATCTCGGCTTACTGCAACCTGTACCTCCCAGACTCAAGCGATTCTCATGTCTCAGCCTCCTGAGTAGCTGGGATTACAGGCATGTGCCAGCACACCTGGCAATTTTTTCTTTCTTTTTTTTTTTGTATTTTTAGTAGAGTGGGGTTTCATCATGTTGCTCAGGCTGGTCTTGAACTCCTGGCCTCAAGTGATCTGCCTACCTTGGCCTCCCAAAGTGCTGGAATTACAGGCATGAGCCACTGTGCCCGGCCAATTTTCACTATTATACCACTTTGCTTATATATGTAGAAAACAGTATATGATAAGAAGATCTTATATTTGTGGAGCCTATAGTAGACAGCTTTCTCCCCCAGTCCACTGCTGCCAGTATTCAATCCCCCTTTCCATTTTTTGAAGGAATACCCATCATAATAGTTCTGGCAGAAGTAAGAGGGCCAAGTACATTCTCTCCCTGCTCTGACAGCTACAATGCTGGCCTTTGACATACAGTTGGTCAACTGGAAACTCCCACTGAGAACTTTCACTTTCACTCTCTTTATATTTGTGTCAATCATTCTAGAGTAATTTGTGATGACGTGGGAGCATCCTGTGGGTAGCCGGGCTGTTTCTGCTAAAACAAGGTGTACATTCTGCTTTTTGATTCTCCAGAGCTGTCCTCATTCCTGTGCACTTCTCCTCCCATCATTACCCATCATTTTGATGGTTCTGTGAATCCTTGAGAGCCTTTTAATGTCCACCCATTTTTCCTTTTTTTTTTTGAGACGGAGTCTCCCTCTGTTGCCCAGTCTGGAGTGCAGTGGCGTAATTTCGGCTCACTGCAAACTCCACCTCAGGGTTCAAGCAATTCTCTGCCTCAGCCTCCCGAGCAGCTGGGATTATAGGCACCTGCTACCACGCCTGGCTAATTTTTGTATTTTCAGTGGAGACGGAGTTTCACCATCTTGGCCAGGCTGGTTTTGATCTCCTGACCTCGTGATCCACCTGCCTTGGCCTCCCAAAGTGCTGGGATTACAGGCGTGAGCCACCATGCCTAGCCTAATGTCCCTTTTCTACTTAAAGCATCCAGAGCTGGTTTCTTTCTTGCAACCGAGAATGCTGATTGAGATAGAGCCTCCATATACATTAGGGCTTCTTGTCTGAAAACAACAACAACAACAATAACTTGACCTTCAGTGACACAGATGAGGAAACTCCATGGCAGTTTTGGTTATTATTTGATAAGCAGATTAGCTGTGAGGAAAACAGCATGTTTGGGAGGTGTTGGGGATGTCTGTTAAAAGCAAGGCATAAAACACAAGTATTATGCTGTAATATGGTTTGGCTGTGTCCACATCCAAATATTAACTTGAATTGTATCTCCCAGAATTCCCACGTGTTATGGGAGGGACTCAGGGTGAGATAATTGAATCATGGGTGCTGGTCTCTCCCATGCTATTCTCATGAGAGTGAGTTAGTCTCATGAGATCTGATGGGTTTATCAGGGGTTTCTGCTTTTGCTTCTTCCTCATTTTCTCTTGCTGCCACCATGTAAGAAGTACCTTTTGCCTCCCTCCATGATTCTGAGGCCTCCCCAGCCACGTGGAACTGTAAGTCCAATTAAACCTCTTTTTCTTCCCAGTCTTGGGTATGTCTTTATCAGCAGTGTGAAAACAAACTAACACACCCTGTTCATCTGCCTATCTGGTTCTGAGGCTGCCTTATGGTTTGGCAGGATGAAACACCATGTGATGCTTGCTCCCTGATGCATAGCAGGAACTCATTCCCAGCTCTCCCACAAGTCTCATTGCAGCTGTGAAGCCTTGGCTAGGTTACTGTCCCAGCTAGGGAGGGTTTGCTGGGGAGGCTAGGGTATGAGCTGTTTCTCTAGCTACTCACCCAGGAAGCATTTGCTGCAGGGAAGGGATGAGGGTGGGGTTTGCTGATCAGGCAGGAAGGACAGTACAGGAGGATCAGCCTCTTTGCTCTGATCTTCCTCCTGAGCCTTCCCTTTCTTGTGATAAGGATCCCTTTCACTGTTCCATTCTCTATTTCCACCCGTTCCTGTTGCCAGCCCTTTCTGCCCATGTACCTGCAGATCTTCCCAGAGCCCTGGTTTGGATTTGTTTTCCTTCTCCCGGATGTTCTTGAATTGGGGTGTGTTCCTCTTAGTGCTAGCTCCTCCTATCACTTCCCACCCTTTAATGATTCTTCTTTCAGTTTCCCATATCCCCAAGTACACTTTCATTCCTCTGCAAACTTCACATGGGTAGGAATCAAGTCTGATTTTTTTCAACAGTGTATGCCTAGACAGCAGGCACAGGGCTAGTTGGACACAGAAGGCGAGGACTCAGAGAATATCCATCAGATGAAAGAATGACTGCAAGAGTGAGTGAGTCAATTCTCAGTCCCCTTCCTTGTCTGATGGGCAAGTTACAACTTCTGTTCTCCTTTGAAGTGTTCTCTTTTGCACTGGAAGGAGGGTTGTTGAGTGAGATAGTAGAACAAATACACTGGAGGCTCTCAGCATGTGGGATATGGTCAGGACATCTCCCTCCCTCTCTTCCTCCCCTTCCTTCCCTCCCTCCTTCCCTCCCTCCCTCTCTCCCTCCTTCCCTCCCTCCCTCCCTCCCTTCCTTCCTTTCTTTTTTAATGGAATCTCAGTCTGTTACCCAGGCTAGAGTACAGTGGCACGATCTTGGCTCACTGCAACCTTCGCCTGCCGAGTTCAAGCAATTCTCCTGCCTCAGCCTCCTGGGTAGCTGGGACTACAGGCACATGCCACAATGCCCAGCTAATTTTTTTGTATTTTTAGTAGAGACAGAGTTTCACCATGCTGGCTGGGCTGGTCTCGAGCTCCTGACCTCGTGATCCGCCCGCCACAGCCTCCCAAAGTGCTAGGATTACAAGCATGAGCCACCGCACTCGGCCCAGGACATGTTTCTTAACTCTGAATCTGATTCCGCAGCCATTAGTCTCAAACCACCCAGCAGGCAGCACATCCCCTGTGACTCCTTCCTGCCTGCATCCTTCTCATTTAAACCAGGGCTTCTTGGCTTGGATGTGGAGGGTGATGGGACTGGGACGTGGGGTGAAGCATTTTGGAAATATGGGAGGGGACTTTTTATTTGTCATAAATTTGGGACAGAGTCTATTGGCATTTAGAGAGCGGGAACCAAGGAAGCCAACCTCCCGTGCTATGTGAACAGTGCCATGTAACAATGAACTATCCTGGCCAGACATGGTGGCCCACTCCTCTAATCCTAGCATCTTGAGAGGCTGAGGCAGGAGGATGGCTTGAGCCCAGGAGTTCAAGACCAGCCTGGGCAATATAGTGAGACCCCCATCTCTACAAAATATAAATAAATTTAGAAAAAAATTAGTTGGGCATGGTGGCACATGCCTGTGGTCTCAGTTACTTGGGAGGCTGAGGTGGGAGGACTGTTTGAGCTCCAGAGGTCAAGGCTGCAGTAAGCTGTTATTGCACCATTGCACTCAAACCTGAGTAGCAGAGTAAGACCCTGTCTCAATTAAAAACAAAAAACCAAAAATACAAAAAAACCAAAAACCCAATTAACTGTCCAGAGTCCTGCACAATTTCTGGTATCCTGTGCCTTGTGCCAACATTCAAGTATGCAAAAACCATTTTTTTTGGTAAAGTTATTTAGATTCTAGTTCAGATAATTATAAACATTAGGTATTTTGCATGGCTTTAATATACTAAAATTTCCAGGAATGGTTCCATTGGAATAAAGGAAGTAAAGAGTATACTTTGTTTTGTTCAGAGCTTCTTTACCAGAGTTATTTGCCATTTCAAAAAATCATGTTGGCTGGGTGTGATGGCTTACACCTGTGATCCCAGCACTTTAGGAGACCAAGGTGGGTGGATCACTTGGTCAGGAGTTCAAGACCAGCCTGGCCAACATGATGAAACCCTGTCTCTATTAAAAATACAAAAATTAGCCATGGGTAGTGGTGGATGCCTGTAGTCCCAGCTACTCGGGAGGCTGAGGCAGGAGAATCACTTGAATCTGGGAGGCGGAGGTTGCAGTGAGCTGAGATCATGCCACTGCACTCCAGCCTGAACAAGGGAGTGAGACTTCGTCTCAAAAAAAAAAAAAAAAAAA
>NW_012104277.1:1520281-1523333 GCF_000951045.1 Mandrillus leucophaeus
ATATATATATATATTCAAAATTCATAAAACCAAGTAAGCATAAAAGAAACTCAAACTTTCAAGGATTGTTTTTTTGAAAGCTTCTAGCACTTGCACTTCTTAGGTTACGAGACTTTTGGGACACCCTGTATTTACTGTAAAAAGGGTTACTGAATCTGGTGTGGGGGAGAACCACTCACTGACACTTTACATCCACCTGGAAAGAGCCACCAATTGAAAATGTCCAGTCATGAATATGGGACGGGACACTGTGGAGGCCAGTGGCTGGAAGCCAGCTTACCCCTGCCTGCGCGTCTTGAGGGAAGGGCTCCAGAGCATACCAAAGCTGAACCTCGGTCACCTTCTCTGTGAAATGAGCGCGGGACTACCTGTGTTTCTGGGCAGCTGTGGGAACCTGGTGAGAAGCCCAGGGCACATAGGAGGACCCAGTGGGAACAGCCAGGGCCTCTGCACAGCGCCCCGCCTGCGCTTTTGCCTGCCCTGATTACAAAACGCTGTTGGCACCCAGGGGGCGGAAGCGTCAGGTGGCCTCGGTGTCCCCGCCTGTGCGCCCGAGCCTGCAGGGCCGCCCTTCAGGGCGCGCAAGGGGCGAGTCTGCACAGCCAGCAGCGCCCCAGGCCAGATGGACGCTTGTTCCTGGTTCTGTGCCCCGTGAGCGCCCAAAGCCCTGGTGTGTGCACTGACCATGGTGCCAGGGCTGCGGCGCCAGGCGGGGCACGGCGGGACCTTTCGGGACCTTTCCTGGGGGGAGCCTCTCTTTCCCCGCCTCCAGCCTCCGCCTGGAGGGCGGGCGGGCGGGGCCCGGGTACAGGCCTTGAGACCCAGAAGGGAGCGGCGGTTTTTGCTGCGCCAACGCAGTGACCGAAGGTTCCGCTCACGCCTGGGTAAGAGGCATCGGCGGCCGATCTCTGGCCCTGGGCCAGTGGAGGGAGACTGGGCAGGGACAGCGCCTACCACTGAGGCTGTTTGTTGGCTTAACTCGGTTTCCGCAGCTGGGGCTCAGCAGACCCGGTGCGCCGCGCCCCAAACTTTGCTTCCTCAACTCCGGACACCCGCAGCTCTTGCTGCCCTTGTCCAGAACCCGGGTCTTGGGACTCGCTTCCTTCTCGGAGTGTCAGAGCCTCAGGGCCGCGGAGAGGCCAAGCCGAGAGGGGTTCTTAAAAACCGAAGTATCCGTGGTCTTGGTGTGTGGACATTTCTGGCGCCTTCCACCTGTTGATTGTCACTCGGCACCGTCCCTGAGCGGGGCTGAGTGCTCGGCATCCGGGGACCAGGGACTGACAGTCATCCACCGACACTGCGCGTGGTACAGAGGGGCGCTCGAGGGGTCGGCTGCAGCTGAAACCTGAAGGGGAGAGGATTTAGGGCACCTGCTGAACGGGAATTGGCGGAAAGGGAGAAAGGGTCTTCTGGTGGAATCTGGGCTCATTTCCTTTCCTCTTCATCTGTCTCTTTTATTTGTGGTAATTCTAACCTGGCTTTTTGCTCAAAGACACTGTGCAGAGCCCCTGGCTTTGCCTGGGCTGCCCGTTGCTATAATGCAGGGCTCTGGTCCATTTTTGTGCTGTGTACCCCTTTGGCATTTCTGGGAAGGTTAAAGACTCTTTCTCAGAATAATACTTTTTTTTTTTGAGACA
Organism: Mandrillus leucophaeus; assembly: GCF_000951045.1. Lineage (NCBI taxonomy): Eukaryota > Metazoa > Chordata > Mammalia > Primates > Cercopithecidae > Mandrillus > Mandrillus leucophaeus. The sequence continues at coordinate 1,521,919 of NW_012104277.1, forward strand.
GAGTCTTGCTCTGTCGCCCAGGCTGGAGTGCAGTGGCGCGATCTTGGCTCACTGCAACCTCCATCTCCCTGGTTCAAGCGATTCTCCTGCCTCAGCCTCCCGAGTAGCTGGGACTACAGGCCCAGGCCAGCAAACCTGGCTAATTTTGATATTTTTAGTAGAGGCGGGTTTCATCGTGTTGTCCAGCTGGTCTCGAACTCCTGGCCTCAAGTGATCCGCACACTTTGGCCTCCCAAAGTGCTGGGATTTCACGAGTGAGCCACTGCGCTGGACCAGAACAATGCTTTTTTAAAGATATAAAACAAAAGGAGGAGTATTATAAAGGAAACCAATTGCAAAACACTTGTCAAAACGTTAAAAGAATTTATGCTATAGTAATATATATGTCTTTAAAAAACTAATGCATTATTTAATAACAAGGTTATTAAATAACAAGATCTAGCAGTGTATCAGTTACCATAATTTTGAAGTAGTAAAGAAAATAAACAATATTTCAAGATATAGGTAACACTTGTAATATAAGAAAATATCTGTTATTTATTTATTTATTTGAGACGGAGTCTTTCTCTGTAACCAGGCTGGAGTGCAGTGGCGCGGTCTTGGCTCGCCACAAGCTCCGCCTCCCGGGTTCAAGCGATTCTGCTGCCTCAGCCTCCAGAATAGATGGGACTACAGGCGCGTGCCACCATGCCCAGCTAATTTTTGTATTTTTAGTGGAGACGGGGTTTCACCATATTGGCCAGGATGGTCTCTCGATCTCTTGACCTCGTGATATGCCCGCCTTGGCCTCCCAAAGTGCTGGGATTACAGGCATGAGCCACTGTGCCTGGCCAATATCTGTGATTTCTATTGGTGACAAAGTCTTAGTACTGCCAATACTGCTGTAGTTTGTTGGCTACATACATAATTGAAGTAAATGTTAAATTTCAGTTAGATACTAGAGGAATAAAAGATGTACATATTAAATATCGTAAAAATAAAGATGTAAAAAAATTTTCCCTCTACGTTCTTGGGTCCAGGTTAGGATCCTCTGATAGTAGAAAGGGCTCTGACCAGATGACTTGGCTTCTGGGCTTGACACTTCCATTGATATTTCCAAGGTCCATTGTAACCTTGGCTTTTTATTTTTTTGTGAGGTATTGTCTTGCTCTATCACCTAAGCTGGAGTGCAGTGAGGCAATCTCCGCTCACTGCAGCCTCCTTGTGGGTTCCAGTGATTCGCCTGCCTCAGTATCTCTAGTAGCTGGGATTACACCAGCTGCCCACCACCACACCTGGCTAATTTTTGTATTTTTTGGTAGAGACAGGGTTTTACCATGTTGGGGAGGCTGGTCTTGAATTGCTGACTTCAAGCGATCTGCCCTTCCCTGCTTCCCAAAGCAGCCACCATGCCCAACCTAACCTTGGCTTTTGAA
>NW_012104277.1:1524038-1563907 GCF_000951045.1 Mandrillus leucophaeus
CTGGAGTGCAGTGGCATGATCTCAGCTCACTGCAACCTCCACCTCCTGGGTTCAAGTGATTCCCCTACCTCAGCCTCCTGAGTAGCTGGGACCACCACGCTCGGCTAAGTTTTGTATTTTTAGGAGAGATGGGGTTTCACCATGTTGGCCAGGCTGGTCTTGAACTCCTGACCTTGTGATCCACCCACCTCAGCCTCCCAAAGTGCTGGGATTACAGGTGTGAGCCACTGCGCCGGGCAACCAGTAGCTTCTTAATCCCAACCTTAAAAATCTTTGTAATCCCCAGATGTGGATGGTAATAATAATAAAGAAAAGTAGATCTAGCCAATCATCCCTGTGATTTACATTGAGAAAGTGCTAAATTGGGACAGGAGGTAGAGAACTTTGTGGAAAAAACAAAACAGAACAACAACCACAAAAAAAAAACCCCGGAAATTTAGAACACACTGGGACTATCTATGTCTATAACTTTGGGAAGGGCAAATACTGGTGTTATGGACTCACTAAATTCATATATTGAAACCCTAACCCCCAGTATCTTAGAATGTGACTGTATTAGGAGATAGTGCCTTAGTCAGAAGTGGTGGAGAGCACCTGTAGCCCCAGCTACTTGGAAGGCTGAGGTGGGAGAACTGCTTGAGCTCAGAAGTTTGAGGCTAGCCTGGGCAACATAGCAAGACCTTGTCTCAATAAAAGAATAATTAGCCAGGCATGGTGGCTCACGCCTGTAATCCCAGCACTTTGGGAGGCCGAGGTGAGCAGATCACTTGAGGCTGGGAGTTTGAGACTAGCCTAGCCAACATAGGGGAACCCCACCTCTACTAAAAATTCAAAAAATTAGCTGGTGCGGGGATAGTGTGCATCTGTAATTCCAACTACTCAGGGGGTTGAGGCATGAGAATCACTTGAACCCGAGAGGAGGAGGTTGCATTGAGCCAAGATCATCACACCACTGCATTCTAGCCTGGGCAACGAACGGAGCAAGACTCTGTCTCAAAAAAAAAAAAAAAAAAATTAAAGAATAATTAAATTTAGATCATTAGAGTGGGGTCCTAATCAAATATGAATAGTATCCTTATAAGAAGAAGACTCGTCAGGAGCACATGTGCATAGAGAAAAGGCCACGCAAAGGCACAGTGAGAAGGTGGCCCTCTGCAGACAGGGAAGAGAGGTCCCAGGAGAAACCAGTCTCGTCAGCACCGAGGTCTTGGACTTTCAATCTCCAGAACTTTGAGAAAATAAATTTCTGTTCTAGACTTCATCTAGTCTATAGTGTTTTGTTATGGCAGCACTAGCAAATTAATACAACTGGTTCTACCAAATGGACAATTGGTTTAAAAAAATGGCTACAACTGGGCACATCTCTTTTAAGTCATGATCCCGACATGTCCATCACTTGCTCTTAGGATCCCTTACCCCACCTACGCAGAAGAGTCTCCCATGTACTTTCCTTCTACAGACACCCTGTGTGGTCCCTAGGATCCTGCCTGAGGTTGTTAAAGTCATATTCACCTTCATGATTTGATTGTTAGGAAGAGAGAAACTTGGCCTCTTCAGTAAGTGATGCAGGTTAGTTGTTGTGCCATGTACATAGTAAGTACTTTATAAATGCATGGTGGGTGATGGGTGATGATGTTGATGATCATCCTTGAATACCATGGGGTGACTCCCTTCTGATCATAATGAATCTCCATGTTTTGGCTCTAGCCCAGTCCTCAGGGAATTTTCATTCTGCCCAGCTGGGAACCAGCAGCTCTGACCCTAGCTACATGAATGGAGAGAAAATGGCTTGTCTTTATCCTGGGACCAATTTCTGACTTCTGGGAGGGAGGGCTGCTTCTGGAAGTGGGGATTGTGGTGATTTCACTCTATGATAACTTTTTTATATCTTTGGCTATTTGTTCTAAGGTAGCCCATGATGTCTTTATAGGAAAATGATGCGTTTTAACAACCACCGTGTTTGCAGTATAGATTGTGAGAGCTCTTCAAGACAGTGCTGGTCTAGTAAATGTGGTTTCGTGTTTCTGTGAGCACATAAATGATGCTTGAGATGGATGAGGGGCATCTGAGTTTGGAGGAAAGTCATGAGCCTTTCAAGGTCTAGGTGATGAAATCCAAGCTTGTTTTGAATCATTGAATAAGAAAGGTCTTTAATGGCAACTAGACACCTCCACTTATTTTATACTCAGGGAAATGGACTCAAAATGGCTAAATGACTATCTCATGGTCTCACAATCTCCATTTCGTCACTTATAAAATGGGAATAGTAATTCCCAGCTCTCTGGTTTTTGTGAGTAATTATATAAAGTGCATAGCACAATGCCTGTCACATATCAAGGCTTCCACAAATGATTTGGGGACTTAGGGGGAGAGATTGGGAGGAATGGTTTCCGTTCTAATTATGTTCCAGGCCTGCTTATTAAAGCCTTGTTATTCTTCGTCACAAAAATTCACATCTCGGGTCAATCTAAGGAGTTATTAGAACAAGTGTCCCCATTTGAAAGCCTGCTTGTGAACTTCTATTTTCCTTTTGTCGTTTAGAAGATAGCAAAGTTTTAGAGGATAGCAAAGTTTGATGCCACCCAGCCTGCTCCTTTATTCCATTGATGAAGAAAACATGGCCCAAAATGGGTCAGGATGAGCTGTACCTAGCACTCCCTGGGCTGTGGTCCTCGGTCTTTTGACTTTTGATATGCCCTCAGACAAAGCTTCACTGGGAATGGGTCAGTGTCATCTAGCTGGACACTGGAGACACGTGAGCTGTCTACACCTCATTCTATCCCAACTATTAAAGGATTGAGTTTAGAGTCTCTCCAACTATGTTCAAATAACAGATGTATACCTTGTAATTAAAGAGTCTTTTCTCATTATGGTAAGACCTCACACACTGGATTTCAAGGAATGATATGCCTGAATGAAATGGCCAGTCCGGTTTACAGTGAACTTCTTGCATGTCAGATTCTGAGTGGAAATCCCAATGCTCCTGAGGCTGATGAGTAGTTTTAATGTGGTCATTTAACAAACTCAGGAAAACAAGTTGATCCCTGTTGTGTGACTGGGAGTACATTGATTCCACATCAGACTTCTTTTTCCAGTGAGTCGTGTCCTACAGTCTGCAGATGGGCACACACAGGCATATACAGACTAGGGAAGGAAACCTGAAAATTACCTGACCAGAGGCCAACTATGAGTGGTGGGGTTGAAGTAGAGCTAAGTTGTGCTTATTTATGTACTAGAACGTGAGAAGTCAGGCTCCCACTGGCTACAGCAAGCAGAAAAACAAGGTGTTCTTTTTTTTTTTCTATATAATTCGGTCAAAACTCTTAACTTTCAGTTGCAATAATCCAATTGACTGACATGTGTTTTCTTTCCTGGAATCTGAATGCAAGCATTTTCCTTGTGTAAATATAATTCTTGTTTTCTGCTTAGCAATTGTATTGGCTTGGTGAAATTGTCAGTTCTCTTGTTATAATGCATTCTCTGATTGTAAAAGAAGCACAGGCCAGGGAAATGTGTAGGACATTTCTCAGGAGCAAAGGGAGCCACTGTTTCATTGTAAAGTCCTCATTAGCAACTCTTAATCAGTAACTCTGTAAAGAAAATTCCTACAGTTTTGCCCTGAAGAGTGAGGGAACTAAAGAACCCCAGTGCGGCTCCAGTTCTTGAATCATCAGAGAGCTATATAGATTGTTCCTGTTTCCCGATGACTCAGTCCTGGCCCACTACTGGTGTACTTGCTTCACAGCTTAATATTTAAACAAATGTTTGATTTATAACAGCTCCAGAGGGAGAGTTTCAACATGGCCCTGCAGGGCTAAGTGAAGATTGCTCCATTTTCTTTATTTGTTAACAATATACTAATACAGTTCCTGAACACACAGGCAAGAATAGCACTGCCATTACTCAAGAGGAGGTGTGCCAAGAGGAAGAGCACAGCTGCTATCCTTTCTCGGAACAGCACTCATTCAGTTTTCGAGGGGTGTGCTTTTCTTCTCTCTCACAGTGCCTTAGACCTTTACTCCACTTTGAATAATTCTAATATGGCTACTTACGTCCTGTCTTCACTATATTCACCTGAACAAGTGGATATAATGTCATAGTTCACATTCTTCCTTCTTCTTTATCCCCTATAGCTGATTGTCGCAAAAATGTCAATGTGTGTCTCACGTTCACACCCTTCATCTCTGTTCCCATTGCCCAGACCCCGCCCTCACTGGTGCCTGAATTTCTGAAACAGCCACTTAATGGATCTTCATATTCCTGGTCTTTCCTTTTATAACAGATAGACTCTTCTTACCCGTCATTGACTCTGCAGTGCCTAGCACAATGCCTGGCATCTGGTAAACACTCAAAAATGCTGAACTCAACTGAATTGCTCCAATTCATCCTCTCAACTTCTCCTGGGGACTCTTTCTAAGTCTTTCTAAACCCAGCTTTATTAAGACGTTCCAAGGGCTCTACTGCCATTAGCGGTAACCACAGGCTTAAATGCACACCAGGGCTGAGTAGGTAACATATGAACAACATAGGCTGAGTGCGGCTGGAGTGAACTGAAACCTTGTGCAGGGTGGGGAAGACCAATGACTGCTCAGCTCCAGCCAAGAGTTTCCATGTGAGAATGTGGGCTTAGTGTTAGAGGCCAAGAATCTGGAATATTTTTGGCGAGATTTCCAAATTTTTTAATGTTGATGCTGAATTCAAAATTCAAGAAAAGCACTGTGAGCCAAGCAAAACACGGCTCCGGCCTGCACTTGGCTTGCAGGTTGCTGCTTTGTGACCCCTAGATCAAATTGCCATTGTCTGGGATTAAGCTCTCAGACGTAAACTTTAGTAACACATGCCTAGCCAATCTTCTTTCTCCCTCTTCCCAGTGCGCTCGACTGCCCTCCTTTATATCCACAGTTAGGAGATTCTCATTGCAAGTGATTCTACTTTCAAAATCTTGAACCCAACTGTCCAAAAGTAGCCCAAACAGGTCCCTGCCATAACTTCCCTTTTTCTGCTATGTAATTCCTTTTTCTTCAGCTGCCTAGATGTCAACTTTGGCTTTTTTTTTCTTCCAGAAACCTTTCCCACATCTCCTGAAATTTTTCTCTCTTCCCAGCCTCTATCTTATCTGAATGTTTATTTGCATTTCTAATGCTCACACCTGGACCACTCCAATAGTCTCCTAACTGTTTGTGAAAATCAGCCTGTGTCAAACTGGTTTTGTTTCTCCTCCAACAACAGGGTTAATTTGTTCCAACACCAGAAGTTTCTCCTACTCAGAGCTGCTCCTTTGTGCGATCACTTTCCAGAACTTTGTTTTCCTGTGTAAAGCCTCAATGCCCTAGCTAAAAGAGTGGGAGGGGGCCAGGCCTGGAGAAATTGCTGTCTCTCAGCACGCAGCCTTTGAGTAGGCGCCATTTGAGAGCGCCATTGAGTAGGCGCTCAATGAATACTTGTGGAAACATTCTATTTATTTATTTATTTTTTTGAGACGAAGTCTCGCTCTGTCGCCCAGGCTGGAGTGCTGTGGTGCGATCTCGGTTCACTGCAACCTCTGCCTCCCAGGTTCAGGCAATTCTTCTGCCTCAGCCTCCCAAGTAGCTGGGACTACAAGTGCGTGCCACCACGACTGGCTAACTTTTTGTATTTTTAGGAGAGACGGAGTTTCACCGTGTTAGCTAGGATGGTCTCAATCTCCTGACCTCATGATCCACCTGCCTCAGCCTCCCAAAGTGTTGGGATTACAGGCGTGAGCCACCGTGCCCAGCCTGGAAACATTCTTAAATAGCAGCAGAATTGTGACCATGCGGATTTCATGTAAGTCTGTTTCGTGAAGATGCACTTACATATTTAGCATAGCTAAACGTAAGTAATTTAATCCTGTATCATTTGTGCAGGTAAAAATTCTCCTAAGAAAAATTCAGCTTAGATTATGTTTCCTGATTTTCACTTCTGCAAATTTAGCCACTGTGCGATTGAGACAAATTCAGTGTAGGTATAAACCTGAATTTGCACAGACTTATATGCTGCAGAAAACTTGTTTCTTACCTTCCTCTCCGAGCACTTCTGGCGGATGCCCTCCTTTATCAAGGTTAAATGGATAAAACAGATGTGAAGATTTTTCTTGGTAGAGAAGATATCTTAAGTTTCAATAGAATGAAGGATAGTATATGACAAAGGAAAGGAAGGCCACATGCTGCTGCTTCTAGAGCAGTTACTGCATTAAAAACTCAAACTGTAACTATGTTATTTCGTTGCAAAAATTTAGCTCAATCACCCACATAATTGTAACATTCTTCGGTAATATGTAATTAAATTGCATTTTAGAGACAGCGTCTTTTTTTTTTTTTCCTTTTTAAGATGGAGTCTTGCTCTGTTGCCCAGGCTGGAGTGCAGTGGCGGGATCTTGGCTCACTGCAAGCTCCGCCTCCCGGGTTCAAGTGTGTCTCCTGACTCAGCCTCCTGAGTAGCTGGGGTTACAGGCACCCACCATCATGCCCGGCTAGTTTCTGTATTTTTTAGAGACAAGGTTTCACCATGTTGGCCAGGCTGGTCTTGAACTCCTGACCTCAAGTGATCCACCTGCCTTGGCCTCCCAAAGTGCTGGGATTAGGAGAATTTTTATTAGGAGAATTTTTACCTGCATGAGCCACCGCGCCTGGCTTAAATTGCATTTTAAATGCCACCTGACAGTTTAGTGTATATGTGAGGAGAAGAAGCTGAGCAAAAATTTGTTAAACATGTAAAAGCTTCTATCTGACTGAATAGTTAGCACATGCGTTTTAATCTAGATGTATTATAATGTACCTGGGATTTGTTTTAATCAAGTATGGTGAGGCCAACAGATCAGGAGGTGACTGCCATGAAGGAAGAAGCTCTTACTCACAGTTCCCTAGAAACAGGAGGCATAACACCCCACATGGGGCCATAGGGGAAAGCACCTGCGTAGGTCAGGGGGCAGAAAAAGTGAGGGGAAAGAACAGGCGAAAGACGGTATTGGGAGGCCGGGGAAAGGGCTGACCAGGTTTGAGATGGGCTAGTTTGAATAATTTTAGAGTGCTCCAGGGTGCATGAGCTGCCTGTAGTCATATTTGTCTGATGCCTGGCCCTGGAATAATCAGGGCAGAGGAAAATTGCCTCCTGGAGTGTAAAAGCCAGATAGAGGAGCTGGTTCAGAATATGTCTCTGGATTGGTTGGTTTACATATCAAAAGTGTGGTCATAGGCAAGTCAGGCAAGCCTTTTACCATCTCTCAGGATGAGTTAGTTGTGGGAGGGGCAGTCTCTCTGGGATTAGCAAGGTCCCCAAATGTCAAACCATAAAAAAAATACAGACAATGAAAAACAGAATTAATACAGCAGGACTCAGAATATTTACAGCAAGGGGAAACAGTCAGTTGCCTTCCTGGTTTCATGAAGTATCTAATGCAGTGCCATTGATATGTGCTGTAAATATTACTGGACACATTACTTGCATGTATTTCAGATTAAGATGAGATCATGCTAAGAATCTCATTTATGGGCTGTTCAGCATTTTCTTGGCGCCTGAAGTTGTGCTAATCAGGTGACAGTAACAATTTCCTTTCTGAGATATTTCCAGATTTAGACCTGCCTTCTTAGAGTTTAAGTCAGAGGGTGTGATGGTTAATTTTATGTTCCAGTTTGAGTAGGCTATGGGGTGCCGAGAAATTTGGTGAAACCGTATTCTGGGTGTGCCTGTGAGGGTGTTTCTGGATGAGAGTAACATTTGAATGGGTAGATTGAGCAAAGCAGATTGTCTTCCCCAATGTGGGTTGGCCTTACGCAATCAGCTGAAAGCCTGAATAGAACAAAAAGGCTAACATTCCCATGAATGAGAGACAATCAGCCCTCCCTGCCTGGGTATCTTGGAGCTGGGACATTGGATGTTCTCCTGCCTGGAGACTCAACTGAAACATGGCTCGTCCTGTGTCTTGAGCTGGTGTTGAGACTGAAACTGTACCATAGGCTCTCCCAGGTCTTCAGCTTGCTGACTACAGATCTAGGACTTAGCTTCCATAATCTTGTGAGTCAGTTTCCAGGAATGTCCTTCATGTAATAGGGAAATGATGATGTTTGTTTTGGTTGCCTCCCTTGTTCCTTTCACCTCCTCTAGTTAAATCTTGTTTTGACCCTTCATTGGCTGTGGGCGCAGGGAGCTTGTCCATGTTCCAGGAGGTAGCCAGGCTGTAACTAGCAAGCATTGCTATGTTTGTATTTCTGATAAATTTTCTAAAAGAGATCTCAGAACAAAGGGTCCTGACTCACCAAGGATCCAGGTATTTGTTGTGATTTACTTTCTTATTCAAAATACATATTAGATATGGTATCTAATTTTGTATTTGTAATTTTGGGTTATGAAACCCCAAATTTGAAGCCCCAAATTATATAGGCTTCAATGCCCATAAAACCCAGATCTGCCCCTTCTTAGAAGCCTGCCCCTCTAGGAGACAGCATGTGGGGCCACCCAGGGATGCAGGACTCTTCTGTTCTGCCCCATCGCAGCAGAGGGGCCATCCCTGGAGCTGGAAGGTGCAGACTGGGAATTGCTCCCTCTCTGAATTGCTAGCTCCTGCTAATGCCTGCATTGCTGCTGCAAAGGATATTCAGAAAAAGTTCCTCGTCTGAAAAAGAATTCATGCTAGCTCAGGCCCTGCTGCTGATGCAGTGTGTGAAACCCTTGAGTGACCTCGCCTCTTAGAACCTCAGTTTCCCCATTTGTAAAGTGATATCAATACTTCCAGTGTGGGCTCTGGTTTGGGCCCTCTGAATTGTAAAGCTCTATGCACATGGGAGGATGTATGATTATAAGTTGTGTTGCTATTACTTGTATTGCTAATATCTTGCTATTATTGAAATATGTCCAAACCTTAACATTTCAGTGACTAAAGAGCAAAACCAGTGTTCACTCTGACATATTGTTTTTTTTATTTTCCATTCATTCACTCATTTTAAATTTTTATTGTGTAAACTTTCATCAAACATGTACAAAAATAGACTGCCACAAGGAACGCCCATATATATCCATCCACTGATTTCAAATTATTGCCAACTCATGGCCCATTTTGTTTCATCTACACCCCTACCACTTATACCTCCTAAAATATTTTCAAGCACATTCTGAGTCATTTCAGCTATAAGAATCTCAGTGTATATTTCTCAAAGATAAAGACTCTTAAAAATTAAATCAGTACTATTATTGTACCTTGCCCTTCTCTGCCAAAAAACTTAATTTCCTTCTTTTCAGTTTATTTAGTAAGCTAAACTTTAATAACAGGGAGGCTGACGCAGGTGAATCACCTGAGGTCGGGAGTTCGACACCAGCCTGGCCAACGTGGTGAAACTCTGTCTCTATTAAAAATATAAAAATCAGCTGGGTGTTGTGGTGGGCGCCTGTAATCCCAGCTACTCAGGAGGCTGAGATAGGAGAATCGCTTGAATCCGGAAGGAGGAGGTTGCAGTGAGCCGAGATCATGCCACTGCACTCCAGCCTGGACAACAGAGTGAAACTCTGTTAGAAAAAAACAAAATAAAACATATATTCACTCTCATCTCCCACCTCACTCCATGGGATTCAACCAAGCTACTTTAACTTTTTTTTTTTTTTTTTGAGATAGAGTCTTAGTCTGTGGCCCAGGCTTGAGTGCAGTGAGGCAATCTCCACTCACTGCAACCTCCTCTTCCTGGATTCAAGTGATTCTCCTGCCTCAGCCTCCCTAGTAGCTGGGATTATAGGAGCACACCACCACACCTGGCTAATTTTTGTATTTTTAGTAGAGACAGGGTTTTGCCCTGTTGCCCAGGCTGGTCTCAAACTCGTGAGCTCAAGCAATGCACCCGCCTCGGCCTCCCAAAGTGCTGGGATTATTTTATTTTCACTCAAATTTAAAGTAGCTTGGGCCAGGCCTGGTGGCTCAGGCCCGTCAATCGCAGCACTTTGGGAGGCCAAGGTGGGTGGATCTCTTGAGGCCAGGAGTTTGAGACCAGCCTGGCCAACGTGGCGAAATCCTGTCTCTACTAAAAGTAGAGAAATTAGCTGGGCATTGTTGTGGGTGCCTGTAATCCCAGCTACTCCAGAGACTTGAGGCATGAGAATCGCTTAAGCCCAGGAGGCGGAGGCTGCAGTGAGTGGAGATCATGCTGCTGCACTCCAGCCTGGGCAACAGAGCGAGACTGTCTCAAAAACAAAATAAAATAATTTCAGCCAATAGGCATTTTTCCTGAATTATTAGTTTGAATTAAGTGCTGTTGCTTAGTCATGTGACCTTAGGCAAGTTCTCTCTCTCTACTCAAACCCTCAATTTTATCATCTGTAAAATGGGAATTCTATTTATAAGGTTATGAGGAGTCTTTGAGACAGCACAAGCACAACTGGTAAACAAGAAATGTTAGTTATTATTTCGATGATAGTTTTTTTTTCTTTGAGACGGAATCTTGCGCTGTTGCCAGACTGGAGTGCAGTGGCGCGATCTTGGCTCACTGCAACCTCTGCCTTCTGGGTTCAAGCGATTCTCATGCTTCAGCCTTCCCAGTAGCTGGGATAACAGGCATGCGCCACCACATTCAGCTAATTTTCGTATTTTTAGGAGAGACGGGGTTTCACCATGTTGGCCAGGATGGTCTCGATCTCCTGACCTCATGATCCGCCTGCCTTGGCCTCCCAAAGTGCTGAGATTACAGGCATGAGCCACCACACCCGGCCAAAATAGGTTATTTTTCTACCAAATCCTGTCTTCTGGATGTGAAATAAGAAAACATTTGGTTAAGAGGTGTAAATAACGGATAATAGCATTAGGGCTGACTTAATTAATTAAATAGGCCCAGAAAGCCCAGGTGGGAGGATTTAGTTCAGGAGGAGGAGGAGTTTTCCAGCAGTCACTCCACCTGGGCAACAGATGTAAGCCTGATCCGTGCTGTGTACACAGGTGCTCACTGGTGCCCTGAGACAGGAAGCTACAGAGATCCAGACCGACAGCTCACAGTAAGCCTGGCCCGGGCCTGGCGGGAGGAGCAGGGTAGGCGACAAGAGCTGGAGCCTGTTTGTTGTCTGTTTTCCTCTTTGATTTTGGAAGTATTCTGCAAAGCGATCTGTTAAAGGTTGACCCTGTGGTTATTGAAACCCAAAGCAGAGTGGGCCCAGCCTGGCCTAGGCTTGAGAGGAGACAATTTTAAGTCAAAGACCCACTGTGTCCTCAAAAGCAAAAATAGCTGAAGTGTTGATGACAATCCTTGGCTTGGTGGATCTTTCATTAAGAATGCTCTGAGTAATTCTTGCTTAGCCAGCAGCTCTGTTTGAACTCTGCCAGGTGCCCTGGCTGCTCACAAACCATGTCATGTGACGTAAGATTAGGAAACTTTTGACACAGGCAGTCTGTATTGCTTGTCCAGGAAGGGCTGTAGTGGAAAGGTATGAAGTCCCAAAGACTTGTCCAGACCAGGTCTGGACCCAGGGGCCAGTGATGAAAGTAGGGGATGCCCAGTCAGCTGTCTTATCTTTCAGTCAACAGGGACTTTACTTTTCCAGTTAGACTGCGGTCATATCAAAGCATTCATTCCGATTCTTTGAAGGAGGGATGCAATCAATTTAGAATAGAGGAATATTAGTCTAACTTAAAAGCATAATACTATTTGATTATAAAATATATATTACATGTGCCATTTGGTACATGAAAGTTAAATTTACTTTATTTATTGATTTTTTTCTTTTTCTTTCTTTCTTTTTTTTTGAGACAGAGTCTCATTCTGTTGCCCAGGCTGGAGTGCAATGGCATGATCTCAGCTCACTGCAACCCCTGCCTCCTGGGTTTAAGCAAGTCTTGTGCCTCAGCCTCTCAAGCAGCTGGGATTACAAGTGTGTGCCACCATGCCTGGCTAATTTTTGTATTTTTAGTAGAGAGGGGGTTGCGGTATGTTGGCCAGGCTAGTCTTAAATTCTTGACCTCAAGTGATCTGCCCACCTTGGCCTCCTGAAGTGCTGGGATTACAGGCATGAGCAACCACGTCCGGCCAATAGTTAATTCTTATTTCTTAAAAAAGTTAAGTGTTTCAGGCTATCTTCTGAGGAGACTAAGAAATCATCTCAGATTTATACTCCTTGCTGACAGAAGTTTTCAGTTTTCTATTTCTTCTCTGCTGACTTTAGGGTCCAGTTTGGTCTTCTTCTTTTTTTGTTTGTTTTTGTTTTTTGTCTTTTTGAGACAGAGTCCCACTCTGTTGCCCAGGCTGGAGTGCAGTGGTGTGATCTCAGCTCACAGTCACCTCCGCCTTCCGGGTTCTAGCAATTCTTGTACCTCAGCTTTCAGAGTAGCTGGGATTACAGGCACCGGCAACCACGCCCCCCAGGTCCAGCTAATTTTTTCTAATTTTTGAAGAGACCAGGTTTCACCACATTGGCCAGGCTGTTCTGAAAGTCCTGATCTTAAGTGACCCACCCACTTCAGCCTCCCTAAAGTGTTGGGATTACAGGCGTAAGCCTCCTTTTTTTTTTTTTTTTTGCCTTCTGGTTAAGATTGTGTGGCTGGCCGGGCAGGGTGGCTCACACCTGTAATCCCAGCATTTTGGGAGGCCGAGGCAGGTAGATTACTTGAGGTCAGGAGTTCGAGACCAGCCTTGCCAACATGGTGAAACCCCATCTCTACTAATAATACAAACTTAGCTGGGTGTGGTGGCAGGCACCTGTAATCCCAGCTCTCGTGGGTGCCGAGGCAGGAGAATCGCTTGAACCTGGGAGGTGGAGGTTGCAGTGAGCTGAGATCCAGCCTGGGCGACAGAGCAAGATTACGCCTCAAAAAAAAAAAAAAAAGAAAGATTGTGTGGCTGTTGCTTCCTTCAACTGTATCTTTCTCTGCTTGTTGCTATAGACTTAGTTTAGGTCAATGTCAGTAATTCCTGTTGGTTCCTAAGTGATGTTTTCTGATACCACTTCTAATATCAAATATGTTATCTTTTTCAATACTAATCAATACCAACTAGGTGCCCAGTAATTCAATTCAATTGTGGCATTAGCTTCCGGAGTTAGTGGAGGCCCCGTAGTTTAGAGCTCAGTCCTGCAAGACTGCCCTCACTTCAGATGCCAGCCAGGCAGGGCATCTGCTGCTGGCCCCAAAGGGACCCACACCTGTGTCTGGCCAACTACAAATTCCAAGGCTCCCATGATCCATCCTCCTCAGGTTCGATAATCAGCTAGAACTACTCAAAGAACTCAGGGGAACACTCTACCTGAGTTTACTGGTTTAGTATAAGGGATACAGCTCAGGAATTGCCATATGGAAGAGACATACAGGGCAAGGTAGCAGGCTGGTGCAGAGCTTCCAGGCCCTCTCCGGTCACACCACCATCCAGCACATCAGTGAGTTCACCAACCCGGAAGCTCTTGTCTTATTGTTGAAGAGTTTTTATAGAGCTCAATTTCCAGCCCTACTCCCCTTCCCAAGGTTGGAGGCGGGGCTGAGAGTTCCAGCCCTCTAATCACAGTCACATGTTTGGTTTTTCTGGTGACCAGCCCCATCCTGAAGCCATCTAGGGATCCCACCTTGAGTCACCTTACTAGCATAAACTCAGGGACTCATTATGAAAAACGAATGACACTTCCATCACTCAGGTAATCCCAAAGGTTTTAGGAACTTTGAGCTAGGAACCAGGAACAAAGACAGAATATGTTTTATATTACACCATGGTTTAAAAGTGGCATTTAGGCTGGGTGGGGTGGTTTATGCCTGTAATCCAGCACTTTGGCACGGCGAGGTGGGCAGATTACATGAGGCCAGCCTGGCTAAAATGGTGAAACCCTGTGTCTACTAAAAATAAAAAAAATTAGCTGGGCATTGGGGCGCGTGCCTGTAATCCCAGCTACTCAGGAGGCTGAGACAGGAAAATCGCTTGAACTCGGGAAGTGGAGGTTGTAGTGAGCTGAGATCTCCTTACTGCCCTCCAGCCTGGGTGACAGAGTCAGACTCAAAAAAGAGAAAAAAAAAAAAAAAAAAGTGGCATTAAAAAATTATGATTCCTGCCCTGGTTTGTTTCTTTGACATTGCATCATGCTCCACCTTCTCCACAGGCAGGGCTGGATCATGGTTCTGGGTTTTCTGATTTGGAAGTTTGGGTGAAGTTACATTGTTAGAATTAGAGAGTAATTGAGATTTTTCAGCATTTTGAAACTTGGACATTCCCTCTAACATATTCTGTTGTGTTTTTGAAGTTGTTGCTTATAGTTCGAAAGTGAAATTTGACTGCAAAGGCCAGGACATTCTGCTATGCGACTGTCAATGATGTCAATAAAACTGGTTCAGAGGACTTTTTGTTTATAAATACTGAATCCAGGAATAGGCTATGGATAATTAATGAAATAAAGCAGAAGTAGCCTTCTTGGCTGAGTGAGAGAAATATTTGTGTACATTTTCAAGAGAGGAACCATGAGGTGTTAGCCTGGAAGGGAGCTAGTGAAGTGGCTATGTTGACTGGGGTGTATACCCATGGTTTATTGTCTCGCGCCAGGAAAATTTAGGACACGGACACACACAAGGAGTTTAGGAGTGGAGGTTTAATAGGCAGAAGAAAAGAGAAAGATAAACAACTCTATTGAGAGAGAGGGGTCTTCTGAGTGGAAAGACCGGGCTGGTGGCGGATGTGTCAGATTTTATAGTCAGGTTGGTGGAGGCCGTGTCTGATTTACATAGGGCTCACAGATTGGTTTGATCAGGTATGATATTTACATAGCGCATCAGGAAGGCTGGCCTCCCCACCCTAATGTTATTATGCAAATGAACGTTCCCCTTAGTTGGGGCCATCTTGTCTGCTCCTTACTGTACACATGGCTGACAGAGGGAAAATGGAGCCTCCATCTTGAACATGATTGGCACAACTGCCAGCATCTATGTCTGCAGCTCGATTTTACAGGCTGCTCTTTGTTAGACAGGAAAATGTCTTGGGGCTGCTTTTCATTAAAATGAAAACCTTACCGAGGACTTCCATACCCTCACTATCTGCCTAAATAATTTTTTCTTAACTCTTGTATCACTAGGAGGCCAAACAACCTCAGACGGGGTGGCTGGAAATCAGAAACTTAGCCAGGTCTCCTCCTGCCCCTGCCCTGTGGGGTTCTTTCTATGGGGCTTTTTCCATGGGGATAGATATAGTGTCAGGACCATGAAAACATGATTTTTATTTTCTGGAAAGTGAGGATTTTTGCGCGGTGATTCTATCATTCTGTGGACATTTAGAAAGAAAGGCAGGATGTGATGACTGGGTATGCACCATAAAATATCTTCTTCCTTCCGTATGAAACATCCATATCTTACTTGTTGATTTCTTCTTCTCTTCAATCTAAAAAAAATCTGTTTGAGTAATTTAAGAAATTTTAAATGTATAATGTATTAAAGAAAATTTGAGAAAAGTACACACAAAGAAGAGGAAAAATAATTATAATCATATTAAAACCATTGCTGATATTTAGGTATCAGTACCTTGAAAAATGGTTTCCCTTTTCTGGGAAGTTGTAGAAAGTATACCTTTTTTTTTTTTTTTCCCATTTAACGTTATCACACAAGCATTGTTTTGTTGCTGTTGAGACATATTGTTCTAAAGGTCATAGAGATAGTACGGTGTAGTGGTTTAAAGTAGAGGCTCTGACACCAAAATACCTGGGTACAAATCACAGTCTACCCATGGGCTGTATAACCTTGACCGTCACTTAACTGCTATCTGCCTTAGTTGTACCATCTGTTAAATGGGAATGATAGTGGTAGCCAACTCACAAGTTAAATGCTTATGTAAAGGACTTAGTAAATGTTAATTATCATCTAAAGGAATATTTTATTAATATTAATTTTATTTATTTATTTTGAGACAAGGTCTCCCTCTGTCCCCAGGCTGGAGTACAGTGGTGAAATCACAGATCACTGTGGCCTTGACCTCCTGGGCTTGAGTGATCCTTCCACTTCAGCCTCTCTAGTAGCTGGATGCACCAACATGCCTGGCTAATTTTTTTTTTTTTTTTTTTAATAGAGATGGGGTTTCCCTATGTTTTCCATGCTGGTCTCAAACTCCTGGGTGATCCCCCACTCTCGGCCTCCTAAAGTGCTGGGGTTACAGGTGTGAGCCACCATGCCCAGCCAATATTAATGTATGTGTATAGCAGAGACTTTTATAAAATACGCGAAAGCCGAAGAAATCAAAATCACTCATTATTCTAAAACCCAGAGAAAACCACTTACCAGTGTTAAGATTTTGGCTTTGTTTTTTCTAATACATTTTCTCTTACATAGTTGAGAGAATATTGCATTTCTAATTTGTTTCCTGATCATGATGTAAACACTATATATATATATATATATATATATGTAGAGAGAGAGAGAGACAGAGAGAGAGAGACAGAGTCTCTGTCACCCAGGTTGGAGTGCAGTGGCACGATCTTAGCTCATTGCAACCTCTGCCTCCTGGGTTCAAGCAATTCTCATGGCTCAGCCTCCCTAGTAGCTGGGATTACAGGTGCACACCACCACGCCTGGCTAAAAATTTTTGTATTTTTACTAGAGACAGGGTTTCGCCATGTTGGCCAGGGTGGTCTTGGACTGCTGACCTCAGGTGATCCACCTGCCTTGGCCTCCCAAAGTGCTGGGATTACAGGTGTGAACCACCACACCTGGCCTATGTATTTTTTATGAACATAATTTTAAAAGACTACAGAAATCATCTTGGGTTCCATGTTTTAGTTAACCCTTCCCCAGTGTTTTGATATTTGGTTTGCTCTCTGCCCCCATATTAAAGTGGTGACCTGAGCCTTTCCCGGCCTGTGTGGAGCCTGCAGTTTTTTTTTTCTGTCCCCAGGACATAATTAGCCCTAATCCACAAGCCAATTAACAGAGGGGTGACCAGATTATGAATACATTTGTGAAAAACATCTTTGTAGTGGTTTTTCTTCTTCAGTATTAGAGGTTATTTCCTTAGATTAGATTCCTAGAAATGGAAATGCAGGGTCAAAGCGTAAGTTTCCAGAAGGGTCGTATTGACTCTAGACTCCTGGCAACACTGTATGTGCCTGTTCTACTTACCGTGGGCCTCCAAGTCCCCTTCGTACAGCTCTAGGTTGCTTCTCAGATCTGAAATATTGGAGAAGTTGTTGGGGCACCAAAACTCTGGAATAAAGTTAATCTTCACAGCCCCTCGGCTCCTCTTTCCCATTCCCTATTATTTTTCCGCCTCTCCAAGGCCTTTCTTTTTATAACCCCTTTGCCCTCTCAGCTTTCTCTAATCCCCTTGTGCAGACTTCCTCTTCTCCAGTCGGGAGGGGGGAAATGATATAATGAAGTCATTTCATTAAGAAGTTAGTGATCTTAGCAGCTGTAAGTGTTAATCCCCAGCTGGACACTTGCATTTTAATAAAGGGTTCTTGGAGCAGTGTTGAACCCTAAGCACTGGACTTGACGGTAGGATTTGGGGCACTGTCATACCTAGGGAGGGAGATATGAGTCGGGGTCACTCAAAGTTTGCAGGTGGATGGGGTCCTGGATGTCAGGCCAGCTTTGTGCATGGGGTGAAGCAAAGGTCAGTCTCTGAGAAGCCTTACTTTCCTCTCTGCCAAAGCACTCACTGCTCAGAGCAGAAACAGGTTTTCTTAAAGGTAAAGTGAGTCTCTCGGAGGAACTGTTAAGGAGAAATGTTTACTGAATTGGATGTAATAAAAGACTGGTCAGCAGCATGTGCAGATTCCTTCAGTAAAATATAACTTTATGATACCAGGTAGGGCTCCTTTTATGGCTTTCTGAAATCATCTGGTTGAAATTGCTAGAGGTGTGGAGGGCCTTCACTTGTGTGTCTGTGGCCGGTGATTTAATTACATTGTATTTCCCTGGGCAAGCAGAGCCAGGAGGCCTCTGGAGGGGGCTGCGGCCTTGATGGCCTTGGTGGGTACTCTGAGTTGCAGAAGGTGGGTTTCTTGCTAGATGGTTTCTGTTTCAGTAAGGTCTTGGGTGCTTTTTACTGCAAGGAATGTTGTAGGTCTCTGATTGTGGACTCGTATATCAGTTTTCATGGACTGAAAACCCAAAGAAAGCATTGGAGAGTGTACCTCAGTGGAGAATGGGCCAACAGCTGGATGCAACCAGATGGTGCCCTGGATCTTATGGATGGACAAGGATGGGTACAGACAGGTTATTAGGAAAGAATTAAAGAATTGGGGAATTTGGTTCAAAGTCCTCGATAGCCTGAGCGTAGGAGGAAGGGGAGAAATGGAAAGTATAGTCAATTGATAGCTACCAATTGGGTGCTCTCAGGAGGCCTTGGGACCATAGCCAGTGGGGAAAGTGGTCTTGAGAGATGATGGGGACCAGTGGGAGTGGGCCAGATGCTGGCCTTCGTTCCTCCTGGGAAGAAAACGCTTCAGTCCCATGATGGTTTCTACCTTGGCACTCATAGCCTTGTCTCTTCCCTTCCAGACTGATCCTGCCTGAAGATGGTGCCACTGGTGGCTGTGGTATCGGCGCCCCGTGCCCAGCTCTTTGCCTGCCTGCTCAGGCTGGGCACTCAGCAGGCCGGCCCCCTTCAGCTGCACACCGGGGCCAACCATGCAGCCAGGAACCATTATGAGGTGCTGGTGCTGGGTGGGGGCAGTGGTGGGATCACCATGGCCGCCCGCATGAAGAGGAAAGTGGGTGCAGAGAATGTGGCCGTTGTTGAGCCCAGTGAGGTAAGCCTCTCCTTTTGAGGGCCTGGGTGTGTGTGTACGTGTGTGTATATGTGTGTGTGTGTGAGTGTGTGTGTGTGTTCTGGGGTTGGGTATGACTATCAAGCAATGGGTCTTCATGTGTCCAGGCTAGGGCTTCTCCTGGGCACAGAAAGCAGCCTATCCAAAAGGACTGGGAGGAAGTGGACAGAAAGAGAGGGAGGACAGATCTCTTGGCTTTTACTGTTCTCCTCTGTATTAGTTTCTTAGGGCTGCCATAACTAATTACTACAAATTGGGTAGCTTGAAACAACAAATGTCTATTCCCTCACAGTTCTGGAGGCTAGAAGCCTGAAACCAAGCTATGGGCAAGGCCACGCGCCCCCTGCAGCCTGGGTGAGAGGGATGGGAGGCGGCTTTGTCTCAGGCCTCTCTCCCAGCTTCTGGTGGTTACCCTGAAATCCTTGCCACTCCCTGGCTTGCGGTTGTGCCACTCCCTTCTCTGCTTCCATCTTCACAGAATGTTCTCTGTGTGTCTCTGTGTCCCTGTGTCTTTACATGACCCTCCTAGAAATCCAAAGTCGTTGGATTTATGGCACACTCTTCAAGAATGACCTCATCTTAATTTGATTACATTTGCAAAGACCCTATTTCCAAATAAGGTCACATTCCCAGGTACTGGGGTTAGAACGTCAACATCCTTCTTTGAGAGAGACACAATTCAACCCACGACACTCTCCCAATGCCAACCTCCTGCCCAGAGGAAAATCAATGGCCACTGCACCTTCTTATCCATTCCTGTCTGGAGAAGGGATGATGCATTGGGGCACAGGGAGGCCTCTGGAAAGCTGTCAGTGGGCTTACAAACTTAAATGCAAGGGCAGATTATAAGGGAGAAAAGGTAGCTGACACTAGGAGGGAAGACTGAGTAAGGCACTGTCTCGCAAAAAACATATTAAGATTGTCCAAAAGCTTCAGAAAAATATTCAAGATTTTTGGTGGCTTGCCTAATGTTTCCTGCGGAACTAGGCATGTACCAGTTGGGAGCTGCATCCTTGGGAGAAAAAAGCAAAATGGATCAGGTGCCTGTTTCAGGGGGAGGACAGGACAAGGAAGACATACTCCTTTTCAAGATTTGTCCTATTCAAGGGAATGATGTTACCTAGGGCCATGATTTGACAGGAAACTAGGGGGCGGTCTCTATCAATTGCCTTTGTAAAGTGGCATCTCTTCAATTCAGGAACCTTACTTTAAATGACAGTGGTCTGAGAGCTGTGTCAGGTGGCCACTCTTTCTGGTATATGTTGTATTTTAGCTAATGCATGGGTGGGTCTCCCAGTCGGGCTTCTCTTTGTAAGGATACTGGCTCTTCTGGGACCTGGGCACAATTCAGGTGGCCAGAATCCAGTTTATCTTGTGCTGTGAGGAAGTACAGGGCAGGAATTTCTGGAAGGAGCTGCCAGAGCCCCAGGCTTGGTACTTTGCCTGCTGAGTCTGGTTTAGTGATAGCTGGAGCTGATGTTCATAGTCTAAAAATAAAATCTGAGCTTGTATTTTTGCTCCTCTTACTGTTCAAGATGGACTGGCCATTGATGAGCTCTCTTAAATGGAGACCACTGTCTTCCTCCTCTTGGATCACATTATTGGTTGTAGGGAGACTGCAGAGTCATTCCTGGTGTCCTCTTCACCTCTCTGTGGGTTTTGGCAGTGCTGGCCCGCCACTTTGAGGCATTTTGGCAATATTGAGAGCTCTTGGTCTGCAGTCTATTCTAAGTGGATTGGAATTCTTAGAGGCCATTATACAAATCTGCCCTTTGCCCCTATGTCCAGAACTTTCACAACTAACTTAGATCAAGAATGGCCTATCTGTTTCTAGGCACAGTGGTTCATCCTGTAATCCCAGCACTTTGGGAGGCTGAGGCAGGCAGATCACCTGAGGTCAGGAGTTCAAGACCAGCCTAGGCAACCTGGTGAAACCCCATCTCTGCTAAAAATGCAAAAATTAGCCAGGTGTGGTGGCACATGCCTGTAGTCCCAGCTACTCAGAAGGCTGAGGCAGAAGCATCACCTGAACCCAGGAGGTGGAGGTTGCAGTGAGCCGAGATCATACCACTGTACTCTAGCCTGGGTGATTGGGTGAGATTGTCTTAAAAAAAAAAAAAAAAGAATGGACCATCTGAAGCAAGAAAACTCCAGAAGATAGTGAAAGTTTGGGCATACATTGCATTGTGGAGTAGGATCTGGTACTTACTGTCTTTGGGTGTAAAGTCTCTGAGGGTCTGAGAAAGTAGAAGAAAGGCTGATCAGGAAACACAGCCCTCACTGGGCTTGGGAAACACAGTTGGAAGTGAATGAAGTTTAGAGGACCCCTGGAAGTGGCTGTAAACTTTCCAGACTTACCACTGTCTCCACATGCTCCTGAGGGACCATATTTAGGCTGCTGGGCTTAATTTTTAAAATATTTCTTCACATGAAGTATCCATAATATGTGTGTAGATATGCATGTGTATATAACATGTACATATTAAACACCAAATCAACTTTCAGCAATAAATAAGGCAGTGGTCATTAAAGATAGTTTATAGCTTTTTCGATGATCTTGGAAGAATTCTTGTGTTGAGTGACTGTTCTTCAGAACTTACCATAATAGGAGACGCCTAATAGAGGGAGCTAACTTTGTGGAGACCTTTCCATACGATGCTCTAAGAGTCAGGAGGGAGTAACTGAGGGAATCTAGCTCATACTGTTAGCTATGACCCCTTTTGATCAGTGTCAAATTGCAATAAATCTTAAAATACTTTGTTTCTCAGAGACATTTCTACCAGCCAATCTGGACACTGGTGGGTGCTGGTGCCAAACAGTTGTCCTCATCGGGTCGTCCCATGGCGAGTGTGATTCCGTCTGGTGTGGAATGGATCAAAGCTAGAGTGATTGAGCTGAACCCAGACAAGAACTGCATTCACACAGACAACGACGAGCAGGTAACCACTGGGGCCTTTGGATTTTTTGTTAATCTGATGGCTTGTATTAATACGCAACCATCTTAAACTGGATAGCTTTGTGTTGAAAAAGCAGTATATATGCATGAGTGTGCATGAACGTATGTGTGTTGAATACTGCACAAGATGGCAGGGTATGTGGTAAGTGGAGGATAGATGGAAGGACTGAGTGATATTGAGTTAATAAACAACTAAGGTAAGTATTTGTTGAACACCCACCATGCACCCTATTGCTTAGTATAGTATCTGGCACCTGAATGTTTATCAAACCATTTGTTTATATGTTGCTACATGTTAAAATAGCAAGCACCTTCCTCTTTCTCTTTTTCTGAAGCAATCAGATTTTCTACCTGACGCCTAGCCTCCCAGAGCAATAGGTTACTGGAAAGTATCCATCCAGCCACCCTAGGGGGCGCTCTGCCAGAACTGTAGGGGAATCCTGTGACTCTGAGGTTCATGCCAGCGCTAAGGAGAATTGTTGCTGCAGCTTGAGACTCATAACTGCTCAGCACCTTTTAGAAGTTACCCACTCTCACCACTCAGGGGTCAAAGCTTTTCAGCAGCGGCTGCCCCATGTTTAACTGAGGTGATAAGAGCAGGATGGTGGAAGGGCTGCTCAGAAGCCATCTGCAGCTTTCTTTCCCCCACCTGCTGCTGAGCCCAGGACAGGGGCAGGCAGTGCAGCCACCGTGCTCTGACCTGTTCCAGGTTCCTGTGGTTTTGGGGCTCCCAGAGTGTTATTGGTCTTAATCCTCTGCCTCTTCCCCCTTCAACTGGAGACTCCAGCATTTTCACGGAATTGTAGAATCAGAGTTGGTGAGGATCCTAAAATGTTTTCAAGTCCAACCCTTCCCTCCAACAGAGATTCATCTGCTGAGGCATTCTTTTTTTTTTTTTGAGACAGGGTCTCACTTTGTCGCCCAGGCTGGTGTGCAGTGGCACAATCTTGGGTCATTGCAACCTCCACCTCCTGGGTTCAAGTGATTCTCCCACCTCTACCTCCCCTGTAGCTGGGATTACAGGCTTGTGTCACCATGCCCAGATAATTTTTGTACTTTTTGGCAGAGATGGGGTTTTACCATGTTGGCCAGGCTGGCTTGAACTCCTGACCTCAAGTGATACATCTGCCTCAGTCTCCCGAAGTGTTGGGATTATAGGGGTGAGCCATCGCGCCCAGCCTGCTGAGGCATTCTTAAGGCTTTTTTAGGTCATGGATCTTTCTGGGTACCAGACGAAAGCCCTCTCTAGAAAAATGCACCTATGTACCAGATTTTGCATTTGCTTTTAGGGAGTTCAGAGACTTTCTGTAGCTTTTCCCTGGACCCTGATCAAGAGAACCTACTTTGGCTGAACATGGTGGTTCACACCTGTAATCCCAACACCTTGGTAGGCTGAGGTAGGAAGATCACTTGAGCCCACGAGGTCGAGGCCAGCCTGGGCAACATAGTGAGACCCTGTCACTACAAAAAAAAAATTTAATAAATTAGCTAGGTGTGGTGTGTGTGCCTGTGTTTCCGGCTACTTGCGAGGCTAAGGTGGGAGGATCACTTGAGCCCAGGAGTTCAAGGCTGTGGTGAGCCGTGAGTGCACCACCGCACTCCATCTTGAGTGACAGAGCTGTCTCCAAAAAAAGAAACAAACAAACAAACAAACACAAAAACAAAAAAAAAAGAGTACCTGCCATATAGCATTTATGATCCTTGGCTTTCTGGCCTCCATTCATTCATTCATTCTACAAATATTTATTAAGCATCTGCTATAAGCCAGGTGCAGTTTTAGGTATTAAGGATACATGAGTGAACAAAAACAGACAAAAATTCTTACTGAACTGGATATTATATTCTAGTCAGTGAGAACGTACAATCAACAATAGACTTATATACTATGTTAGAATATGATGGTTATTCATGGAAAAAATAGAGCTGATTTGGAGCTAACTGGTATTGGGGCACATGGAGGTGGGGGATTGAATTTAAAATAGGTTGGTATTTACATAGTCCATGGCCAAGGAGTTCTCTGATAAGTTAACTCTTCATTTTTTTAGACAGGTGGGTTATATGAAAGTTCTGTCTTTACTGAGCCAGAATCCACCTTCCTGTAACCTTTTTTGTATTCTTTCTTGGACACCCAGGATGTTATTGCTTTTAATACACTTAATACCTTTCTTAATACTTTTATTACTTGTTTTGTCCTGTTGTGTATGAGAGAAGAATGTCTTCTCTCTTTTCTGTGGAGAAACCCTTCAGCTATTTGAAGATGGCTCTTACGTTTTTTATAAATTTTCTGTTTAGGTAGATGTGTCCCCCCTGTCCTCATGTCCCTCAATTCTTCCTCACATTTCATGGTTTCCGGTCCCCCCAGCCCCCTCTTTATTCTGCTTTAAACACCATTTGGCTTGTTAGTGCCCCATGAAAGAGGTGCCTGGAAGAGAAGGCAACTTTCTAGAACAGCCCGGAATAGAGTGGAGCCATTCTCTCCCAGGAGCTCATGCTGCCTAAGTTAGCATTTACCTTTTTTGTGACAGTTACCGTGGTGCTGATTCATGCTGGGCTTGAGGTCGGTGCAAATTTCTGGGTCCTTTTCATATGACCCACAATCGAGTCAGGCTTTCCCCATCCAGAAAAAGTACAGTTGTTACTGATTTTACCTAAAGGCAGGAATGAATATATATAAGCAAATACCTATATGCATATATATTTATTTTAATTAAAAATTTTATATATGGCTTTTGCCCTGTTAGTAGTTCAGAACTTTTTAAATTTTTCTCAATGTCTCCAGACGACCGGACTGAATTACAGTCAAGATTATTCTCAATTCACAAGGTTGAGCTTGGTGGCTCTTTTACCTTGCCAGTCTTCTGCATACAGGGCCAGGAGACCTCTCTCATATCACACACAGCATCTCTTTGGTACAGCAGGGCCTGCCTCATTGTTTGGACCCCTTCAAGCTACAGTTCGGAGCCCTCTGTGGTTGGGTTCATGCTCACCTCAAGGAGCAGGTACTTTACTCATCTCTTGGGAATGACAGGCACTAGTAGGTGTTCTCACTGCTGAGTCCTAGCTATTACTCCTAAGGTTAGACACTTAGGAAAGCTGTAGTGTCTTGTTTTAGGGCTAGAGAAGTTGGTGCACTGTAGTGGGACTTTCTTCCAATATTTTATGAAGCAAAACTACTTCATATCCAGAAATCAGAAATACACTCGACATCTCATGTGAGAAATCATCCTGCTGGTTTTAGTTCATCCTCCCAACCCATCTGGGTCTTTTGGATTTATGACTCTGTCACTCCATTAGCAATTTTTCCTGTTATTCACAGGTGGTTTCATATAAGTTCAAGGTTTCAATTCTGTAACATGTCGCTAGAGAGCTTTTTTAGATTGCATAAAATTAGTCAATATTCTTTAGCAAATATTATTCAATTGACCAAATCATTCCATTCTGTTTTGTTTTTTTTTTAAGACGGAGTCTCACTCTGTTGCCCAGGCTGGAGTGCAGTGCTGCGATCTTGGCTCACTGCAACCTCTGCCTCCAGGGTTCAAGTGATTCTCCTGCACCAGCCTCCGGAGTAGCTGGGATTACAGGCGTGTGCCACCACGCCCAGCTAATTTTGGTGTTTTCAGTAGAGACAGGGTTTCGCCATGTTGGCCAGGCTGGTCTTGAACTCCTGACCTCAGATGATCTGCCCACATCGGCCTCCAAAGGGTTGGGATTACAGGCATGAGCCACTGTGCCCGGCCCATTCCATTCTTAATTTATACTTTCCCACCTTGTTGGTGAAAGACTGAGCTGAAGGCACTGCTGAAACCCAGACTCAGTGTGTCTCTGACTCTTCCCTGTTCCAGGGGTGTGTTTGTCTGAAACACATCTCAAGGTCCCATGTAGACTGGCCCTTACTCCTTCTCCAGGCTTAACCTGGTTCTATTCTCCCCTTGTTCCTACTCCTGCCATACTGGCCTCTTATTTCCTCAAATGCCTCAGCCTTTTTCTTACCCCAGAACATTTGCACATGCTATTTCCACCTCTATCCCTAGCTATCTCCTACTCATCTTTAGCTTCGATATGACTCCTTCAGGCAAGGCTTCCTTGACTTCCCAGACTAGGTCAGGTTACCCCTTGATGTGCTATCACAGCATTCTGTGATTTAGTAATTATTTGTGTCATTATCTGGTAATGCCCATCTCACGCACTAGATGGAGTTCCTGAGGGGCAGGAAGTGTATTTTTCTTGTCCATTGTTTTATGCCCAGGACCTAGCACAGTATCTGGAACATAGAAGGTGCTCAGTAAATATTTGTGAGCAAATTGTGTCTGTTTCTTCATTTGTAAAATAATAATAATAATAGTACTTAGACACCTTATGAAGTTGTTGTGAGTGTTAAGTGAATGAAACCATATGAAGCACTTAGAACAGCACCTTGCACAGAGCAAATGCTCGATAACTGTTGCTATTATTTTTAAAAGAATACATGAAAAGGAAAAGGATTTATTTACTGAGTATCTACTATACGCCAGCAGTTCTGGATTGCTGATTGAAAGCAGCAGGCTTATCATCTGTGAACCTATGTTGGTGCTCATTTTCCTCTCCTCTCCTCCTCTCCTCCTCTCCTCCCCTCCTCTCCTCTCCCCTCTCCTCCCCCTCTTTCTTCCTTCTCCTCCCTCCCTCCCTCCCTCCTTTCCTTCCTTCCTTCCTTCCTCCTTCCTTCCTTCCTTTCTCCTTCCCTTCCTTCCTCTCTTTGTCTCCTTCCTCCCTCTTTCTCCCTCCCCTCCCCTCCCCTCTCCTCTCCTCCCCTCCCTTCAGCCTTGCTCTGTTGCTCAGGCTGGTGAGATCACAGCTCAAGTTACTTGAACTCTTGGGCTCAAACGATCTGCCTCAGCCTTCCGAGAAGCTGGTACTTACAGGCGCACACTACCATGCCCAGCTAATCTTTTAAAAAAGTACTATGAAATGTCTATTTAGTAGTTGAGCCTAGACTTTTGCAAAGGATTAATAGCCTATTTACTAAGGCGTTCATGTCAGAATTTACCTCGTCTGACCCCTGTGTAATATGAGAATACTTGCAGATATTCAGCCTTCTGGCAAGGTCTACACTGTTGTGCATAACTGCTCTAAAGTCTTATCTATAATCTTTTGCTGTTCCTGAGGGTTTAGGTCATCTAACCTGAAAACTTGAACTCATTTAAAAGGCTTGAGGTTTTCTTCTTGCTCTGTTGCTATAGAGGGTTTATTCTCTCTTAATGATTTTTTTCCCCCATAATCTTAAGCTGGCGTGGTTTTAGTCCTTAGAAATAATGAATATTATGCTCGAATAAAACAGAGCATAATCAATATTATGTTGCATTATGCTTGGTGGTGGCCTGCACAAACCAAAAGCTCCTCTGTTGGCAGTGGTCATGTGTTTCACCTGTAGATCATCACTGCCAGACGCCGTGCTAGCTCTCACCTAACGTGCCCGGATTGCTCAACACGGTTTGGGCAGCCACTTAACGGGCCCAGTGCCCTTTCCTGCAGAAGATGGAATTTCAAGGCATCATCTTTCTTTCTTTTTTCTTTTCTTTTTTTTTTTTGAGATAGAGTCTCGCACTGTCGCCCATGCTTGGAGTACAGTGGCGCGATCTTGGCTCACTGTGACCTCCACCTCCTGGATTCAAGCAAACTTCTGCCTCAGCCTCCCGAGTAACTGGGATTACAGGCGCCTGCCACCATGCCCAGCTAATTTTTTGTACTTTTAGTAGAGACGGGGTTTCACTGTGTTGGTCAGGCTGGTCTCGAACTCCTGACCTCGTGATCCACCCACCTCGGCCTCCCAAAGTGCTGGGATTACAGGCATGAGCCACCGTGCCTGGCTGAGACATCATCTTTCTATGGATAGGGAAAACATACAGATGAAAATGCTTATATTATGTATCCACTTAGGGAAATTGTATTTTTCACAAGCAACTGAAATCATTCATCTATCCATTCACCCAACAAACATTACAGAGTTCCTCACTTTAGTGACTGTGCTAGATTCTAGGAATATAAGGAATAAGACGTAACTTTTATCCTCTAGGAGTGGTCATCGTGGTGGGGAGAACACGTGCTAGGAAGCCTCATGCACACTGTGCTGGGGAACTCCTGGGAGGGGCCAGTGGTGAGGGTGATCGTGTCATAATGGGAAAGCCTGCTGCGGAGGTGCCCCTGGGGCTGAAGCTCCCGGATGCCAGGGCAGGACCTATTCTGCACGTTGCTTCCCTTGGCTCCTCAGCCAGAGGCAAGCACTCTCAGGTCTTGGAGTCCTCTCTCTCCGACTACGATTCTCTCAGGTTGCTTGCTCTGCTCCGCCATTTAGTACAGGATCGTAGTAATCACCACCTGTTTCTTCTTTCTGGGCTCCTGAATCTCATTGCAATCATTCTTCAACTCCAGTTTTCCAGGCAAGTTCTTGTACTTTAAGGCTACTTTGCTTACACTTTTTGGCCTAAACTTGCCTTCCTCTTTGTCCTAAGCCCAGATTTCCATCATGCTACTTATGGATACAATACCCACATTTGAAGAAGGGACATTTTTCACCCCATACAGGTCATTAAATAAGATCAGGTGAACTATGTCATAGCCTTTCAATGACCTTCAAAAGAGCAATCTCCCGATTACGATATTGGTCCAATCCACATGACAGGTCAGACTTGCTTGGGATTCACATATTACCCAATAGATTTTAATTTTTTAAATATATAATGTATTTATATGTATATTTGAGACAGGGTCTCACTCTATCACCGAGGCTAGAGTGCAGTGGTGTGATCTCTTCTCACTCCTACCTCTACCTCCCAGGCTCAAGTGATTCTCCCACCTCAACCCCCCTGTAGACTACAGGTGCATGCCACCACACCTGGGTAATCTTTGTATTTTTTGCAGAGAACAGGGTTTTGCCATGTTGCCCAGGCTGGTCTCCAACTCCTGAGCTCAAGTGATCCACCTGCCTCGGCCTCCCAAGGTGCTGGGATTACAGGTGTGAGCCACTGTGCCTGGCCTGCCCCATAGATTTTAGACAGTGGATTGTCTTTTAAGATTAGGAAGCCCTTTCTTACCTCTCAGTATGAAAAAGTGTTAATACAAGCACTGTACAAATAATTGTGGCCTCTCACTGTGTAGACACATAGCTGTCTCAAGCTTTCTGGATGTAGGCAGCTTACAGAATACTTGTGAAGCAGTGAGGTATGAGGCATAGATGGCAGAGGGCATGATGGGAGTGGACGTGCATCCCTCCCGGCCTGTCTGCCCACCTCCCCCAGCCCCAGGACATTCAGATTAAAAAATGGGAACCTGGGCAGGACTCCCAACCTTGTTCTGCTTTGGTTTTCTCATCTGTTCTGTGGGCTAGTCATATTTCCCTGCCTCCCGCAGACCACGCGGAACCACATCTGGGGCCTGAGTCAGTCCTTGAGCTGCTGCTTCTGGGGTCCTGGTCTAAAATAATGTGTTTTTGTGTTGCAGATCTCCTACCGATATCTTATTATTGCTCTCGGAATCCAGCTGCACTACGAGAAGGTACTGTGTGAAACTGTTTCTGTGTTATGCTGGCTTATCTATGCCAAGAGCAAATGCTGCATTTAGTTGCTTTATTGTATTCATTTTGACAAGAAAGGGGTTCTAAGAAAATCTCTTCTGGTTTTATTTCTTGGCAGTCCTTTTATAGTTTGAAGGAAGTCTTCTCTAAGTTTCTGTCAATAATAATATATTCTAGCTTTAAGCTTTAATTAGAGTTCAGCATGCTCATGCCTTAATGATAATTCTTGCAAAACAGCAGTTTTCTTTTACATTTGTAAGAAACCTGTCTTTCTATGTGGGACTGAATTGGCTGTATTGAAGATTAAATTCCACTTTGGAAGGAGGGTTTAGATTATAAATTTTAAAACAGACTTTAAGGGGTGGAACACCAGCAGTTAGCTCCTCAGTTGCTGGAGGGCCATCTGGGTTTTGTTGTGTAGATGCCAGGGTTTTAGTGTGAAGTAACCGCTGCAATGGAAATGCCACCCAGAAGTTCCTCAGAGCTCCCTTCTCAGTGAGCTGGGGAGCCAGATGCTATCTGAAAGTTGTGAGATTCAAGCTTATTTTTCTAAAACATAGCAGAGTAAATCGGTAAATACTGTCATTTCCAGAAGCTTGTTGGGGACCATGGGTAAATAGTTGGAGTACAGGAAACATCTGTGCTGAGTAACAAGCTTCAGGAATGTGAAGGGCTTCATCCGAGTTGGCCCAGTAAGCATCTTTGAAGTGTGCTTCTATGTAAAGAAACCTGAACTGTGACATGTCCAGAGGAAGGGTAGTGAGAATGTCTTGGGATGTGTTGTGGGAAAGTTCAGAGAAGCTACAAGTTGTTGTATATGTTGTAAGATGGCTTTGAGTCATGGCGCAATGGGCCATGAGTCTGTTAGAATGACAGGCAAGCTATGAAGTAGACGATATGGAGAAAGGTGCCTATTACAACTACTTTCAAGAGGGGCATACCTTCCAAAAAAAGCCCCCACAGTGTTGACCTAGCAAAGGCAATGCATCTCCATGGTGCTGTCTTTCCAAAGTCCCAGTGTCATGTGAGAAGGACTGCAGAGGCCAGTGCTCAGAGTTCATAGCAGCCTCTCATAGCAAACCAAGTCACAGAGATATTTAAAAGTAGCTATTATTATGGAATCTCTATTACATACCAGGAACCATGCTAGGAATCAAGTGTTGTTTCTTTTTTATTTTGAGATGGAGTTTTGTCACCTAGGCTGGAGTGCAGTGGCATGATCTCAGCTCACTTGCAACTTCCATTTCCCAGGTTAAAGCAATTCTCCTGCCTCAGCCTCCAGAGTAGCTGGGATTACAGGTGCCCACCACCACGCCTGGCTAATTTTTGTATTTTTTTTTTTTTTTAGTAGAGATGGGGTTTCACTGTGTTGGTCAGGCTGGTCTCAAACTCCTGGCCTCAAGTGATCTACCTGCCTCAGCCTCTCAAAGTGCAGGGATTACAGGCATGAGCCACTGCACCCAGCCAGGAATCAAAAATTGATTCTTTACAACTACTTTGAGGGAGGCATTTTTATCTTCACTTAATAGATAGGAAACTGAGGCTAAGGAAATGTAGTCACTTAACCATGGTCGCTGTGCTACTTGGGACCCTTTGATGGCAAATTCGAGGAAACTACTCAGGTTGGTGTAAATAAAAACTGGAGATCATTGATGAAAATACTGAGATGTTTCTGGAACACTAGGGCAGGAATGTAGGTGGGCCTCTGGCAGGACTGGATCTCCACTGTGAGTTCTGTTGGACTCAGGCAGTGTCTCTTTGTCCATCTCTCTGGGCCTCTTTCTCAGGCCAGCTTCACAGGGTCTCTGCAGCAGGCCATCTTGCCTGCTGGTCTACTCTCTGTGATAGGATAGTCCACAGCTCCCCAGTGCATAGCCTGTTGCTGGAAGCCAAAGGAGAAGTCACATCTCATCTCTCCCTGATTCTCTCTTTTCCTCTCTCCCCGATTCTCCCTTTTCCTCTCTTCCCTCCTCTCTAGCTCTCTCTGCTTCAGAATTCCCAGGGAAGCAACTCTGACTGGATGAGGGGTCAAAACCACCCTTTTTGACACAGGTTTTCCTGAAAGAAGCTTGGTCACCACTTTACGGCACCTTTTCTATCAATGACACTTTCTTAAAACTAGGGAAAAATAATGAAGGTGATAAGACATCAACTGCTTGTTTATCTCTTGGATAATGAGATTTGCTTTGGAAACTAGAAGGTATGGCGGTCCTGTGGGAAGACCCCCAGGCAGGTGGGCAGAGGCCTTGGTGTCTGGTTCTTTAAGATTCTGGGCAGGGCTCCATCCATTCTATGGGCTAATAATATTCCCCTGCCTCCCTCAGAGGTACATAGTGACTATCCAGTGTTGGCATTGATTGAAACTTTGAAGACATTAACATGCAAGGTGATTTTATAATAGAGTTATTATTATTGAGACTGCCAATGTCACTACTATCTAACTGGAACGGGGTGAACAGTAACAAAGAAATAGTTGCTTTTAACATTGAGTGTGGATAAGTAATGAACCCAGGCCACTGAGGAGATGAGAGGACTTTGTTTCCTTGAGACCTCAGGGATGGGTGTCTGGCGTAATTTTGGAGGTGTCCCAGAGAATGGCCTGGGGAGGCTCTGAAGGACCTGCTCATCTTGATGACTGTTTCTTTTTTTCTTTTTTCTTTTTTTTTGAGATGGAGTCTCGCTCTGTTGCCCAGGCTAGAGTGCAGTAGCACCATCTTGGCTCACTGCAAGCTCCGCCTCCCGAGTTCATGCCATTCTCCTGCCTCACCCTCCCAAGTAGCTGGGACTACAGGTGCCTGCCACTACGTCCGGCTAATTTTTTGTATTTTTAGTAGAGATGAGGTTTCACTGTGTCAGCCAGGATGGTGTCAATCTCCTGACTTCGTGATCTGCCTGCCTCGGCCTCCCAAAGTGCTGGGATTACAGGCGTGAGCCACGGCGCCTGGCTGGATGACTGTTTCTTGATGATTGAAGTTGAACCTGTTCTTGCTAAGAACTGGGGCTTAAGTCTCTAACTCAGTCTGTGACATCTTCATTGCACTCTATGAGCCTTCTAACATTTATAATAGGTATCCAGTTGATCTTACTGGCAATAATCAGCTAACATTTACAGGATATTTGCCATGTGCATGTGTCCTTTACATGCATGGCCTCGTTTGCTTCTGCCCACAACCCTCTGAAGCAGATACCTTATCCCTATTTCACAGATGGTGAATGTTAAGATTCTCAAACCTGAGTGTGCATCTGAATCACCTGGAGGGCCTGTTCGAACACAGATTGCTGGGCCTGCTCCCAGAGTTTCTGATTCAGTAGGTCTAGGGTGGGGCCTGTTAATCCGCATTTCTAGCAAGTTCCCAGGTGGTGCTTGTGCTGCTGGTCTGAGCACCACACTCGGACACCTACTGGCTTAGAAGTATTACATAATTTATGCAGGGTCACAATGCTGGTAAGTGGAAGAGCCAGGACTCAGACTGGCATGTGGGATCCTAAAGTCCATGTTTGTGGGTACCTGGCTTTATGCCTTTACCTAGAGTTTGGTCTGGTACAACCTGATAAAGGGTGATTTAAATTCTTGACGATATAAATGGCTCTTGGTCCTGCCAATTGTTCTTTCCAGTAAGTCAACTGGTTCTCCTAAAAGGAAGGCTGGCTGGCGTCTTGTCCTCACTCTGATGGTGGGAAAAGTTGTATTCAAATTATGTTCTCAAGGCCAGGGAGTTGGAGGGTTCCTCTGAGCTGAGCCCATTCTGCAGTTTGACAGGTGACTGCAGGTGCCACAGCTCTGGTCTTGGAACCCTCACCCACCTGCCTGCTCTAGGCATGTGGGTACTGGTGGATAATCATAGTACTGAACTATTTGAAAGGCTGTAGAAATGGCAAAGAACAAGGACTCTAAGGACATTGGCACTTTTGTTTAAAATGATTTTTGTGTACTTTGTTGCAGATTAAAGGCCTACCTGAAGGTTTTGCTCATCCCAAAATAGGGTCGAATTATTCAGTTAAGACTGTAGAGAAGACATGGAAAGCTCTGCAGGACTTCAAGGAGGGCAATGCCATCTTCACCTTCCCAAATACTCCAGTGAAGTGTGCTGGAGCCCCTCAGAAGATCATGTATTTATCAGAAGCCTACTTCAGGAAGGTATGCTTCCTTTCCGGGGACAGAGATGAGCAGGGAAGACGGTGCTCATTCACTGATTGCAGGAATTCCATTTTATCTCTATCGTAATCCCTTTTTTATCTCTAAATTTTTGTTACATATGTACAAAATTAGATAACTGGAAGTTTATAAAATAGAAAAGAGGAGAAAATCACTCATGACCCAATTGCTTTAATAAAGCTGCAGTTTTCAATTTGACATGGCTTTCTAGCTTTTTTTCTGTATACTTAAATAGGGTTACAGTCATAGTGTACATGAAAAATTTAGATGTATTATGTAATATTAAATAGTCTTTGTTACATACTTTTTAAATGTGTGTGTAAAAGTCTACTGGATGCTGGGTGTGGTGGCTCACACTTGTAATCCCAGCACTTTGGGATGCCGAGGTGGGTGGATCACCTGAGGTTGGGAGTTCAAGACCAGCCTGACCAACATGGAGAAATCCCATCTCTACTAAAAATACAAAAAAAATTAGCTGAGTGTGGTGGTACATGCCTGTAATTCCAGCTACTTGGGAGGCTGAGGCAGGAGAATTGCTCGAACCTGGGAGGTGGAGGTTGTGGTGAGCCCAGATCGGGCCATCGCACTCCAGCCTGGGCAACAAAAGCGAAACTCCGTCTTCAAAAAAAAAAGTCTACTGGAGAGATTGTTTAAATATTTCCATATAGTTAGACAATGAGTTGCAGATTGTTCATTTTTATCCATAATGCTATCAACTACTTCCACTCAAGTTTAAGCTCATGAATATTTTCTGTCTTTTGGGTATACATTTAAAAAAATGATAGGCAAAATGCCAACTTTGAAAGCAAAAAAATGTTCTCATGTAACTTTAAACCTTCATGGAAAGAGATATTTGGGCAGGAAGAGACTTTCTCAGCATTCTCCAAATGCTCTCTGTGTAAGAGCAGGTGTCTGCAGCTCCAGTACACCTGGCTTAAGCTTGTGAGGGAAGCTGTTCTTGCCCTCCCTGCTCTTGCCTGGGGTGTGACATTTAGTTTATCTAAGTGTGGTTTGGCTTGAGACCGTGGCAGGGTTCCAAGCAGCCCATAGTCATGTACGGGAACAGACAGGAAGAAGGGTGGGGAAGAATGGGCTGGGGAGTGGTTGAATGTGTGCGTGGAGGCTGGGACTGGGCAAGACCATCCCCTGAATTCTTTAAACTGCAACAGCCCTGTGAGGTAGGGAATTAAAGACAGTTCCAGTAATCATTTCTGACTCCAAGGAAGTTCATCCTGGGTCCTAAGGGGTTGGCATAACCTTTTGAGGCACTTACTCACCTAACTTCTTCACATGGTGAGATCCGGGTGAGCAAGTCCTGAAAGGAGCCAAGCAAAGGAAAGAATAAGAAACTAGCTGTTTCTTCCATCCTGGAAACTTCCTCTGTGTAATTCTTTTCTCCCAAGTCTTGGATGACCGAAGAGGAAAGTTCTCTTTCAAGTACCATAAGATCTTCGGCATTTGGGAGAATATTGGCCTCTCTGAACAATATCAAGAAGGTAGGAAATCAAGGTTTTGTTGTTGTTGCTTTTTAGTTTAGTTTTTTTTTTTTGAGACAGAGTTTTGCTCTGTCACCCAGGCTGGAGTACAATGGTGCGATCTCAGCTCACTGCAAACTCTGCTTCCGGGGTTCAAGCGATTCTCCTGCCTCAGCCTCCTGAGTAGCTGAGATTACAGGCACCTGCCACCACGCCCAGCTAATTTTTGTATTTTTAGTAGAGACAGGCTGATCTTGAACCATGTTGGCCAGTCTGATCTGGAACTCCTGCCCTCAGGTGATCTGCCCACCTCGGCCTCCCAAAATGCTAGGATTACAGGTGTGAGGCACTGCACCTGGCTGGAACTCAGTTTTGCTCACTGCTGCTCCCTCAGCACCTAGGACAGTATCTGGCCAACTCTAGAAGTTTGTTAAATATTTATTGAGTGAATGAATAGATGAACATATGAATAAACATTCCATTCTGCTCTATTCTATCTTGACCTGGACCTAACCTTCACCTCTGGCCTTCAGCTGAACAGTGCCCACCTCAGCCCCCAACTCAAGTGTATACTTAGTTGTATGTCATGGGCCGAACGTAAGGAGGAGGCAGTGGATTGGTCTACCCGTTGCCCTGCCAGGACATAATGGTGGCAAAAACTAGCCAAGTCTCTGCTGAGGGTTTTAATTCTTGTCTAGATTTTTTTTTTTAAAAAGAAGGCAGCTGGAGTCATGCTTTGGTGTTAATGGTTTTTTTTTTTTTCTCAGACAGGGAAGCGATCCAAGGCCAATATCATTTTCAATACTTCTCTTGGAGCCATTTTTGGGGTTAAGAAGTATGCAGATGCCCTGCAGGAGATCATCCGGGAGCGGAACCTCACTGTTAACTACAAGCAAAACCTCATTGAAGTCCGAGCCGATAAACAAGAGGCTGTATTTGAGAACCTGGACAAACCTGGAGAGACCCAAGTGATTTCAGTGAGTGGTGAGGCTAAGCTGTCAGTCTGAAGCGTTGTGTCCTGAAATGTGCCATAGACACATGGGGGCTTGCACCACCCTGTCTGCCATCATTGTGTGCTGGGGAAGACCGGGTGAAATGAGCATCTTAGGGAAGTGATAGGGCAAGAAAGTAGGCCAAAACGGGTGGGGAAGAGAAAGATGTAAGAGACTGTGTCAGTGGGAGGTGAGAAGGTGTTTTTAACTGGTGCCAAGGGAATTTTTGTCCTATTCCTTTGACTCAACTTTTCCTGGCATCGAGTGACTTGAAGTAGCCAAAAAAATTCCACAACTTCGGTTACTGCTTAGAGGTAAGGGAGGGCTTCCTCGCATGCAAGATCTGGTGATTGTCTCAATTGGTGGCATGTGAGAAACAGTCCTGCTTGTGAGCAGGAAGTAACCCTGTGGGTAGTTCAAGAAAACAGGGATTGGCTGGGCATGGTGGCTCACGCCTGTAATCCCAGCACTTTGGAAGGCCAAGGCAGGTGGATCACTTGAAGTCAGGAGTTCGAGACCAGGCTGGCCAACATGGTGAAACCCTGTTTCTACTAAAAATACGAAAATTAGCTGGGTGTGATGGTGGGTGCCTGTAGTCCCAGCTACTGGGGAGGTTGAGGCAGGAGAATCTCTTGAAGCCAGGAAGTGGAGGTTGCAGTGAGCCGAGATCATGCTATTGCACTCTAGCCTGGGCAACAGAGCGAGACTGCATTTCAAAAAAAAAAAAAAAAAGAAAAAAGAACAACAGGGATATCTTTCACCTGTGGAAGAGGCTATCTTTAAAAATATAAAAATATTTCCCCTTGAAGGATCTGGCCAGAGCTACCATGCTTCTTGGAAAGATTTGGCCTTTGTTGCATGGGGTTGGTCTTGGTGTCTGAGTTTCTTCTTCTGTGAAGCGGGAATAGTATTTTCTGGAGGCGTTATGAGGTTAAGAACAAGATGTAAAAGCATCTGGAGAAGCATGCATGGAAGAATATTTGTTTACATCATTTTGGCAAAAGCTGTTGGCAATGAGAAAATGTTACAGAGTCACATTTTATTCATTCAGAATTTTTCAAGAAATGAAGGGTTCCATAAAAAGGAATTTTGAAGTGAGCCAAAGACTAGACTTCTTTGAAACTTCAAAACTTCAAATTTTAAGCTTTTTAGCTCTGCTCTTCCTAAAACTTATTATACATCTTTCCTTTTTAAAATAGTTTACTAAATATCACTTGAAATGTTACTGATGATTCAGGGTCATAATTTTAAAAACTTTTGGTTGGAAATAATCTCAGGCCAGGCACTGTGGCTCTTGCTTATAATTCTAGCACTTTGGGAGGCTGAGGCAGGCGGATCACTTGTGGTCAGGGGTTCGAGACCAGCCTGGCCAACATGGTGAAGCCCCATCTCTACTAAAAATACAAAAATTAGCTGGGTGTGGTGGCACGTCCCTGTAATCCCAGCTACCCGGGAGGCTGAGGCAGGAGAATCACTGGAACCCAGGAGGCAGAGGCTGCAGTGAGCCGAGATTGTGCCACCGCACTCCAGCCTGGGCAACAGAGTGAGATTCCATCTCAAAAAAAAAAAAAAAAAAAAAAAAAAAAGAAAGAATCTCACTTAGAGAAGTTGCAAAATAAAAATAGTACAAAGAAAATTGTATGTAGCTTTTACCTAGATTCACTTATAGAATTTTACCCCATTTCTTTCTTTCTTTTCTTTCTTTCTTTCTTTCTTTCTTTCTTTCTTTCTTTCTTTCTTTCTTTCTTTCTTTCTTTCTCTCTCTCTCTCTCTCTCTCTCTCTCTCTCTTTCTTTCTTTCTTTCTTTCTTTCTTTCTTTCTTTCTTTCTTTCTTTCTTTCTTCTGTCTTTGTCTATCTATATCTTTCTGTCATCCATCCATCTATCCATCCATCCATCCATCCATATCTAGTTTTTCCAAAGGAAATTTACATATATCATGCATCAGGTCTCTTTAGCCCCAAATACTTTAGTGTTAATTTTCTAAAATAGGAGTGTTCTCTTACATAACCACAGTACAATTATCAACTCAGTAAATTTAGCACAGATACAAGTTTTTAACTTACTATTTGTATTCCAGTTTAGTTGAGTGGCCCAACTGTGTTTATAGCATTTTTTTCCTCCAGTGCAGGACTCAGGCTACAGTCAGGTACTACATTCAGTTGTGAGGTCTATTTAGCCTCCTTTAATCTGGGACATTTCTATAGCTTTTCTTTGTCTTCTATGATGTTGATATTTTGAAATAATACAGCCCTCTTGCCACCGCTTTTCTTTCAGTAGAATGTTCCTCATTTTGGGTTTGTCTATGTTTTCTTGTGATTAGTTTCAGGCTCTGCTATTTATTTATTTATTTTTGAGACAAAGTCTTGCTGTGTTACCCAGGCTGGAGTGCAGTGGCACAATCTCAGCTTACTGCAGCCTCTGCTTCCCAGGTTCAAGTGATTCTCCTGCCTCAGCCTCAGGAGTAGCTGGGACTACAGGTGCGCACCACCTTGCCTGGCTAATTTTTTTATTTTTATTTTTAGTAGTGACGGGGTTTCACCATGTTGGCCAGGCTGGTCTCAAACTCCTGATTGCAAGCCATCCGCCTGCTTGGCCTCCTGATGCTGGGATTACAGGCATGAGCCATTGCGCCCGGTCTCAGGCTCTGTTTTTTAGACTGGAACATTCGCGAAAGCATTGTGCCCTTCTAAGGTATCACATTTGCAAGCATACAATGTTCATCTGCCCTTCATTGGTGATGTTAATTTTGATCAGCAGACAAGATGTGGTCCAGTTTTTCCATTGAATAATTGCAATTTGTTTTCTCCCTTGCTACTAATAAGAAGTCTGTGGGAAGACACTTTAAAACCATGCAAATAATCTACTCGTTCAAGTCTCCCCACTAGAGTTAGCATCCATTGGTGATCCTTGCCTAATCAAATCTTTACTATGGGTGGTTGCAAAATGATGATTTTCTAACCGTAATATTTCCTGCACATTTGCCAGCAAGCTCTTGGCATTCTTTCAGCAAGAGTCTTTGCTTCTCTCTTAGTTAATTTACTATTGGTATGAACTCATGGGTTCCTATTTTTTTTCCGATGGTGTATCATTCGTTATTGTTTTTAATTATTTTGGTGCTCAAATTGTTCTGGATTTGGTCAGTACGTGCCCCTTCCAGCTGGCTCTTGTGCCCCATCATGTGTTTGGGCACTTCCTTTACTTTCTGGTGTCACAGGTTGTCCCAGGCTCATCTAGCATCTCTCTGCAGCAGCTCAGGGTCATCGTTTTGAAGAACTCCTGTGTAGTTATGCACAAAGAGGCTACCGGAATGTTTGGAGCTAGTTATCACTTTATGGAAGGGTCTCAAATTACTGCTCTTTGTTTTTATGTGTGTCCTTTGTGTAGTTTTCCTTTTTCCTGGCTGTCAGGCAGTTGTAAGTGACTTTGGACGGTCCCTCCAGCTTTAGCTCTTTTAAATTGCTGCTCCTCAAATGGGCTCACTCAAATGGGCTGTGAGCGAGAGCTCATATGAGTGAGCTCAGTTTTACTTTACAAAGGAGCCCATTTGAGTGAGCCCAAGTTGGGCTTTCACTAAAATAGGCTATGAGTGAGAGCCCGAAGCACGTTTTTATGAGCAAAGTGTATGAACTTGAGTGCATGAACTTAATTTTGTCAGTACTTTGGTTCTCAACTGTCCTCTGGATAGCTGAGGTTATAGGTAGGGGTGTGGATAAATGAATGGTTATTATTCTTCTAAAGAGTTTGTAATGAAAGAAGATATTTGTGTCCCTTTTGAATTATAGGATTTCAGGTCAGACAGTTAGTTCCACTCCTAAAATCTGAATTTCAAAAAATCCACCAGAAGGATTTAAAGCTGTGGCTCTTAACCCTGGCTACACATTAGGGAGCTTTTAAAATGTGCTGATGCCTGGTCTCCCTACCAGA
Source organism: Mandrillus leucophaeus (assembly GCF_000951045.1). NCBI lineage: Eukaryota > Metazoa > Chordata > Mammalia > Primates > Cercopithecidae > Mandrillus > Mandrillus leucophaeus. The sequence goes on from NW_012104277.1 coordinate 1,563,795, forward strand.
GGTTTTAGTTAATTGGTTTGGGGTACAGATTGAGGATGGGAAATTTCAAAAATTCCCCTAATGACTCTCATGTTCAACCAGGATTGAGAACAACTGATGTAAAGAATTGTGCC